>NC_132905.1:8101187-8437772 GCF_047675955.1 Chlorocebus sabaeus
CAACACATTTTGGCTGAAATGAATGCCCATGTTCTCAGTCACTGTAGTATGTGGCTTATGCTGCTTTTAGATCCGTGGGATAGTTCCCAGAGCTGAAAAAAATTCCCAGAAGGGACAGCCAGGATGGCTTTTAGTAGGGAGATGACTCTTCATTCTATTATGGAATAACTGGAATACTCAGTTAACCTATCAACCACTTTAAACTTCTCTTTAGCTGAAAGTCTAATGAAAATTTCAACTGGTGTCCCCCTTCTCAATATACTTTGCTGTTATCTGCTGATATATGTTTTATATCATATGCATGAAAACTTGTAACTGTACAGATGTACGGTGTCTATAGAGTAATAGGAGTCCCTGGAGTTGTGCAAGAAGCAATCTGAACAATGCTAGGTAGTGGCTAAGTTCTATGTGGTCTTTTGTTAAGTGTAGGGAGACTTTAAGTCTTCCTAAAAGTAAGTGACTGAAGCTTGTCTAAGAAAAAGTAAAATATTTAACAGGTGCTCGTCAGTGATTCCTGCAGAAACCACCCACACATGCTGATATTTCAGGGCTGGGACTCATTCCCACTCTACAGGCTCTTGATGGCATGACTCAGCTGTCATGAGGCCCGAGACATAACTTAAAGCATAATTTGTCACTGCAGCCCACAGTCAAGAAATATTAGGGCTGAGCAGATCCGGAGTAAGGAAGGTGGAGGCAGGGAAGAAGAGGAGGAAGAGAGAATAAGCTAGAACAAGAAGTCTAGTAATAGTAATGACAACCGCCATTCATTGAGTCCCTATTGTTTACCAGTCACTGGAGAAGTTACTTTACAACAATCTCATAAGGTAGGTTTTGTTACTTCAATTACAAATGGCAAAGCAAACTAATAGAGTTAGCACAACAGCAAGCAAGTGAACCTAGGTATTCCTGATCCCAAGATTGTAGTCTTTCTTTGAGTCAAATCAGAGAGACAGAGGGTCCTAGAAAGTGAATGGTCAAAGTATAGCGTTCAGTTGTTGGGAAAACCAATCAGGGGCCCTTATTAGAAATGAGTAGAAGAGGTAAAGTTGAGACAAGGACCTCTACTTCCAACTAAGATGAGAGACTTTTCTTCTTGCTTGAAATAAGCAAAAAGGAAACAAAATATATAAAACAATGGGTTTTCAAGACACTGGACATCAGACAATGGACAGTGATCCCTGACATATGGGAAACAAAAACCGTGAGCCCTACATTTGCTTCAGAAACCTGCAAACCTGAGAGAGTTTCCAGATCATGGCACAAAAAAGGAACCGAGGGTGGAGCCCAGCAAACTCCTTGAATTGAGAAGATGGAAATGAAAGTTTAGAGAAATCAGGGTGGGAGAATTTTTAAGAAGTGGGAGAGCACTGAATAGAAGAGAACTGCAGAGATCTGCAGAGAATTACAGAGTATTCAACTGAATACTGATCAGCACATGCACATGACTAAATTACCCAAGGTCATGGAAAAGAACCACCACCACCACCAAAAAAAAAAAAATGGTGAGTGATAACAGGACCTGACATTTATATAGGGCCAGAGACGGTGCTTGCTCCCACCAGTGAGATTGGAAAACCTCATGATTTAATGAACATGGGTAGAGTATACAGAAGGGTCTCGCTTCAATACTGGGGAATAATCATCTCAAGACTGAGCATTTCTTGCATCTCATTTAACAAATCTTAAAATCCAGACATGAAAGGATCAAACTGTTTCCAAGTAACTAACTGCATCTCAGGACAAAACTTGAGAATATCAGAAAGAATACAAGAATAGCCAGCATTCCACAATAGAAAATTCATAATATTTGCATCTAATAAAAATTGCCAAGCATGCAAAGAAGCAAAAACGCCTATAACCCAGAATAAAATTTAATTAATCAAAATGGATCCAGAACTGACATAGAATTATCAGAATTAGAATGATCAGAGAAAGGTATATTAAAATAGTTATTATAACTGTAATGTATATATTCAAAAAGTTAAGTAGAGGCTTGGAAGATAGTTTTTAAAACATCCAAAATATATATTTTTTAGCTGTATAATTATACTCTATAAGTTGAAATTAGTGACCTGGAAGACATGAAAGTAGAAATTATACAAAATGAAATACAAAGGGAAAAGAAAATTTTAAAAATAAACAAAGCATAAATGAACCATGGAACAACTTCACATGGCCTAATATATATGCAATTGGAGTCCTAGAAGAAGACAGAAATGGACAGAAAAAGTATTGGAAGTAATGATGGATGAAAATGGCTAAAAACTATAAATTCACAAATCTAATCATTTCAACAAATTCCAAACACAAGAAACTTAAAGGAAACTACACCAAGTTATGTCATCATCAAATTGCTGAAAACTATTGTTAAAGAAATCTTAAAAGCAGCCAGAGAAAAAGAGCATAATGTAGAGAGGAACAAGTATAGGAATGACAGCAGATTTCCTGCTGAACAATACAAGTGACAAGGCAGTGCAGAAACATTATTAAAGTCCTGAAGAGGGAAACTGTCAATCCATAATACTATACCTAGAGGAAATATATTTCAAAAAAAGGGCAAAATAAAGATGTTTTTAGACATGCAAAAGCTGAGAGAATTTACCTGCAGACTACTAAAAATGTAAAAGGAAATTCTTCAGGCAAAAGGAATATAATAGCAGTTGAAAATATGAATGCACACAGAAAAATGAAGAGCACCAGAAATGGTAACTATATGAGCAAATACCTAGAGTTTTAAAAAATTATTTAAATGTCTTAAAAGACAATGGACTCTTTACAAAAATAGTAACAATGTAGCATGAGTTTTATATCATATGCATGATTAAATGTGTCATGATAATGCGAAGTTTGGCAGGGGAGGAATAGAATTATACTATTGTAAAGTTTTTATACTGTATGTAACATGCTATGATATCATTTGAAGGTAGACTGTGAGAAGATGTATACTATAAACCCTACAATAACCACTAAAATAACAAAACAAAGAATTATAGTTAATAAAATGATAAAAGAGATAAATAATATGAAATATTCAATTAACCTAAAAAGGCATAAAAAGAGGGAAAAACCCAAGTAATATGCAGGACAACTAGAATGCACATAGAGAGATTTAAATTTAGCAATATAAATTATCACATTAAATACAAATGGCCTAAATATCCCGATTAAAAGACAGAGGTTATCAGATTGGATAAAAAAGCAATGCCCAATTGCATTCTGCCTACAGAATTGCACTTTTAATGTAAAAATACAAACAGGTTAAATGTAAAAGGATGGAAAAAGATACACAATTCTCATTTGAGGTTTCCATATTTGTGAATTAGCTTACTTGGTAAGATTTACTTGTAACTTCAAAATAAATACTCTTGGTGATTTTGGGGCCATTTGTGGAGATGAACAGAATAGCAAAAAATTTGAGTCACCTAACACCCCATTACTGGCTAAGAACAAATAAGGCAACACTTTGCGTTCTTGTTTTAGCTTTTAAAAAGAGATAACCAGAGGATAAAGAAAGTAGGGCATAGTACAGTGTAGTGCAAGAACACTCTTGGGTCAGTTGAATGAAATTTGAATCCTAACTCTGTCACTCATTAGTGACAACACTCAGTTAAGTCACTTAACACTGTTGAACCTTATTTTCTTTTTTTAAATATCAAGCAAATAGAATACATCATGATGAACTGCTTTTAGGATTTAAGATTATAATTTATGTGAGATATGTATATACATATTTCTTTTACGTGCAATGGTTCAATATTTGCTACTTCAGTGTTCACAGTGACTTTATAAAACACAGGTACCACAAATGATAAGAATAGACTGTAATTTACTAACACCAGTCAAAAGAAAGTTGGAACAGTTATATTAATGCCAGAAAGGTAAGTCTCAGGTCAAAGAATATTACTAGAAAGAAAGGTTGTAATTTCATAGTCATAATGGAGTCAATTCTTTAAGAGAATATAACGGTCCTGAGGGTTTGTGTCCTTAATAACAGAACTTCAAAATACCTGGGCAATAACTGATAACATTATTTAAAAAGTACACATATGCAACTATAGTCAAATATATTAAATAACTATTTCTCAGTAATTTCTAGAATAACTAGACAGAAAATCAGTAAGAATATAAATATCTGAACAACACTTTCAACCCACTTGACCTAATTAAGTTTTATAAAATGCTCCACTGAGTGAAGGTACAATATACATTCAGCATTTATCAAGTTAGACTGTATTCTGGACTACAAAACAAGATTTAATACGTTTACAAAAGATTTAAATCATGCAAAAATATGAAATTAATTTATAAATCAATAACATAAAAATTTCTGGGAAATCTCCAAAGTAACACACTTTTAGACAACCCACAGGTCAAAGAAGAAAACAAATGAAAATTAGAAAGAATTTTGAACTAAATAAAAGTAAAATGCAACACATTAAATTTACAACATACTGCTAAATAATACTTAGAGTGAATTTTATAGTATTAAATGCTGATATTAGAAGAGAACGAACGTCTTGAATTAATGACCACAGCTTACAGGATAAGAAACGAGGGAAAAAACCCAAATTAAACTTAAGATATGTAGAAAAAATATTAGAGCAGAAATCAATAAAGTAGAAAGCAGATAATAAATAGAAAAAAATAAAACTAAAAGGTGTTTTTTTGAGAAGATTAAAAAATTGATGTGTCTAGTGAGGCTGACTAGAAAATAAAGATAGAAGACACAAATTACCAATATCAGATGTCAGAGGTGACATTAATGTAGATAATACAATTTTAAAAGGTTAATAAGGGAATATTATAAACAACTTTGTATAAATAAGCTAAACAACTTAGATAAAATGGTCATATTCCATGAAAGACACGAACTACCAAAGATTACTCATGAAGAAATATATAACCTATAGATGAGTATCCCTATCTCTATTAAAGGAATTTAATTTTTTGTTTAAAAACCTTCCGTCAAAGAAAACTTTAGATCCAGATGGTTTTATTGAAGAATTCTACCAAACACTTAAGGGGGCAATGATAACAGTTTTATACAAACTCTTATAGAAAACTGAAAAGGGAAAACTATGTCCCGATTCGTTAGGTGAGGTCAACATTAGCCTATATCAAAACCTAAGTAAAATATTACAAGAATAAAAAATTATAGATAAAAATATTTCATGAACATGAATAAAAAATTATAAACAAGATTTTGACAAGTGAAATTTAACTAATATACATATATACACACATGTATGTGCATACACACATATACACACATATCATGATTAATTGGGATTTTTCCCAGAAATGCAATGTTGTTTCAATACTCAAACTTAATTGATGTAATTCACCATATTATAAAATAAAAAATAAAATGTGAGCATTTCAATAGATGCAGCAAAAAGCATTAAAAATATTCAACATTCATTCTTGATTTAACCTCTCAGCAAACTCGTAGTATTAATAGAAGGAAACTTCCTCAGCCTAATAAAGACAGTACAAAAAACCTACAGCTAACATCATACTTAATGTTGAAAGATCAAATGCTTTTCCCTAAGATCAGAAACAAAGCAAAGATGTGTACTCCCACCACTTTTATTCCACATGGTACTAGAGCTTCTAGCCAATAGAATAAGGCAAGAAAAAGAAAGAAAAAACATCCAGATTGGAAATGAAGAAGCAAAATTGTCTTTGTTCGCAGAAGACATGATTATTTATGCAGAATCTAGAAAAAAGCATCTTGAACTGGTAAATAAATTTAGTGTACTTCAAATTTGAGATTAATATAAAAAGTCAATTTGCCACAGACAATTGGAAATCTCAACTAAAAAATACAATTTACAACAGTATCACTAATATTAAGTACTTGGGAATAAATCTGACAAAAATGTAAAGGACCTATGATTTAAAACCACAAAAATAAAGGACCTATGTATGAAAACTATAACACATTTCTGAGAGAAACTAAGCTCTAAATAAATGGAGAGAGAGGTTCATGGGTTGAAAGATTCACTTTTGTATAAGATGTGAATTCTCCTAAAATTTATCTATATATCCAATCTGATCTCAATTGAAATCCCAGTGAGAATTTTTTTTTTTTTTTTTTTTTTTTTTGAGACAGAGTCTGGCTCTGTTGCCCAGGCTGGAGTGCAGTGGCCGGATCCCAGCTCACTGCAAGCTCCGCCTCCCGGGTTTACGCCATTCTTCTGCCTCAGCCTCCCGAGTAGCTGGGACTACAGGCGCCCGCCACCTCGCCTGGCTAATTTTTTGTATTTTTCACTAGAGACAGGGGTTTCACCGTGTTAGCCAGGATGGTCTCGATCTCCTGACCTCGTGATCCGCCTGTCTCGGCCTCCCAAAGTGCTGGGATTACAGGCTTGAGCCACCGCGCCCGGCCGAGAATTTTTTCAACTTTTATTTTTAAATTCTGGGGCTACCTGTGCAGGTTTATTACCTGTGTATATTGTGTGATGCTGAGGTTGGGGTATGAATGATCTTGTCAACCAGTTACTGAGCATAGTATGCAACAATACGTTTTTCAACCCCTGCACCTTTGTTCTCTCCCCCACCCCACCAGTAGTCCCCAGTGTCTACTGTTGCCATCTTTATGTCCATGAGTATCCAAGTCTAGCTCTCCCCTATAAGTGAGAACATGTGGTATTTGGTTTTCTGTTCCTACATTAATTTGCTTAGGATAATAGCCTCCAGCTGCATTTATGTTGCCACAAAGGATGTGATTTCATTTTTTAATGGTTGCATAGTATCCCATGATATATATGTAACACATTTTATTTTTCCAGTCCACCATTGACAGGCACTTAGATTGATTCCATGACTTTGCTCTTGTGAATAGTGCTGCAATGAACACACAAGTGCATGTTTCTTTTTGGTAGAAGGATTTGTTTTCTGTTGGATATATACCCAGTGATGGGATTGCTGGGTTTTGAATGGTAGTTCTGTTTTCAGTTTTTTGAGAAATCTCCAAACTGCTTTCCACAGTGGCTGAAAAAATTTACATTCCACCAACAGTGTATAAGCATTTCCTTTTCTCCACATCTGTTTTTTTTTGACTTTTTAATATAACCGTTCCGATGGGCATGAAATGGTATCTCATTGTGGTTCTGATTTGCATTTCTATAATGATTAGTGATGATAAAAATTTCTTCATATGTTTGTTGGCTGTTTGTCTTCTTTTGAGAAATCTCTGTTCATGACTTTTGCCCATTTTTTAAACTTGGGTTTTTTTTTTTTCTTGTTCTGTTGTTTAAGTTTCTTATAGATTCTGGATATTAGACCTTTGTCAGATACAGAGTTTGTGAATATTTTCTCCAATTCTGAAGGTTGTCTGTTTACTCTATTGACAGTTTCTTTGGATGTGCAGAAGTCCTTTAGTTTACTTAGGTCCCACTTGCGAGTTTTTGTTTTTGTTGCAATTGCTTTTGAGGACTTAGTCATAAATTCTTTCCTAAGGGCCACATCCAGAATGGTGTTTCCTAGGTTTTCTTCTAGAATTTTTACAGTTCCCAACAAGAATTTGGATAGACATCAATAAGCTGATTCTAAAATTCATATGGAAATACAAGGGATCTAGAATAGTCAAAACTACTTTGAAAAAGAAGAACAAAGTTGGTAGACAGATTTTACTTGATTTTAAGGCTTATTATAGACCTATAATAATAAAGACAGTGTGGTACTGGCTTAAAAGATAGATAAATATGTAAACGAAACAGAATAGAGAATCCAGAAATTGACCCGTACATATGTAGACAACTGCTTTTGACAAAGGTGCAAAGCCAATTCAGTGTAGAAAGGATATTCTTTTCAACAAATGGTGCTGAAACCATTGGCTATCCACGTGTAAAGAAATGAACTTTGGTTCATATCCCTAATTATATAAAAAGTTACCTCAAACAGAATCTTAGACCTAAACGTGAAGCCTAAAACCATACAAAGTCTAGGAAAAAAGCCATAGGAGAAACTCTTTGAGACCTGAACTGGGTAAAGATTTCTTAGACACTAAATCAAAAGCATGATCCATAACAAAACAAATTGATAAAGTTCATCAAAATTAACATGTCTCCTTTAAAAAAGACACTGTAGAAGAATAAAAAGACAAGAAGCACACTCGAAGAAAATATTTGCATATCATATATCTGATAAAGAACTTATATCCAGATTATATCAAAAACCCTCAAAACTCATTAATGAGAAATCAAACAACCCAACTAAAAAATGGGCAAAAGATTTGAAAAGGGGCTTCATCAAAGAAAAAATATATGTGACAAATAAGCATCTGAAAAGATACTCAGCATCATTATTCATTAGGGAAATTCAAATTAAAATTATATTGAGATACCACTGCATCCCTAGTAGAATGGGCAAAATTAAAAAGACTGACCAAGCCAAAGATTGGTGAGGATGTGGAGAAACTGGGAATAAACACACACTACTGAAGGGAGGGTAAAATGGTATAACCATGTGGAAAGCAGTTTGGGAGTTTCTCAAAAGTTAAACCTACAGGAACTCTATTTAGCCATTTGCTCAAGATAAATGAGAGCATGTGTTCATACAAAGATGAACATATGAATGTTCGTAGCAGCTTAGTTTTAATATCCCCAAGCTGAATTAACCCGAAGTCAGGCATCAGGTGAATGGATGAACAATCTATGTTTCATTCACATAATGAAATTCTGCTCCTCAATAACAAAGAATGAACCATTGATACATGCTACAACATAGATGAATCTCAAAATGGTTATGCTGCATGAAAAAAGCCAGACCAAAAAGAGTACACACTGGGTGGTTCCATTTATATAAAATTCTGTAAAATGCAAACTAATCCATAATGACAATGCAGATTAGTGGTTGCATAAGGATGAGATAGGGAAGGAGGTGACCTGTGGTAGGGATTACAAAGGAAATTTATCTTAATTGCGGTGATGCGTTTTTTTGTTTTTTTGTTTTTTGTTTTTTTTTTTACAGATATACACGTTTCAAAAGTTATCAAATTTTATACACTAAATATCTACAATGTATTTATGTCAAATATAACTCCTAAAGCTGTTGAAGAAAAAGACTTGAGTTGGTCAACAGGATTCTACAGACTAAGACTGTCACTTCTGATCCTGGGAAAATTGTTATTTTTAAAAAAGTAGCAGTGATCATCATCTCTATTCATATAGTACTTATAATATGCCAGGCATTGCTCTAAATGCTTCACATGTGTTATTTAATCCTCATAACCACCCAGAGGTAGGCACTCTTATGGTCCTCATTTTACCTATGAGGAAATGGAATCACCATAAGGTTAAGTAACTTGTCTAAGGTTTCAGAGCCAGGAGTGGCAAAACTGGAATTTGACCCCCAGCAATCTCGCATCCGTTTCCAGGTTCTTAATTACTGGCAGTAGGTGATACCTACCAGAAGTGCAGAGGCCTGCAGAAAGGGACATGATACTCTTTGGTGAAGCTGGAGCAGGAAGAATTTCCTTATGTAAATATGATTCTAAGCTTTAGCTTTGAGAAAAGAAACGGATTGTAGAGAAAAGCCCCATTCTTTTTTTTTTTTTTTTTTTGAGACGGAGTCTTGCTCTGTCTCCCAGGCTGGAGTGCAGTGGCCGGATCTCAGCTCACTGCAAGCTCCGCCTCCCGGGTTACACCATTCTCCTGCCTCAGCCTCCCGAGTAGCTGGGACTACAGGCGCCGCCACCTCGCCCGGCTAGTTTTTTGTATTTTTTAGTAGAGACGGGGTTTCACCGTGTTAGCCAGGATGGTCTCGATCTCCTGACCTCGTGATCCGCCCGTCTCGGCCTCCCAAAGTGCTGGGATTACAGGCTTGAGCCACCGCGCCCGGCCCCCGAAAAGCCCCATTCTTAAAGCAGAAGTGGAAATTTGTATAGGCTACTGGTTAGGTTTTTGTTTTCTTTCAAAAAATTTTAGTTAGGTTTCATCTCTTATTGAAAATCTTTCCTTATTTCAGTCCAACTCCCCTCCTTTCCATTTAGGCCTTCCTCTGTACTCTCAAAGGTCTAGGGCTAATCAATATCATAGCATTTATCCCATAAGGTTGGAATTATTGGTTTTGTTTCTTTTCCTAGTGTGAAGCCTCCTACAAAATAATAGTAAAGCTAACATGATATGGCACTGCCACTATTCTAAGTATTTTATAAATATTAACACATAATATTTGTCCAACTCTGTGATGGGTATTATTGTTATCCACATTTTGCAAATGTGGAAAGTTAAGCGATGTCACAGAGCAGTGAGTGGCCAAATGAGAACTTTACTGTCTGGCTCCAGGGATGAATTTCTAGTAATAGTTTGGAGTTGTCTCTTCCTGTCTTCATATTTCAGAGCCTAGCACACAATAGGCACTCAACATGGACTTAGTAAACGCAATAGAGTAATGGGTCACCATTCATGTGAGGCTACCAATTTTCACTGGTGTCTAGACACACAGCATCATTCAGCTGAACAGAACACAGGGTTGTGGGAATGGAAAGATAAGATCAATGAGGAAATGAAATATTGATGAATATTCAGAATAGAAGCGTTGGGGTTTTGAGAGAACATGGGATCTTCAGGCAGTGTTTTTATTCTTCTTTTGCTGCTGTCTGGCTTTCCCTTTCCTATGAATAAAGTCTCTACAGCTGAGAATAATTCATACTTTATTTAAAATCCATTCTCTGTGCACTGGCTGCAGCAGTAATTCTCTCATTACATTCCAGGTTTCTTTTTAATCATCTTCTAGGTAAATGAGTCAAGTTCTTCACTGGGGCCAAAGGTTGGATTCACCCTCTAAGGATAAGATTTCCAGGATACATGACTGATCCGCAGCCTGTAAGCCGTGGCCACACTTACTTTTTGTTCCTGTATAATTGAAATCTATCAATTAGATACTATTAAAGAGCCCAATGCAAATTGTAAAAATTTTTTTACAGGAAATGAGCCTTTCCTCTGAAATAGAGAGTCTCCTCCTTTAATACTGCTGCTTTGTACTGTAATGATCCAGCCTTCGCTGCAAGAAGCCATTTGCTGCGTTACTTAGAGGCAGTTTACAAAAGGGTTTTGATCTCTGCCTTACAGCTTTTAAAGCCGAGGGAAATCTAAGTAGAATGGAACCAAATTAGAGATAGGGTGGGTTTGAAACACAGTCCCCCGCTCCTCTCAGATTCAAAATCTGCCCTAACATAGGCTTGTTTATTTTTATCACACAGGACCTCAGTTAGAGTCCTCTGGTTGTGTTGCAATATTCCCTCATCTTCTATTACCACCAAGCAGAAGCACCTAGATATCTTCAAACTTCCTTGAAACTCCATTAAATGCAAATTCATTATAAATGGTCTCAGGAACAAGGAGGAGGCAGAAACCCAACAGACAGAGCAACCAATCAACCAAAAGCCAAACAAATAAAATCAACAGAAATATTTGAGGGGCTGGATCTGACCTGAAAAGGCTTTACTATTTACTTCTCACAGTGCAGTTTGATAGTCTCAGACATCATGATTTTAGACTGCAGTAGCGCTGAAATGATCAATTATGCAGGTGTTCTAATGAAATTAAGCCTCATTTACTTTGTACTTTACATTCATTCACTGGAGCTGAGGCTCTCTAAGCTCTCTAAGATACAGGATTATTTTAGATATGTATAATTTCTATACATGTCTCCTTTGAGAATATTGCAAAACCCTAGATGTGTAGAATTGTTTAAAACCTGCTTGTTTATTTCAGCTGGGGAATTTTCTTCATGATTAAATGATTCATTTTATTCAAGGCTTATGACCAAACTTAACTAAGATTTCTATGTTCCAGTTATTAAAGCAGAAAATTCAAGCGTGCAAACAGCTAAAACCCAGCCAGGTATTTGCAGTGGTATTAGAATATCTTGTAGCCATCAGTAACTAAAATGAGAAGCTGGAAAAGAGAAAGCCAAAGGACTCCGATTATCTTTTCCTTGCAGATTGAGGTAAAATTTCCTGCCTCTGTACCAGGAAGTTGTACCGGTTTCCCAGAATGCATCACTTAGAGACACTATCTTTGTTTCCATTTCTGACATAACAGCTATTAGAGGGAAAGGTCTGTTTTTGGAAGCCAGAAAAGGATATCCCATCACAATAGAAGAGGATACAGACCCTGAGACCCTCTCTGAGACCCTTGCAGCTCAGCAGCAGCAATTAGTGATGCTTCTTATTAGGGTGGCTGCCTTTTTTCTTCTTTCTTTCATCCTTCTCTCTCTTTTTTTTCACTCCCTTCTTCCCCTCTCTTCCCCATCTCCTTCATTCCCTTTCCTTCCTTCTGCTCCTTTTCTCTAATTTCCATTCATTGCATACATAATTAAGCTCCTACTACATCCCAAGAACTCTTTAAATGCTGGGATATACTTAGTGAATGAAACAAAGTCCCTGCCCTCGTGGAGCTGACAGTCTGGTTAGGGAGACAGATAATAAGCAAACAAACAAGTCAATACATAATAGAATGGCAGGTACTATGAAGAGTGAATTAAAAAAGTATGATAAAGTGGGAGAGGGACGAGGTGCTCTTTTAGATTAGTGTTTGCAGAAGGCATCTCTGATGAGGTGAAATTTGGATAGAAAGATGTATTAGTCCATTCTTGCATTGCTAAAAAGAAATACCTGAGACTAGGTAATTTATAAAGAAAAGGTTTAATTGATTCACAGTTTCCCAGGTTGTACAGGAAGCATGGTGGCTTCTGCTTCTGAGGAGGCCTCAGGAAACTTACAATCACGGTGGAAGATAAAGGAGAAGCAGCATGTCTTACATGGCAGGAGCAGGAGGAAGAGAGATGGAGGAGAGGTGACACACACTTTTAAACAATCATATTTCATGAGAATTCACTCACTATCATGAGAACAGCACCAAAGGGATGGTGCTAAACCATTCATGAGAAACCTGTCCCAATGATCCAGTCACCTCCCACCAGGTCCCATCTCCAACACTGGGGATTACAATTCGACATGAGGTTTGGATGGGGATACAGATCCAAATCATATCAAATGGAATGAGACATTTTGATGTCTAAGGGAAGGACATGGGAAGTAGGGAGCAAGGACATAAATGGGAGAACAGGGTCAGGGCTCAGATTATGTGGGTCCTTGGAGGCCTTAGGAAGAGCTTAGGTTTGTATTCTAAGCATGATAGAAAGTCATTTAAGAGTTGAGAGAAGAGAAGTGAAATGACTGGTTTCATATTTTAAAAGGAACAGTTCAGGTGTTGACTATCAAGGGTGCATTATAAGCATGGTGCCCCATGCCATTCAGTCATTCAATCCTCCAGCCTTTACTGGGTGTGATGCTACTTCAAATCAGGCACTTGGCTAACATGGGGACTGTAAAGTAGACAGAACACGATCTCTTCCTTCACAAAGCTCAGAATAGGAAAGATCTCTCAACTATTTAAGTGTATCCTCAAGGTCTACTGTCCACTGTCCACATGGTGATTTCTCTGATTTTTTAATGTATCAATCTAGACGCTGACTCTGGAACCTCTTTGCATTCTCCCAAAACAAGCCATCTACAACAGACACATTGGTAAACCATGCAAAACTTACTTAAGATTTCATAGACTAGATTTAAGAAAGTGTTTATATCACGCACTTTCAAGATCTTTGGATCTCGTTATACTTTTGTGTGGCCTGCCACAGTTTTGTGGATGCTAGCAGAAGACATGAAACTCCTGGGTCAGAGACAAAGGGCATTTTGTTATTCACAGCAATAATAATTGTCAGAGTTTCAGCATTTGCTTTGGTTCCCTGAGCCAAATCCTACAGGGTGACACAAAGAAAGCCAGATGACATCTGCACATGCAGCACATTGATTGTAAGAGAAGAACCCCAAATTTATGAAACTTGAATTTTTTAGAATTTAATTTTTAAATTTTTTTTTAGAGATGAAGTCTCACTTTGTCACACAGGCAGGAGGCGGTGGTGTGATCATAGTTCACTATAGTCTTGAGGTAATCCTTCCACATCAGCCTGCCTAGTAGTACAGGCTTCACCATGCCACCATGCCTGGCTATTTTTTTTTTTCAGTTTTTAAGAGAGGAGGTTTCCCTGTGTTGCCCAGGCTAGTCTCAAAGTCCTGGTCTCAAGTGATCCTCTTGCTTCAACCTCCTGATTAGCTGGGATTATAGGCCCCAGACACCATGCTCAGCTGAAACTTGAATATTTTCTAATGGGCAATAAGCCTGCCAGATATTTGCTCTGGGGGAAATATTGTCTTTTTTATATTAGAAATGAACAAATCTGCCATTTGCTCTGGAAGGAGACACTGCCTCTAACTTCCAAAGCTCTTTGCTATACAAGTGTCCTTGGAAAGATAGTCTGAGACAAAGGTCAGTGCAGAAACACAAGAGACCAATGGAGAGCTAGCCTTCCATCACATGCTTGATAATAAGTTCCTCAAAACCTTCACTGCATTTCATTGAGTTCCATAATTTCTCTCTCCTACATCCTCACTGGCATTTTTCTTCCTTTCTCCTTCCTACTTCCTCTACAGAGCATTCGGCCTTTTTTTTTTTTTGTTTTTCTTTTTTCTATTATCTGAGCAATTCAGCTTTACTACCAAACTTGAATGGCCATATTTATATGAATCCAAAGTCTCCCATTTTCCTTAGAAGGTGGTTTCACAGTCTTTTCTTAATAACCTAGAATGCTCTTTGGGGTTCATTGTTTATTCAAGTGGCTTATGAAAGTATCTCGTCCAAATCTATACTTCTCCCCGTAAGAACATAATTTTAGCATGCTGTGAATGCTCTTATAAAAAGTTTGTCCTGGGTATAGTGAGGATGTGAGTTGAGAGAAGTCAGTTTTTCCAGAGTGAAGAGAATGGGAATTGGTGTGAATGATTTGCAAGAGGAGAAGGAGCCATAGTGTTTGTAATGATTGCTTACATGCTTCCTAATTTTCTGCTTCTTGATGTATCTTAATCTACTTTACCATTCTTCAGTGGTTGGGCTTTTGGATGAGTTCCAGTGTCTTATAGTTGTAGAGAGCAAAGTAATCATGTCTTCAATATTACTGTGTTCTGAACATGATTGAAAATGTGCTGGGTGCCTGACCTGGTGTTATTCTGGAGTTAATGAGGTAAATAAGGCATACTTTTATTTTCAAAGAGCTTATAGTCTAGTGGAGCAGACAAACTTAGGTGTGCAAACAGATCACTGACTATCATAGAGAGAACTTAGTACTTGTTGAGTTAATAGTTGCTCAATGAATGGGCCAAACTTCTGTTCAGTGTCTATTGGATTCACTGGGGTGAGCTCCCATGGAATGATGGGCTTCAGATAAGTGCTGAGTCTGGAGGATGAAGGAGGGAAAGGGGAGGCCCACTAGGCAGGATAAATGGAGAGAGTCAGATGAAGAAGTGAGAATATGTGGGGTGGCTTTGAGAAACAAATTAGTAGTTTGGTTGGGTCGTGGAGAGAAAGGTTGGGGAGTGTGGTTTGAGATCGAACAGTGGTGGACTTTGAATAATAGGCTTTGGTCTTTTGAACGATGTGAGGAGACCCTGAAAATTATTTTTTTCAAAGAGGCATGACATCTTTTCTCAGATGTGGTGCATATTTGAGATCAAAAACTATTAATCTAATGGTTTAAAATACCAAATGGGAAATTCTTGGTGGCGTGATTGAGACGACATAGGGGAAGTTCAAATTGTATGTGTTTTAAATCTTTCTGGAAAGCAGAGTAGTTAAATAATCATTTCAAATGAATAAAAAACCCTTAAAATAATTTAAGGGTTCTCTTAAATAATCAGAGAACCCTTTTTTGGGGGTGAAGTCACAAAATAATTTCCCTTCATGTAATGTAGGGATCCAACCTCTGTGCTCTTGGGAAACACTGGCAGAGAAGATACCTGGGAGGTGTCAGAGAGCAGCTCTTCTTTCATCGGCTTTGTGCTTCCATCGTGGTGTTTGCCTGTGTGTATTTGTGTGCTTCTATTCAGGCACAATCTAGAATTGATGAAGATGTGCTCATTAATCAACGAGTCTCTTTGGATTTCATAACCACGTTTGACTTTTACCAAATTTGTTATTTCAAAGCAGTAAGCCCAGTCTGTCACCACTTTCTGCACTGGCTCCTGTGATCAAGAATGAGTTAAGCATAGGAACGATTCTCTAATGTGGCATCCTATGGTGTGACAAAGCTAAAAAAGAAAAAAAAAGGAATTTATAGTCAGACAGACTGGGTCCAAATTCCAGCTCTTTTATTTACTAGGGATGGGACTTGGGCCAAGTTACCTAATAGCTTTGAACTTCATGTTTTCCTTGGTACAAATTATACAAAACACAACCCAATTACAGGATTTTGAGAGTTAACTGGGACAAAGTTTTAGTATGCAATGGCCTCCATCCCTCCCTTCTTTGTATTCTTTTTCCATTCTTTCTCCTTCAGTAATTGTGTTAGTAACACAGTTACGGAGAATTTTCTGGGACACTTACAGACTGGCCTGAGCCTTTGCACCATCCTATGATAGTTTTTCTTCTCAGGAGTGGAAAGTACGTTCTTCAAACAGAGCATAACGCTGTTGTGCTCCACATTGTTTCCTACAGGACAGTCAAAGGTCTGCATTGAGGAAGATGAATGCCCCAATTCCTCTGGTGAAAGCCTCTTTTGTTTAGAAATATAACGTTCTTGCATCTCTGTAAATAGTAGAACCAGGTCCCAAATAATCAGAATGAAGGTGGAATCACAATCCACCCTGGGCTCACAGTTACTTTCCTTAAAAGACCGATCAAAAAAGATCAGATCATCACAACCCTCTTGGCTGGAGGGTTTGCCTGGTTAACCCTAGACCAGTTTCTCAGCCTCAGCACTGTGACATTGTGGGCCAGATAAAGCTTTGTTGTGGGGACTATTCTGTGCATTGTAGGATGTTTACCAGAATCCAGGGCCTTTACTTGTCAGATGCCGGTGGAACCCTTTCTAATTCTGACAATGAAAAATGCCTCCAGACATTGGCAATGTCCCCTGGCAGGCCAAATAACCTCCCTGTTGAGGACGACTGGCTCAGTGGTTTAGCTGCAGATTATGGGGAAATCCCCTTGGTCCTTGTCCCCACCCTACCTCCACCAATTAGCAATTGGGTTTCAGACCACTGTGATAGTAAGGAATCTGACCTATGTGAGGAGGGCTAAAAGCGGCATACACTATACAGAAAAATGAGCAAGTGTACTTCTGTGATCAGTCTTTGCCTCTCTTTTTTATTTTTTCTCCCATACTGTGTTTAAATTATTCAAATTCCAATATGGTTCAGAGAGAGGGATACTTAAATTTGGAATACCTCAAATTAGGATCTTCTTTGCTTAACTCCATCTCGTAGTATAGAGTTATGTATTTTGGTTGTCTACAAAGACAGAAAGACCAACATGTACACATACTTCCATTGTATAAAATAAATTGCATTGGTGGCACACGATTGCTTCTAATGTATACAATTTATTCATTTTAATTAATTCTCTTCCTAGCTTATCTTGCAAATGGCAATGGACTTCTCTGTCCCCAGTCTCTTGGAAGCACGGACTTACTTTACCTTCACATCAGGATTTATGGCAGAAAATGTTAACTCACTGTGTGGATGGTTCCTTCCCAACTCAGCAGTAATGGAATGTGATCTCCTGATCCTCACATAAGCACTGAATACAGATTCTCTAAGCTGCCTTGAACCTTTAAGAATAATGCCAAATTATACCTAGTCTGTAAATAGAAGATGAGAGTTTTTCTCTCCCTCCAGTTGCTTTCCACAGACTTTAATATATGAGTGAGTGATTTATAACACTAGTGACAAAGCTGCAACACAGCTTGAAATTTTATATAACGGCTGTAATACCACATCTATCATAATGAAAAATGTCTATGAAATCATTTTCTGCCAAAGAACATCTTCCTAGATTCTATTAACAACTTGCTATCTGCATGAACACCACATAGTGCTGAAATACATTGCTTTAAAACGGCCCTTGGGGGCGGGGCCAAGTGTAGCCTTTGGAGTGACTAAAGTTCCAATCAGTCCTAATCAATTAAGATGTTGTTGGTGGAACTCTCCATAGAAGGAAAACTAGGAGGGTAGAGACGATTGTGGGGAAATGCATTCTTTTGTAAAAAAACCTAATTTTGTCAGGATATTACTGTTTGGCAGTTGGATGGATTTAGATTCTATTGTGCTTTCAATTCTTGTCACATTTACCTAGGAGCTATCAACTTCTTGCTGTGCCCAATTTTTAAAAGAATATAATAGTCCCGCCTGCCTATTATTACTGTGTTCTATTTGTAGTCATCTCTGCTTCAAGGAAAGGAGAAGAACTTCACCTTGGTTTGCACCCTTGTTCAACAAAATATTTTGCAATAGCCAGAGTGAGCCACGTTTCCTCAGGAACCAAGAGAGTTTGAAGCCGTTCCTCATCATTAGATGATCAGAAATTCCTTTCCATTCGTGGAAGCCTCTCACACCATTGTGTAGAAACTTCTATAAAGTCTGTTTTCTTTGCTGCCACCTGCCATCAAAGAGCTGTGTATAGAAGCTAGCGGTATGCAGACACGTCTTCTAAAAAATCACAGCAAAAACATTCATGGACTGGCTATTGTTGGACACAAGTTTCCATTCTCTTCTAGTTTATGATGCAAACTAGTTTTAAAATACTGATTTTAGATTGTTTTCTTAGTAATTTTTAATCAGATACATTTGAAAGAAAGAATTTCTAAATCGTGAGTTTTAAAACTATGTTCGTTAAAGTTGTTTATTTTTAAAAAGAATATCTCTGCCAGGTATGGTGGCTCATGCCTTGTAATCTCAGCACCTGGGGAGGCTGAGGCAGGAGGATTGCTTGAGGTCAGGAGTTTGAGATGAGCCTTGGCAACATAGCGAGACCTCATCTCTACAAAAATAAAAAAATTAGCCAGACATGGTGCATGCCTGTATTCTTAGCTACTATGGAGGCGGAGGTGGGAGGATCACTTGAGCCCAGAAGTTTGAGGCTGCAGAGAGCTGGGATTGCACCACTGTACTCAAGTTTGGGCAACAGGGTGATACCCTGCCTCTTATATGAAAGAAATAACTGAAGCATAAGGAAAATTGCATAGGCATGCCAGCTTAGCATATTTCACCTCAAAGTATCGCCCTTGTAATTCTAAAATTATAAAGGTCTGGGTTTGGGTTAGTGTGCAGTACAACCATTTTGGTAGCTCTCTCTCTTTCTCTACGACTCAGTTTTCTTATCTGTAAAATGAGATATCTACATTGCTTGCCTCATACTCCTCGACGATGATAAAGTATTTGAAATGGTTTGAAAAATATGAACTGCTGTTTTGATGCAAAGTATCTTCATGAGGATAATGTGTAAAGAATTGTTCTCAGTGTTCCAGCATCCTGTTGGTACAGACCTTAGTATATTTGACCAAAGAGTTGCCCTGTCCTTGGTTCTGAATAGCATCTGCCAACAAACACTGCCAACAAAATACATTTTTACAAGCATGCTTTTAACTGAAGACACCAGTAAGCCCCATGTTTTTTGTTTTGTTTTGTTTTGTTTTCTCCTTGGAGAAAGTTACTATAGTTTTTTCCCCCCATCTTGATTTTTGCATTTCCATTTATTTAATAAAGGTTTGAAGTAAATAGAATTATGAGATATTTTACTATTGTATATATCATATTTACTTTTTGGAAGTTATTCTTTGTTTTTAACAGTTACAGATTTTTGCCTGAATATTTGGGGACATGTACCTCCCTCTCCATCCATCTCCAATCCTTTGCTGACTTCTGAATGTAAAAGGGACTGTCATTGAGTGTCACTAATGAGAGAAATTTCTGGAACTCTAAGTCAAGAAGGAGAGTGAGCATGCATTTGGTATATAATCTGTGCCATAGGATCTGTTGATAATCACATTCATTTCATATATACCTCATAACAACCCTGGGAGAAAGCTTTAGCATTCTCATTCAATAATAGATGCAACTGGGGCTCAGTGAAATTAAATAATGCATGACTTGTCATGTAGCTGATGATTAAACTTAGGTCTCTATTGCTTAACATGCAGTAGTCTCTCTAGTATACCAGCTTGGGGAAGGGTAACGTTTTGGGATGGGATCCTGAAATTAGTCCATCTACTTCTGTGGCTGTGGTTACAGATCTCTTGGACACTGTCTGGGGAGAGCAACTAGTAGTAGATAGTTTACCCTGTGAGCTATTTCAGATATTTCCTATTTCCTTGCCATGAAAGCATTTATCACAGTAGATGAGAAACACAGTGAAGTTGCTGCTAATTATTAATGGCCCCAAAGTCACATAATAACACTGCCTCACCTTGGACTTGTGATTTGTAAATTAAAAATTGATTTTACATATGTTACCTCCTTTGATTTTTGCCACACCTGTGAGGCAGGGATCATGGAAAGCATTGTTCTCCATTTTCCAGAAAGGGAGGCAGATCTCAAGTTAAGTGACTTGCTCAAGTGGCTATAAATCCTCCATACTCCTTTATGAAACCACACTGCTTCGTAGTATGAAGACTGTTAGTGTTCTCAAATCCCCAAGTTCCTAAAATATGCTTTCAAGTTCATTTTCATACTCATTCTGGAATATTTGTACTTTCTTTAGTCTCAATGTATTGTCGCATTTGTTGTATTGCATGAGAGTCCCCTGTAAATGGGTACAGTGGACACGGCCCCTGCTGTAAGTCTGACAACCAGATTATTGAGCCAATAAGACTCCTCACCCCTCAGAAGAGAAGGACGATCAAGTTAATTTTGCATGACCTCGTTTCATATGTTAATTTTCTTTCAGATGTCAGTTCTAGAAACTTTTTGGCATTTTTACGTTGATTGGGTAACATCGCCCTGTTTTAGAACAAAGAAATCACATCATTCTACGCATATATTTATTTATACATTGTATATACAAAGACACACGAATATAAAGTATTCTCTAACTTGTTGTGTACTTTACATTGTGGCATAACTATTTCCAGGTGTCATTACAAATTACATGAAAATGTGATTTTCATTGGCTACAATAATATTACCTTAAAGGGATGTGTTGTTATTTATGTTCATGTTGTTACATATTTTGTTTCCAATTTTTAATGAATTTTTAAACTCTAATATGTTGGTGCATTTCTGATTATTTCTTTAGGACAAATTCCAGGACATTTAGTGTGGAAAAAAGAGATTGGAAGAAAACACACTAGAAATGTTCACAATGGTTAGGTAGTGAGATTGCAAATATGTAACTATGAGGCCTTCACCATGGTCGCAACATGAAATACTTTCATCCCCAAAAGCTCCCATTTGGAAATAATCTCCCCTACTCTCAGCCACAGGTGATTATGAATTTGGGTTTTTGTCACTACAGTTTTACCTTTTCCAGATTTTTGTATCAAGGTAATTACACAGTAGGTAGTCTTTTACACCTGGCTGCTTTTACTTAGCATGGTGCTTCGGAGCCTCATGCATGTTGGTGTGTGTATGAGTAGTTAGTTCTCTGTATTCCTGAGTAATACTCTGTTGAATGGTTACCTTACAATGTACTCATCCGTTCAGCCATTGATGGACATTTGAGTTGTTTTCAGTTTATAGTCATTATGAGTAAAGCTGCCATGAACATTTGAGTACACATCTCTATGTAAATATATGTTTTGATTTATCTTACGTAAATGTCTTAAGATTGCTGGATTATATGGATAGTTTCTTTATAAGAAACTGCCAGTCTGTTTTCCAAGGCAACTAATATTTTGCATTCCCACTAATGCTACATGATAATTTGAACTGTTTCATAGTCTTATTAACATTTGCCATTAGTCTGTTCAATTTAAGTCTAAAATTTTATTTGGCATGAAGTGATACCTCACTATCATTTTGTATTTTAAATTTATTACCTTTTTTTAGTAGTGTTTTTTCCAATGTACAATTTAGAGAGTTTTAACACATTTCCTTAATGAGTAATGATATTGAATATCTTTTTATATTCTCTTTTTTATTCATATGTTGTTTTTAGTGTGGGTAACTATTTAAATTTTGGGCCCATTTTAAATCTGTTTTTGGTCTTATTGTGGAGTTGTAAGAGTTTTTAAAATATATTTTGGAAATAATTCCTTTATCATATACGTTTTGAAAATATTTTCTCTTAATTTGTGGTTTGCTTTTTCATTTTATTAATAATATGCAGGACAAAGGTTTTAATTTTGATGAATTCAATTTATCAATATTTTTCATTTTCAGTTCATGCTTTTGTCCCATCTAAGAAATCTTTGCCTAACTCAATATCATAAAAATTATTTCTGATGTTTTTCTACTTGAAATTTTATCATTTTTGCTCTTACATTTAGGTCTGTGGTCCACTTTGAATTATTTTTTGGGTGTGTTATGAGGTAACAAATGAGATTTTTTTGTTTTTTTTTTAAATATAGGTATCTGATTGTTACAGTACCGTCTTCAACCGAAGATAGTTGAGAATTATCTTTTTCCATGGAATTGTACATTTGCTGATAATCAATTGGCTTTATATGTGTGAGTCTGTTCCCGGAATATCTATTTTCCTTCATTGGCTTATAAGTCTATTATTAAAGCGATGCCACACTATTTTGGTTATTTAATTCTATAGTGCACTTTGTAAATTTCCTAACATTTTTTTTTTTACAAATTATTTTGACTATTTCAGGTCTTTTGCATTTCCATATAAATTTTAGGATCAGCTCATTCATTTCCATAAAAATTCTTGCTAGAAATGTGATTAGAAATGCATTGAATATATAGATCAGTATGGGAATAACTGACATCTTAACAACATTGAATCTTCCAATCCATTAGCGTGGTGTATCCTTCTCTTTATTTAGGCACTCTTTAATTCCAGTCAGCAATGTTTTGCAGTCTTGCATATGCGTTCTTAAATTTATTATGAAGTATTTCATATTTTTGATGTCATTTTAGTTTGTACTTTTACATTTTCAGTTTGCAATTGTTTAGTCCTGCTACGTAGAAATTTGAGCGACTTTTGAACATTGGCCTTGAATTCTGAAACCTTGGTATTGTAAACTCACCATTATTAGTTCTAGTAGCTATTTCTGGTAGATTCCTTAGGATTTCTACTATGTAGTTTGCCAATAAACAGATTTTTACTTCTTCCATACACATTTTATTTTTTTGTTGTTGTTAGCATGGTCGTCAACATTAGGATGAAAAGAATCTCCAGTAAAATATTGAATAAGGATAATGAGAGAAGATGTTCTTGCCTTTTTCCTGAAATTGAGGTGAAATGTTCAGTCTGTCAACATTTCAGAATGATGTTTGTTGTACATTTTTCACATATGCCTTTTATCACGTTAAAGAAATTCTCTTTCTCAATGGATTGAATGTGTTCCTTCCCTCCTCAAATTCATATGGTGAAACCCTAATGCCACTGTGATGGTATTTGGGATGATGTTTTGGAAGGTGATAGATCATTAGGACAAAGTCCTCATGAATGGGATTAGTACCCTTAAAAGAAGATGCCAGGGAGCTAGCTAGCTCTCTTTCTGCCATGTGAGAACGCAGTAAGAAGATGCTGTCTATAAACCAGAAAAAGTCAATTCTGCTAGCACCCCGACCTCAGACTTCCAACCTTCAGAACTATGAGGGATACATGTTTGTTGTTTAAGCCACCCAGTTTATGATACTTTGTTATAGCAGCCCAGGCTGACTAAGATGCTGTGATGCTATTTCTCCTTCTCCTTCTTCTCCTCCTCTTCCTCCTCCTCCTCCTTCTCTTCTTCCTCTTCTTCCTCTTCTTTCTCTTGTTCTGGGATACATGTGCAGAACGTGCAGATTTGTGACATAGGTATACACGACACGAGTCATGGTGGTTTGCTGCACCCATCAACCCGTCATCTACATTAGGTATTTCTCTTAATGCTATTCCTCCTCTATCCCCCGATCCCTGCAACAGGTGCATGATGTTCCCCTCCCTGTGTCCATGCGTTCTCATTGTTCAGCTCCCACTTATGAGTGAGAATATGTGATGTTTGGTTTTCTGTTCCTGTGTCAGTTTGCTGAGAATGATGGTTTCCAGCTTCATCCATGTTCCTTCAAAGGACATGAACTCATCCTTTTTTATGGCTGCATAGTATTCCATGGTATATATGTGCCACATTTTCTTTATCCAGTCTCTCATTGATGGGCATTTGGGTTGGTTCCAAGTCTTTGCTATTGTGAACAGTGCTGCAATAAACATACATGTGTATGTGTATGTGTTTTTATAGTGGAATGATTTATAATCCTTTGGGTATATACCCAGTAATGGGATTGCTGGGTCAAATGGTATTTATGGTTCTAGATCCTTGAGGAATCATCACACTGTCTTCCACAATGGTTGAACTAATTTACACTCCCACTAACAGTGTAAAAGCATTCCTGTTTCTCCACATCCTCTCTAGCATCTGTTGTTTCATGACTTTTTAATGACCACCATTCTAACTGGCATGAGGTGTTATCTCACTGTGGTTTTGAATTGCATTTCTTTAATGATCAGAGATGATGAGCTTTTTTTCATGTTTTTTGACCACAGAAATGTCTTCTTTTGAGAAGTGTCTGTTCATATCCTTCACTCAGTTTTTGATGGGGTTGTTTGTTTTTTTTTGTACATTTGTTTAACTTCCTTGTAAATACTGGATATTAGCCCTTTGTCAGATGGATAGATTGCAAAAATTTTCTCCCATTCTTTAGGTTCTCTGTTCACTCTGATGATAGTTTCTTTTGCTGTGCAGAAGCTCTTTAGTTTAATTAGATTCCATTTGTCAATTTTGGCTTTTGTTGCCATTGCTTTTGGTGTTTTAGTCATGAAGTCTTTGCCCACACCTATGTCCTGAATGGTATTGCCCAGGTTTTCTTCTAGGGTTTTTATGGTTTTAGGTCTTACATTTAAGTCTTTAATACATCTTGAGTTAATTTTTGTATAGGGTTTAAGGAAGGGGTCCAGTGTCAGTTTTCTGCATGTGGCTAGCCAGTTTTCCCAAGACCATTTATTAAATACGGAATCCTTTCTCTTTTGGTTGTTTTTGTCAGGTTTGTCATCAAATTGTCTCTGTTTGCAGATGACATGATTGTATATTTAGAAAACCCCATCGTCTCAGCCCAAAATCTCCTTAAGCTGATAAGCAACTTCAGCAAAGTCTCAGGATACAAAATCAATGTGCAAAAATCACAAGCATTCCTATACACAATAACAGACAAACAGAGCCAAATCACGAGTGAGCTCCCATTCACAGTTACTACCAAGACAATAAAATACCTAGGTAATACAACTTATAAGGGATGTGAAGGACCTCTTCAAGGAGAACTACAAACTGCTGCTTAAGGAAATAAGAGGGGACACAAACAAATGGAAAAACATCCATGCTCATGGATAGGAAGAATTAGTATCATCAAAATGACCATACTGCCCAAAGTAATTTATAGATTCAATGCTATGCACATCAAGCTACCACTGACTTTCTTCACAGAATTAGAAACAACTACTTTAAATTTCATACAGAACCAAAAAAGAGCCTGTATAGCTAAGACAATCCTAAGCAAAAAGAACAAAGCTGGAGGCATCATGCTACCTAATATCAAACTATACTAAAAGGCTACAGTAACAAAAACAGCATGGTACTGGTACCAAAACAGATATGTAGACCAATGGAATAGAACAGAGGCCTCAAAAATAACACCACACATCTATAACCAGATGCTGTCTACTCTTAATTTGTTGAAAGTTTTAATTGTGAAGAGCTGTGGAATTTTGCCACTTTTTCTGTATCTTTTAAGATGATCATGTTTTGTCATCTGCAGCCTGTTAATATATTGAATTACATTGATTGCTTTTCAAAAGTTAAAACAACCTTACATTATTGGAATGAACTCTACATGGCTTACATGTTGTTGGATTCCGTTTTTAGATTTTGCTACTTGTTACTTGTTACATCCACATACATGAGGTATGTATGCTTATGGTAGTTTTCTTTTTAAAATAATATCTTCACTGGTTTTGTTAATAGAGTAATGCTGGTTTTCTAAAATCATTTGGGGTGTGTCACCTCACCTCATGTTTTGTGAAGAGTGTATAGATTTCACCAGTGAAGCCACCTGGCCTAGAGTTTTCTTTGTTGGAAAGTTTTAAACTATGAATTTAACATTAATTGATGTAGGGTTATAGGGCTATTCAGGTTATCACTTTCTTCTTGAGTGCTTTTTGGTGTTTGTATCTTTCAAATAATTTGTTCATTTTCTCTAAGTTGTTAAATTTAATGGCATCACATTGCTCAAAATATTACTTTAAAAACGTCTCTTTAGGTACTGTAGTGAGGCCACCTATTTCATTTTTAACATCAGAAATTTGTGTCTTCTCTTTTTTTTATTGAGTAGTGCAGCCAGAGGTTTTCATTTCTTAAAAATCTGTATTGTCACAGCACCTACATGAGGACCTGGTATGTTCTAAGCCAACATTAGTATTATTCACTAATAATAATACTAAATCTTGGAAAAAATTATACCAAAGTGGAAGGGTAAATGCAATGATCAAGATGTGCTTAGGGAACTTTGGGATGACACGGGGGATGCCTATGCCTATTTCACTGTGGGCTAAAAGAAATCAGGGAGGGCTTCCTAGAGGGGAGGATACCTGAACTTCTTTGGAGAATGAATAGAAGTTTGCCAGATGATGAAGGGTGAACCCCTTGTATGACTCTTCAATAAATGCTTGTTGTATTGCGTCTGACTCTGGTGTAATGTTTGCTATTTGAACTTGCTGGCTCAATAATGACAGCCCTTAAAGTTCTTGAGACTATTTCTTCAGAATTGTTTTCTGTTCTATATTTTAAGTTGAAAAATATATTAGCAGAAATAGGCCAAGATTTATTTTGGTGAATTTGAGAATTTGAGAAAAAGTTATGAAGAGTAGAGATGCACTTGTAGGAGCTTGCTAGAATGAAACATCATTCCAAACACTTTAATAAAGGGAAAAATCCTTCTATTGCCTAACGTTCAGCTCTTTTCAAAGCTTTGCACATTATTGGAACACATGCCCAAGCTGACTCTCTATTAATATTACTGCTTAATTATAAGCTTACTGCTGGGGGTTTTGGTCATGTAATAAACTTGTCTCAAGTCAAGATTGTGCATTTATTACAGGATCTAATTTAGAAGTATGAAGGAGACCTTTCTTACCTGTCAAAAAGCTGTGATGAAATAAAGACATTTCTGTAGTGACATTCTAGTAAATGTGTTTTAAAAATAATTCAAATCAATCTTACTTTAAGAAAATCTATAAAATCTTTAAACTTGCAAATTTCTGAAATTGTTTCAATACATTAGATTCATCTTTAAAATGTGCATAGCATTGGAGGATTTTAGTGTAGATGAGAAATTCCAGATCTCATTTTTATTAAATATAGGGGGAATGAAACGCTTTCAATTAGCACTTGGATCTTTCTCATAAAGTATTATTTAGAACAAATGGAGTTCAGAGACCTTTTCAAAGAAGAAAGACCAAATTCCTTTTCACTGATTCAGAGGCATAAAAATGGTTATCTCTAAGAACTTGTATTTTTCTATGATGCAATTGAATTGACTAAGAATTTGATGAGGTTGAGGTGACCCCAGATGACCTCTGTCAAAATGAAACCAAAAGATTAAAGGGGTCTGCAATCAGAGAAATTTAATAATGTCTGACTAAAAATATTCAGTGGTAAAGTAAGAAGTACATGGGTCTTCTGGTGTCTCAAAACGATTAAAGAACGAGTTTTAAATCTAACACAAGAATGAACAATAATAGCAATAACAATAGCTGGTTTGCTGAGTTTTCAGTGGTTCCAGGGATTGTGCTAAACATTCTATAAGCATTAACCTTTTTGCTCTCTGAGGGCAGCATGCTAGGTCACAGATAAAGGCACTGCAAAGTGGTTAAGATGCTCACCCACTCCTTTAGCTCATAAGCGGTGCAGCTGGGATTCAGACTCAGGTTTGTACAATTCCAAAGGTGTGCTTGTGATCACCACACTGTTCTCTACTCACAGCTCACATATGACTGTGCCAGGTCCTATGTAGGTACTTTATGTGTATTATCCTCATTAGTACCATAAGGTAGCTATTTTTGTTATTCCAATTTTTTAGACAAGAATACCAAGCTCAGAGAAGCTAAGTAACTTGGTTAAGTCACATAGCTAATGAGAAGTGGGACTCGGATCAGAAATCTGGTTCCAGAGTTAGCTTGGTTTTTTTTCTACCTTATGTGGCCTCTGAATCTATTAAAGAACCACCTGACTGAGATTCTTTTATGTGTCAAGGCAAACGACAAGAAGGTGCAGCCATTGGTAGAACTGGTGAGGGTTTCACTCTGCAGCCAACAAAGTAGATGGGAAATAATAGTGGCTTACACAAACGAGACGATGCTGGGAGGTGGTTCTCCATGTTCTGGGAGCAGAGGCACTAACAGCTTTTGCTCTGGAGTGTCGTCTCCAGAATATTTGTTGCAAACAGCTTTAGAAGATAGAGATAGTGGCTCCCTCTGAGGCAGAGAATAGACTTGTTTGCTGTGTAGTATAATAAAGATAGTGTGTTCTTACAAGGTAAAAGTTGGACACATTTGCTCACAGTGCATTATAAAAAATCAGGGTTTCCTAGTGGTTGGTTCCTCAGGTATGAGGCAAGGCTGGCTAGGCACAGAATCTCCATGGCTGCTCCTCATTGGCTCCCGGGACCTGGGAGGCAGCGGTCAACTGACCCGACCACAGGGCTCATGCTGCTTGCTACGCTGTAAGTAATAAACTCTTCTGTCTTGGACTTGGGAATCTCATGTCTTCGGCCAGAATCCTTGAAACTGTGTCAGGCTCACTTGTTGTCTTACAAGTAAGGTGACTTTGAGCCCTGCACAGTTCTTGACAGTAGATTTTTTTCCTCCTCATATAAAAAAGGATAGGAGGTAAGCAGATTAGGGTTAATGTAGCAGCTTCCAAAAGTCAGCAGGCACCCTGGATCCTTCAGGTTTTGACTCTGCCGTCTTTAATATTTCCTAAGGCCACATGTGCCTGTGGACACTCCAGCTATCATGTCTCCATGCCAGGAAGGAAGATGGAAAAAGATGGCAAGAAAGGGCTTTCCCAGATATCTTACAAGGTCTGGAGCCATCCCTATCTACAAGGAGAGCTGGGAAATGTCATCTTTTGACTGGGCACAATTTCACTCAGAATATAATTGGTGTTCTGTTACAGAGAAGAAACAGGGAATGGATTTGGGGTAAGCAGGAAGCCATCCCAACTGTGGTGACACAGACCTTGTACTGGGTATATGCAGAAGAGGATTTTTTTTGTGAAGATTTCCAGCATAACTATACATTTGATTTCAATACTAAGTCCCATTCTCTTTGCTTAGAAAAATGCAAACTGCAGTGTGTGAAGGCAAGTCTTGCTCCTGCATACATTTCCCAGCTGCTAATGGAGACCCTTGTGTGCATGAAGCATTTGGTAGTTGAAACTGTGGGCTAACAACCAATTGAAAGGAAACAGTAACCCCTGGAAGAGTCTTTGCACCAGTAATGACCCTTGTGAGCCATTAATCTGCAAGAGATGCCCTATCTCTAGGTCACTGCTTTGTAAACCAAATATCAATAAAGGTTGCCAGATACATGTTAATTATTTCTATGGAAGAAGCCATTGCAGTTGGTCTGTGCAAGAAACTTTTTGATGAGAGAATGCCTTGGTTCACTGAATCTGTGAGAAGTAAGATCCCTGAAACGGGAGGAATTGTCTACGCCCCTCTCTTGGATCTCTCTAAGGAGCTCAGGACAGTTGGTCAGCACCAATGTCCACTGGTAGCATTGTAGCGCACTTTTCTGGGGGTCTGATTGGCAAGTTTTATCATCATTTGTTTTCTTTGCTACAGGTTAGCAGCTCAGATTTTTTATGATTATAAAATGATGTTAATGGTAATATTAAAAGCAATAACTATGATTGCTTGCCTATTATGTGTCATTCAGGGTGCTTTGCATAAATTATGTCCATGATGTTCCCAAGAGGTTGGTACTGTTAGTGGCTCTATTTAAAATCTGTGCATTAGATTTAAGAGAGGTTACTGACTTTGTCCAACTTGTCCAGGTAGGCAAAGGGCAGGAGTAGGATCTCAGATTCAAATGTAAGTCCCTGCAACTCTAAGATCTAGGTTTTTAATCATTATGTTAGAATAGCTTTCAATATCATAAACAGAAGAGCTTTAGGTTTGTTCTGCTTCCTTCTCTCCCTCATTCCCTCCCTCTTTTCCTTTCTCGCTTCTTTCCTTCTACTCTTTTTGCTTCCTCAATCCATCCCTTTCTTGTCTCCTTTATTTTTAACAACAGAAACAAACAAAACTTGCTTTAATACCATCATTACCATTTTCATACATTTGCATCTCACTTTTCAAGTCTGGTCCATATGTTTTTATATTCCATTCAATGCATATTTACCCAGCACTTATTCTGTACTAGGTGCTGGCTATATAGTGATAAAAGAGACGGACATAGTCCCTATTATCATGGATCAGACATGGCATTTTGCATTCTACTTCTCTTATATAATATTATACCAAAACCCATTTCCATGTCACTATGCTGTTTCCATAATTATCATTTTTAATGTCATCATAATATTCTATCATATTGATGTTTCATAATTACCTTCAATATTACATTACTGTTGGGCAATTAGGTTGATTCCAGTTATTTGCTATTATAGATAACAAGCATTTTTAATCATTTTCTAAAAATAAAAGAAATATGGATGATCCTCCAAGGAATATCTTTGTGCCTGTAGTTTTATTCTTTTGTTTTTTTTCCCTTAGGAAAAGAAATCCCTAGAGTGCAATTACGGACAAGAGGGAAAGTACATTTCTATGACTTTATGGAAGTGTTAAAAACTAAACACTATGTGCAGGTCCCTAGCAAGTATTTTATACATTTTATTTCAAATAATCCTCACAAAAATCTTAAAAATCAGCTAAGATCACACTCACTTTACAGATGAAGAAACTGAGTCACAGAGAGGTTAAAGTAATTATCCTAGAGTCACGATCTGGTACATGGAGGAAGCATCCAAAACAAGGTCCATGAGGGCTAAAGTCCATGTTCTTCACAGTTTCTGACTCACTTTCTGCTTCTGAGAGTCATTCATTCATCCTTCTTCACAAGCCAGTGGTAGAGTTGCTTCTAAACTGTGAAGCTGAGAAGCAGGGCGGAGGACCTGTCTCACAGATGTTTCTGTCTCTATATTAACCACCTCATGCCCTCTGTGGTTGAGCAGGTATATGGGTTACAGGAGTTAATCCATAAATGAATATCATAAGCATTAAATAAATGTTAGTCATTCATTATTGTCACCACCCTTATTGACATACTGCAAAATTTAAGCTTAAACTTTTCTACTCAGATCCTTTTTCCTTACTTGGGCCTTTTCACTGAAGATTGTGACCAGATACTTTGGGGAAATAGATTTGATGTAGTTATCAAGGGATAGCACATTTGCCAGGTCTTCCTTCCTCACTCTCTCCCCTCTCTCTCTCTTTCCCTCTTTCTCTATTCCTTCTTTCTCACTGTCCCTCCCTTCATTCCTTCTTCCTTCCTTTCCCTGCCCTTCCCTTCCCTTTCCCTTTTGCTTTCCCTTCCCTTTTCCCTTTCTCTCTCTTCTTTCTTTCTCTCTTTCTTTCTTTCTTTCTTTCTTTCTTTCTTTCTTTCTTTCTTTCTTTCTTTCTCTTTCTCTCTTTCTCTTTCTTTCTTTCTTTTTCTTTCTTTCTCTTTTGTCTTTCTTTCTCTCTTTCTTTCTTTCTTTCTTTCTTTCTTTCTTTCTTTCTTTCTTTCTTTCTTTCTTTCTTTCTCTTTCTCTCTGTCTCTTTCTCTCTCTTCTTTCACTTCTCTCTTTTCTTCTTTTCTCCTTCCTTCCTTCCTTCCCTTCCTCCCTTCTTCTTTTGAGTATTTCCTATAGTGAAACACTATTCTAAATATCTTTAAATATACTAAAATTCTTTATTCCTTACGGTAACCCTATAAGGTAGGTACTGTGGTAGTTCTCATTTTACAGACAAGAAAATGAAGGTGCAGAGAGATTAGCTCTAGGCAGAGGCAAATTTACATGGTAGCTAATAAAACTTAGGCATCAGGCTCCTCTCTTGTATGGACCATTGTGATTTGGGAAATTGCTGTGTAATTATAGAATGTCCTAGGGAGAAAGGGAAGTCAGAGTGCAATCAGGACGCTTTCTATGTAAACATTTCTCATATTGCTGAAGAGAACTTAGGAGAAGGGGTGGTGAATCTCTGAGTATCCAGTAAATTGTTGTGATTTCCTTTCTTATTCAAGGCAAGTATTTGCTTTGTCTCCAATTTTGTATTTGCAATTTTGTCTTTTTTTTTTTTTTTTTAAATAAAGAGGGTCCTTCAGTTGTGTAAGGTCAGGCTTCCATAAAATTGCTATCCTTTTCTAGAGTCTGGCTATGCCAAATTGGCATCATGTACACTGTAGCATCTTGGAAACACAGTATTTCTCATGGAAGGTGCTTTTGGGAAGAACAGTTCCTTGTTTGCAGGATTATCCTGTGCTTTGCAAGATGTCCAATACTTGTGAGCCCTTTTCACTTAGAGGCAGTGTTTCCAAGTCCTTGTGAAAATCCCACTTCTAAATAGTCCTTAGGAAGGTGGACAAGGAAGAAGGAACAGGGCCTTGGGTCCAGCGTGACTACTTAGTAGCTGGACAATTTTCAGCCTCGATATTTTCTATACAATTGGGTATTTATTTCCTGTAGCTGTTGTAAAAAATTATCACAAACTGGGTTGCTTGAAAACAGGATTTTTTTCCCCTGAATTCTAGAGGTTGGAAATCTGAAATCAAGGTGTCAGCAGGAACATGTTTCTTCTGAAGGGTCTAAGAAAGAATCCTTCTTGTGTCTCCCAGCTTCCAGTGGTTGCTGGGAATCCCTGGTGATTTCTGGCTTGTGGTTGCATCACTCCAATCTCTGCCTCTGTGTTGCATGGCCTTCTGCCCTGTGTGTTTTGTGTGTCTGTTTGCTCTTCTTAGAAAGACACGGGGGGCGGAGCAAGATGGCCGAATAGGAACAGCTCCAGTCTCCAACTCCCAGCGCGAGCGACACAGAAGACCGGCGATTTCTGCATTTTCAACTGAGGTACTGGGTTCATCTCACTGGGGAGTGCCAGACGATCGGTGCTGGTCAGCTGCTGCAGCCCGACCAGCAAGAGCTGAAGCAGGGCGAGGCATTGCCTCACCTGGAAAGCGCAGGGGGGAAGGGAATCCCTTTTCCTAGCCAGGGGAACTGAGACACACAACACCTGGAAAATCGGGTAACTCCCACCCCAATACTGCGCTTTAAGCAGACAGGCACACCAGGAGATCATATCCCACACCTGGCCGGGAGTGTCCCACACCCACGGAGCCTCCCTCATTGCTAGCACAGCAGTCTGTGATCTACCGGCAAGGCAGCAGCGAGGCTGGAGGAGGGGCGCCTGCCATTGCTGAGGCTTAAGTAGGTAAACAAAGCTGCTGGGAAGCTCGAACTGGGTGGAGCTCACAGCAGCTCAAGGAAACCTGCCTGTCTCTGTAGACTCCACCTCTGGGGACAGGGCACAGTAAATAATAACAAACGCAGCAGCTCTGCAGACGCAAACGACTCTGTCTGACAGCTTTGAAGAGAGCAGTGGATCTCCCAACACGGAGGTTGAGATCTGAGAAGGGACAGACTCCCTGCTCAAGTGGGTCCCTGACCCCTGAGTAGCCTAACTGGGAGACATCCCCCACTAGGGGCAGTCTGACACCCCACACCTCACAGGGTGGAGTACACCCCTGAGAGGAAGATTCCAAAGCAAGAATCAGACAGGTACACTCGCTGTTCAGAAATATTCTATCTTCTGCAGCCTCTGCTGCTGATACCCAGGCAAACAGGGTCTGGAGTGAACCTCAAGCAATCTCCTACAGCTACAACCTACAGCTGAGGATCCTGACTGTTAGAAGGAAAGCTATCAAACAGGAAGGACACCTACACCAAAACCCCATCAGTACATCACCATCATCAAAGACCAGAGGCAGATAAAACCACAAAGATGGGGAAAAAGCAGGGCAGAAAAGCTGGAAATTCAAAAAATAAGAGCGCATCTCCCCCGGCAAAGGAGCGCAGCTCATCGCCAGCAATGGATCAAAGCTGGACGGAGAATGACTTCGACGAGATGAGAGAAGAAGGCTTCAGTCCATCAAATTTCTCAGAGCTAAAGGAGGAATTACGTACCCAGCGCAAAGAAACTAAAAATCTTGAAAAAAAAGTGGAAGAATTGATGGCTAGAGTAATTAATGCAGAGAAGCTCACAAACGAAATGAAAGAGACGAAAACCATGGCACGAGAAATACGTGACAAATGCACAAGCTTCAGTAACCGTCTCGATCAACTGGAAGAAAGAATGTCAGCGATGGAGGATCAAATGAATGAAATGAAGCGAGAAGAGAAACCAAAAGAAAAAAGAAGAAAAAGAAATGAACAAAGCCTGCAAGAAGTATGGGATTATGTAAAAAGACCAAATCTACGTCTGATTGGGGTGCCTGAAAGTGAGGGGGAAAATGGAACCAAGTTGGAAAACACTCTTCAGGATATCATCCAGGAGAACTTCCCCAACCTAGTAGGGCAGGCCAACATTCAAATCCAGGAAATACAGAGAACGCCACAAAGATACTCCTCGAGAAGAGCAACTCCAAGACACATAATTGCCAGATTCACCAAAGTTGAAATGAAGGAAAAAATCTTAAGGGCAGCCAGAGAGAAAGGTCGGGTTACCCACAAAGGGAAGCCCATCAGACTAACAGCAGATCTCTCGGCAGAAACTCTTCAAGCCAGAAGAGAGTGGGGGCCAATATTCAACATTCTTAAAGAAAAGAATTTTAAACCCAGAATTTTATATCCAGCCAAACTAAGTTTCATAAGTGAAGGAGAAATAAAATCCTTTACAGATAAGCAAATGCTTAGAGATTTTGTCACCACTAGGCCTGCCTTACAAGAGACCCTGAAGGAAGCACTAAACATGGAAAGGAACAACCGGTACCAGCCATTGCAAAAACATGCCAAAATGTAAAGACCATCAAAGCTAGGAAGAAACTGCATCAACTAACGAGCAAAATAACCAGTTCATATCATAATGGCAGGATCAAGTTCACACATAACAATCTTAACCTTAAATGTAAATGGACTAAATGCTCCAATTAAAAGACACAGACTGGCAAACTGGATAAAGAGTCAAGACCCATCAGTCTGCTGTATTCAGGAGACCCATCTCACATGCAGAGACATACATAGGCTCAAAATAAAGGGATGGAGGAAGATTTACCAAGCAAATGGAGAACACAAAAAAGCGGGGGTTGCAATACTAGTCTCTGATAAAACAGACTTTAAACCATCAAAGATCAAAAGAGACAAAGAAGGCCATTACATAATGGTAAAGGGATCAATTCAACAGGAAGAGCTAACTATCCTAAATATATATGCACCCAATACAGGAGCACCCAGATTCATAAAGCAAGTCCTTAGAGACTTACAAAGAGACTTAGGCTCCCATACAATAATAATGGGAGACTTCAACACTCCACTGTCAACATTAGACAGATCAACGAGACAGAAAGTTAACAAGGATATCCAGGAATTGAACTCATCTCTGCAGCAAGCAGACCTAATAGACATCTATAGAACTCTCCACCCCAAATCAACAGAATATACATTCTTCTCAGCACCACATCGTACTTACTCCAAAATTGACCACGTAATTGGAAGTAAAGCACTCCTCAGCAAATGTACAAGAACAGAAATTATAACAAACTGTCTCTCAGACCACAGTGCAATCAAATTAGAACTCAGGACTAAGAAACTCAATCAAAACCGCTCAACTACATGGAAACTGAACAACCTGCTCCTGAATGACTACTGGGTACATAACGAAATGAAGGCAGAAATAAAGATGTTCTTTGAAACCAATGAGAACAAAGATACAACATACCAGAATCTCTGGGACACATTTAAAGCAGTGTGTAGAGGGAAATTTATAGCACTAAATGCCCACAAGAGAAAGCAGGAAAGATCTAAAATTGACACTCTAACATCGCAATTAAAAGAACTAGAGAAGCAAGAGCAAACACATTCGAAAGCTAGCAGAAGGCAAGAAATAACTAAGATCAGAGCAGAACTGAAGGAGATAGAGACACAAAAAACCCTCCAAAAAATCAATGAATCCAGGAGTTGGTTTTTTGAAAAGATCAACAAAATTGACAGACCACTAGCAAGACTAATAAAGAAGAAAAGAGAGAAGAATCAAATCGACGCAATTAAAAATGATAAAGGGGATATCACCACCGACCCCACAGAAATACAAACTACCATCAGAGAATACTATAAACACCTCTACGCAAATAAACTGGAAAATCTAGAAGAAATGGATAATTTCCTGGACACTTACACTCTTCCAAGACTAAACCAGGAAGAAGTTGAATCCCTGAATAGACCAATAGTAGGCTCTGAAATTGAGGCAATAATTAATAGCCTACCAACCAAAAAAAGTCCAGGACCAGATGGATTCACAGCTGAATTCTACCAGAGGTACAAAGAGGAGCTGGTACCATTCCTTCTGAAACTATTCCAATCAATAGAAAAAGAGGGAATCCTCCCTAACTCATTTTATGAGGCCAACATCATCCTGATACCAAAGCCTGGCAGAGACACAACAAAAAAAGAGAATTTTAGACCAATATCCCTGATGAACATCGATGCAAAAATCCTCAATAAAATACTGGCAAACCGGATTCAGCAGCACATCAAAAAGCTTATCCACCATGATCAAGTGGGCTTCATCCCTGGGATGCAAGGCTGGTTCAACATTCGCAAATCAATAAACATAATCCAGCATATAAACAGAACCAAAGACAAGAACCACATCATTATCTCAATAGATGCAGAAAAGGCTTTTGACAAAATTCAACAGCCCTTCATGCTAAAAACGCTCAATAAATTCGGTATTGATGGAACGTACCTCAAAATAATAAGAGCTATTTATGACAAACCCACAGCCAATATCATACTGAATGGGCAAAAACTGGAAAAATTCCCTTTGAAAACTGGCACAAGACAGGGATGCCCTCTCTCACCACTCCTATTCAACATAGTGTTGGAAGTTCTGGCTAGGGCAATCAGGCAAGAGAAAGAAATCAAGGGGATTCAGTTAGGAAAAGAAGAAGTCAAATTGTCCCTGTTTGCAGACGACATGATTGTATATTTAGAAAACCCCATTGTCTCAGCCCAAAATCTCCTTAAGCTGATCAGCAACTTCACCAAAGTCTCAGGATACAAAATTAATGTGCAAAAATCACAAGCATTCTTATACACCAGTGACAGTCAAACAGAGAGCCAAATCAGGAATGAACTTCCATTCACAATTGCTTCAAAGAGAATAAAATACCTAGGAATCCAACTTACAAGGGATGTAAAGGACCTCTTCAAGGAGAACTACAAACCACTGCTCAGTGAAATCAAAGAGGACACAAACAAATGGAAGAACATACCATGCTCATGGATAGGAAGAATCAATATCGTGAAAATGGCCATACTGCCCAAGGTAATTTATAGATTCAATGCCATCCCCATCAAGCTACCAATGAGCTTCTTCACAGAATTGGAAAAAACTGCTTTAAAGTTCATATGGAACCAAAAAAGAGCCCGCATCTCCAAGACAATCCTAAGTCAAAAGAACAAAGCTGGAGGCATCACGCTACCTGACTTCAAACTATACTACAAGGCTACAGTAACCAAAACAGCATGGTACTGGTACCAAAACAGAGATATAGACCAATGGAACAGAACAGAGTCCTCAGAAATAATACCACACATCTACAGCCATCTGATCTTTGACAAACCTGAGAGAAACAAGAAATGGGGAAAGGATTCCCTATTTAATAAATGGTGCTGGGAAAACTGGCTAGCCATAAGTAGAAAGCTGAAACTGGATCCTTTCCTTACTCCTTATACGAAAATTAATTCAAGATGGATTAGAGACTTAAATGTTAGACCTAATACCATAAAAATCCTAGAGGAAAACCTAGGTAGTACCATTCAGGACATAGGCATGGGCAAAGACTTCATGTCTAAAACACCAAAAGCAACGGCAGCAAAAGCCAAAATTGACAAATGGGATCTCATCAAACTAAAGAGCTTCTGCACAGCAAAAGAAACTACCATCAGAGTGAGCAGGCAACCTACAGAATGGGAGAAAATTTTTGCAATCTACTCATCTGACAAAGGGCTAATATCCAGAACCTACAAAGAACTCAAACAAATTTACAAGAAAAAAACAAACAACCCCATCCAAAAGTGGGCAAAGGATATGAACAGACATTTCTCAAAAGAAGACATTCATACAGCCAACAGACACATGAAAAAATGCTCATCATCACTGGCCATCAGAGAAATGCAAATCAAAACCACAATGAGATACCATCTCACACCAGTTAGAATGGCGATCATTCAAAAGTCAGGAAACAACAGGTGCTGGAGAGGATGTGGAGAAATAGGAACACTTTTACACTGTTGGTGGGATTGTAAACTAGTTCAACCATTATGGAAAACAGTATGGCGATTCCTCAAGGATCTAGAACTAGATGTACCATATGACCCAGCCATCCCATTACTGGGTATATACCCAAAGGATTACAAATTATGCTGCTATAAGGACACATGCACATGTATGTTTATTGCAGCACTATTCACAATAGCAAAGACTTGGAATCAACCCAAATGTCCATCAGTGACAGATTGGATTAAGAAAATGTGGCACATATACACCATGGAATACTATGCAGCCATAAAAAAGGATGAGTTTGTGTCCTTTGTAGGGACATGGATGCAGCTGGAAACCATCATTCTTAGCAAACTATCACAAGAACAGAAAACCAAACACCGCATGTTCTCACTCGTAGGTGGGAACTGAACAATGAGATCACTTGGACTCGGGAAGGGGAACATCACACACCGGGGCCTATCATGGGGAGGGGGGAGGGATTGCATTGGGAGTTATACCTGATGTAAATGACGAGTTGATGGGTGCAGCACAGCAAGATGGCACAAGTATACATATGTAGCAAACCTGCACGTTGTGCACATGTACCCTACAACTTGAAGTTTAATAATAATAAATAAATTAAAAAAAAAAAAAAAAAAAAAAGAAAGACACAAGTCATTGGGTTAGGGCCTATCCTAATCCTGTACGACCACATCTTAACTAATAATATATCTACAAAGACTATTTCCAAATATGATCACATCTGACATTTTGCATGGACGTAAATTTTCGAAGGACATTAATCAATTCAGTTCAAACAGAATAATATCTTTCAATTTTGGGGGGGGGAATTAGTTATAATATATGTAAACACGCACAGTGCCAGGTGCATAAAAGATACCTTTTAAAATATATATATATATTGGAGACGGGGCCTCACTTTGTCTCTCAGGCTGAAGTGCAGTGGTGCAGTCACGGTTCACTGCAGCCTCAACCTCCTGGGCTCAAGTGATCCTCCCATCTCTGCCTCCCAAGTAGCTGGGACTATAGGCAGCCACCACCACACCTGGCTAATTTTATTTTTTAAATTTTTGTAGACATGGGATTTTACCATGTTGCCTAGGCTGGTTGCAAATGCCTTGAGCTCATGCCATCTGCCTGCCTTGGCCTCTCAAAGTGCTGAGATTACAGGCATGAGCCACCGTGCCTGGCCAGAAGATACTTTTTAAATGGAAGTTTTTACTGCAACAAGCTTAAGATGGGCCATAAGATGTGGTTCCATAGAATTCTCTGGAAATTGCAAGCAACAGATGGTTGGATCCTTTTTTCCAACCAAACCTGGGATGGGTTGGGCTGCTTTGGCACCTGAGGCTCTAATAAGTTCCTTTTCTCTGAAATCAGCTATCCTACAAAATGAAAGTATAAACTGTTGTCTGTAGATTGCATGAATAAAAAAGATGGGGAGCAGCTCTGCTGGCAAAGAATGGAAAGAGGAAAAAGAGAGGGCCAGCGATAATTTAAAAAGTCAATTAACATAGAGCTTAGGGGTTTAGCATGTGAGGTCTTCTTGAATTTGAATCCCTGTATTCAAGTCTCCTTGCTCTGTGACATTGAACATGTCACCTTAACTCTTCTGAGTCTCATTTGCCTCATCTGTAAAATGGGGATAAAAATAGGGCCTACCTTACAGGCTGCTGCGGGTATGAAATAAGACAGTTCATGGAAAGCATTGAGCAGATGGTAGGTATTCCAGAAATGGTCGTTTTCATCGTTTTCTCATGATGTTGTAAGACAGCTTCCTCATGTGTGTCCAAGCCTGGCTGACTTGCTAGGAAGATTTTTGGGGGGCTTTGAAAATACTTACTTTCAGCTAAAAAGAAACCTAATTAATTCATTCATTTGTTCATTTATTCAATTCATGTGCTGGACACTGTTGCTGTGTCCTGGGGATAAAATAGTAACCAGAGGACCTTGATGCTTTTGTATCCCTGGACAAGCATCAAGGTACTCCATTTTGGAGGTGTTATGAATGGCTTCTCTTTCTGGATCATTTGGCTGAGTAAATATTGATTGCATTGCTGGAGGTTGGGTTTGGTCACTACAGACATCCTTGGGAGATGAACTCCAGGGACCAACTGGAGTCAAGTGGATGCTGTGCCTTTCCTTGGTATTGAAAGTTGAGAATATCTTGGAATTGGTACATAAATTTTCTTTTGATCAGATTAATGAAACATACTTCCTATCAAATAAGCATGAGTGATATAATTACAGCACAAAATGAATTCTGCCATGGAAATGGCTGACAGCCTGTTGGGGTGGGAGAACCAAGTTCTTACCTCTTTCACCTGTTAGAGGGAATGTTCTTGGAAACTTAGCCCTGTTAAACTGCATGACCCTTGCCAGAAGGTGCTAAGTCTCATGGTTGTGTTGGCATTGGGCAGATTTATTGCAGTTCCTCCGATTTCTCAGAGGAGATTTCCCAAGAATGTGTTTTATATTGTTGGTTATGATGATAGTGTAAGAATCTCAAACTCCGGGCAGAATATACTCTGCATTTCAAAAGCTCTAGACACTAGAAAATATCTGCCACAATAAAAGAGTAAAGTAATATTTTTTCCATAAACCTTTCTCAGGGACAGTTTGGGCTGCAGCCTGACCAACAGTCCCAAGGGCTGTTTTGCTAGATTTTGACTTTTATCTGTGAGCTCAGGAAAGCTCAGGGAAGCTCAGGGAAGCTCAGGCATTCGTGGCCGTTAACTTGGCAACACAGTGTTCCAGTCACTTCTGGTTCCTGAACTTGGCAACTTAACTGTAGTTTAATATTCACTTGTACATTTGTAGAATCTGGTTTTATCATAAATAAACTTTCAAATTGAACTTTTGAAATGATAATCCAATAATTCCCATCTTATGTACCATGAAACAGAGCTACGGCCCCACAAAGGTAGGACATGGGTCACTTTTTGGCAAATACTTAGAAATTTGGGCAACATTGAGATATCAAGGAAAATAATTACATTTGGGACTTTTCTAGGGTGAGATTTGAAACATGGTTAAAAGTTCATTCTCCGGAATCCCATGGGCTAAGGACCAGGTCCTAGACCTGACATTTGTGGTCATATGACCTTATGTATGCATTTAACCTCTCTGAGTTTTTGTTTCTCTTCTGTACAGAGTTGCAATAATCAGATTAAATAGAAAGAACTTAAATCAGTTGGGGCACAGAGGAAGCTTTCAAGAAAAAAAAAAACTATTGTGAGTGAATGAATGAAAAAAATTAATAGTAATAACAATAATGAATTGTTATTCATTATAGGTGGTGGCTCACACCTGTAATCCCAGCACTTTGGGAGGCAGAGGCGGGTGGATCACTTGAGGTCAGGAATTTGAGATCAGTCTATCCAGTGTGGTGAAACTTTATCTCTACTAAAAGTACAAAAATTAGGCAGGGGTGGTGGTGGGCACCTGCAGTCAGGAGAATCACTTGAGCCTGGGAGGCGGAGGTTGCAGTGAGCTGAGATCGTGCCCCTGCACTTCAACCTGGGCGACAGAGCGAGACTCCATTTCAAAAACAAACAAACATGAATGAATAAATGAATAAAAACAGTCCCATAATACCTTTCATCAAAATTGCAACAAGGAGATTAGAATTGAATTACATTTAGCAATTTATACATTCAGGTTTGGCTACATAATTGTGAAGCTCAGTACAAAATCAAAATGCAGAGACCTTTGTTCAAAAATTATTAAGAATTTCAAGATAGCGACAGCTGAGCATTAAGCCTAATACAGGGCTCTTCTAAATGTAGGACCCTGGGTGACTGCATGGGTCACATGCCCGGAAGTCAGCCTTGCCCACATTCTAAAGGAGTTTCATTCATTGGTTCACACTTTACAAATGTTTCCTGATTTCCTTTTTAATCTGTGTAGTGACCTCCAAATCAACAAGTGTGATTAAAATCTTTGAAATCTCTGGTTTTCTTCCTTCATTTTAGGAGACCTCTTCTAAAAAATAAGTTTGTTTTTATCTACATTGAGGATATGTATAGCTGGTGGGGGGAAAAAAGCATAACCATCTTATGAATTCTTGTATCATCTTTTCATTTTCTTTTTTTTTCTTAGTACCTTTTTTATTACTGTAAGTCCTGGGATATATGTGTAGAACATGCAGGCTTGTTACATAAGTATACACATGCCACGGTGGTTTGCTGCACCCATTAACCTGTCATCTACATTAGGTATTTCTCTTAATGCTATCCCTCCTCTACCCCCAACCCCATGACAGGCCCTGGTGTATGATGTTCCCCTTCCTGTGTCCATGTGATTTCATTGTTCAACTTCCAATTATGAGTGAGAGCATGCTGTGTTTGGTTTTCTATTCCTGTGTTAGTTTGCTGAGAATGATGGTCTCCAGCTTCATCTATGTCCCTGCAAAGGACATGAACTCATCCTTTTTTATGACTGCATAGTATTCCATGGTGTATATGTGCCACATTTTCTTTATCCAGTCTATCATTGATGGGCATTTGGGTTGGTTCCAAGTCTTTACTATTGTGAATAGTGCTGCAATAAACATACATGTGCATAGGTCTTTACAGTAGAATAATTTACAATACTTTGGGCTTATACCCCATAATGGGATTGCTGGGCCAAATGGTATTTCTGGTTCTAGATCCTTGAGGAATCACCACACAGTCTTCCACAATGGTTGAACTAATTTACACTCCCACCGGCAGTGTAAAAGTGTTCCTATTTCTCTACATCCTCTCTAGCATCTGTTGTTTCCTGACTTTTTAATAATTACCATTCTAATTGGTGTGAGATGTTATCTCCTTGTGGTTTTGATTTGCCTTTCTCTAATGACCAGTGATGATGAGCTTTTTTTCCATATGTTTGTTGGCCGCATAAATGTCTTCTTTTGTGAAGTGTCTGTTCATGTCCTACACCCACTTTTTTATGGGGTTGTTTTTTTCTTGTACATTTGTTTAACTTCCTTGTAGATTCTGGATATTAGCCCTTTGTCAGATGGATAGATTGCCAACATTTTCTCCCGTTCTTTAGGTTGCCTGTTCACTCTGATGATAGTTTCTTTTGCTGTGCAGAAGCTCTTTACTTTAATTAGATTCCATTTGTCTATTTTGGCTTTTGTTGCCATTGCTTCTGGTGTTTTAGTCATGAAGTCTTTGCTTATGCCTATGTCTTGAATGGTATTGCCTAGGTTTTCTTCAAGGATTCTTATGGTTTTAGGTCTTACATTTAAGTATTCAATCCATCTTGAGTTAATTTTCATATAAGTTGTGAGGAAGGGGTCCAGTTTCACTTTTCTGCATATGGCTAGCCAATTTTCCAAACACCATTTATTAAACAGGAAACCATTGCTTGTTTTTGTCAGGTTTGTCAAAGATCAGATGGTTGTAGATGTGTGGCGTTATTTCTGAGGCCTCTGTTCTGTTCCATTGGTCTATATATCTGTTTTGGTACCAGTACCATGCTGTTTTGGTTACTGTAGCCTTGTAGTATAGTTTGATGTCAGGTAGTGTGATGCCTCCAGCTTTGTTCTTCTCGCTTAGGATTGCCTTGCCTATACAGGATCTTTCTAAATTCCATATGAAATTTAAAGTAGTTGTTTCTAATTCTGTGAAGAAAGTCAATGGTAGCTTGATGTGGATAGCACTGAATCTATAAATTACTTCAGGCAATATGGCCATTTTGATGATACTAATTCTTCCTATCCATGAGCATGGAATGTTTTTCCATTTGTTTGTGTCCTCTCTTATTTCCTTGGGCAGTGGTTTGTAGTTCTCCTTGACATGCTGCTGGATTTGGTTTGCCAGTATTTTATTGAGGATTTTTATAACGATGTTCATCAAGGATATTGGCCTGAAATTTTCTTTTTTTGTTGTGTCTCTGCCAGGTTTTGGTATCAGAATGATGCTGGCCTCATAAGATGAGTTAAGGAGGAGTCCCTCTTTTTCTCACATCCCTTGTAAGTTGTATTACCTAGGTATTTTATTGTCTTGGTAGCAATTGTGAGTGGGAGTTCACTCGTGATTTGGCTCTCTGTCTGTTATTGGTGTATAGGAATGCTTGTGATTTTTGCACATTGATTCTGTGTCTTGAGACTTTGCTGAAGTTGCTTATCAACTTAAGGAGATTTTGGGCTGAGACGATGGGGTTTTCTAAATATATAATCATGTCATCTGCAAACAGAGACAATTTAACTTCCTCTCTTACTGTTTGGATACCCTTTATTTCTTTCTCTTGCCTGACTGCCCTGGCCAGAACTTCCAATACTATGTTGAATAGGAGTGGTGAGAGACAGCATTCTTATCTTGTGCCAGTTTTCAAAGGTAATGCTTCCAGCTTTTTCCCATTCAGTATGATATTGACTGTGGGTTTGTCATAAATAGCTCTTATTATTTTGAGATACATTCCATCAATACTTAGTTTATTAAGAGTTTTTAGCATGAAGTGTTGTTGAATTTTATTGAAGGGCTTTTCTACATATTGAGATAACCATGTCGTTTTTGTCATTGGTTCTGTTTATGTGATGGATTATGTTTATTGATTCACATATGTTGAACCAGTCTTGCATCCCAGGGATGAAGCCAACTTGATTGTAGTGGATAAGCTTTTTAATGTGCTGCTGGATTTGGTTTGCCAGTATTTTATTGAGGATTTTTACATCGATGTTCATAAAGGATATTGGCCTGAAATTTTCTCTTTTTGTTGTGTCTCTGCCAGGTTTTGGTATTAGAATGATGCTGGCCTCATAAGATGGGTTAGGGAGGAGTCCCTCTTTTTCTGTTATTTGGAATAGTTTCAGATGGAGTGGTACCAGCTCCTCTTTGTACCTCTGGTAGAATTTGGCTGTGAATCCATCTGTTCTTGGGTTTTTTTTGATTGGTAGACTATTAATTACTGCCTCAATTTCAGAACTTGTTATTGGTCTATTCAGGGATTCAACTTCTTCCTGGTTTAGTCTTGGGAGGGTGTTTGTGTTCAGGAATTTATCAATTTCTTCTAGATTTTCTAGTTTATTTGCATAGAGGTGTTTATAATATTCTCTGATGGTAGTATATATTTCTGAAGGATCAGTGGTGATAGTCCCTTTATCATTTTTTATTGTGTCTATTTGATTCTTCTTTATTTTCTTCTCTCTTAGTTTGGCTAGCAGTGTATTTTGTTAATCTTTTTTTTTTTTTTTTTAAGAAAACAGCTTCTGGATTTATTGAGTTTTTGAAGGGTTTTTCATGTCTCTATCTCCTTCAGTTCTGCTCTGATCCTATTTCTTGACTTCTGCTAGCTTTCAAATTTGTTTGCTTTTGTTTCTCTAGTTCTTTCAATTGTGATGTTATGGTGTCAATTTTATATCTTTCCCACTTTCTCCTCTGGGCATTTAGTGCTATAAGTTTCCCTTTAAACACTGCTTTAGCTGTATCCAAGAGATTCTGGTACATTGGGTCTTGGTTCTCATGGGTTTCAAAGAACTTATTTCTTTCTTCCTTAATTTTGTTATTTACCCAGTCAGTAGTCATTCAGGAGAAGGTTGTCCAATTTCCATGTAGTCTGTTTACATTTAAGGTTTTGAGTGAGTTTCTTAATCCTGAGTTCTAATTTGATTGCACTGTGGTCTCAGAGACTGTTATGATTTCCTTTCTTTTGCATTTGCCGAGGAGTGTTTTACTTCCAATTATGTGATCAATTTTAGAATAAGTGCAACGTGGTGCTGAGAAGAATGTATATTCTGTTGATTTGGGGTGGAGTGTTCTGTAGATTTCTATTAGGTCTGCTTGGTCCAGAGCTGAGTTCAATTCCTGAATATCCTTGTTAATTTTCTGCCTCATTGATCTGTCTAATATTGACAGTGGGGTGTTAAAGTCTCCCACTATTATTGTGTGGGAGTCTAAGTCTCTTTGTAGGTCTCTAAGGACTTGCTTTATGAATCTAGGTGCTCCTGTATTGGGTGCATATATATTTAGGACAGTTAGCTCATCTTGTTGCATTGATCCCTTTACCATTATGTAATGCCCTTCTTTATTTTTTTTTGATCTTTGTTGGTTTAAAGTCTGTTTTATCAGAGACTAGGATTGCAACCCCTTCTTTTTTTTTGCTTTCCATTTGCTTGGTAAATATTCTTCCATCCCTTTATTTTGAGACGAAGTGTGTCTTTGCATGTGAGATGGGTCTCCTGAATACAGCACACTGGTGGGTCTTGACTTTTTATCCAATTTACAGTGTGTGTCTTTTAATTGGGGCATTGAGCCTGTTTACATTTAAGGTTAATATTGTTATGTGTGAATTTGATCCTGTCATTATGATGCTAGCTGGTTATTTTGCCCATTAGTTGATGCAGTTTCTTCATACTGTCAATGGTCTTTACAATTTGGTATGTTTTTTCAGGGGCTGGTAGCAGTTTTTCCTTTCCATATTTAGTGCTTCCTTCAGGAGCTCTTGTAAGGCAGGCCTGGTGGTGACAAAATCTCTCAGCATTTGCTTGTCTGTAGAGGATTTTATCTCTCCTTTGCTTATGAAGCTTAGTTTGGCTGGATATAAAACTCTGGGTTGAAAATTCTTTTCTTTAAGAGTGTTGAATATTGGCTCCCACTCTCTTCTGGCTTGTAGGGTTTCTGCAGAGACATCCACTGTTAGTCTGATGGGCTTCCCTTTGTGGGTAACTCAACCTTTCCCTCTGGCTGCCCTTAACATTTTTTTCCTTCATTTCAACCTTGGTGAATCTGACAATTCTGTCTTAGGATTGCTCTTCTTGAGGAATATCTTTGTGCTGTTCTCTGTTTTTCCTGAATTTGAATGTTGGCCTGTCTTGCTAGGTTGGGGAAGTTCTCCTGGATAATATAATGAAGAGTGTTTTCCAACTTGGTTCCATTCTCCTCATCACTTTCAGGTATACCAATCAAACGTAGGTTTGGTCTTTTCCCATAGTCCCATATGTTCCATATCTAGTCTTGTCTTCACACTTTATTTTGTTAAGTTGATCTTCAATCTCTGATATCATTTCTTCTGTTTGATTGATTTGGATATTGATACTTGTGTATGCTTCACTAAGTTCTTGTACTGTGTTTTTCAGCTTCATCAGGTTATTTACGTTCTTCTCTAAACTGGTTACTCTAGTTAGCAATTTGTCTAACCTTTTTTCAAGGTTCTTAGCTTCCTCACATTGGGTTAGAACATGCTCCTTTAGCTTGGAGGAGTTTGTTATTACCCACCTTCTGAAGCCTACTTCTGTCAATTCATTAAACTCATTCTCCATCCAGCTATGTTCCCTTGCTTGTAAGGAGTTGTAATCCTTTGGAGGAGAATAAGCATTCTGGTTTTTGGAATTTTCAGCCTTTTTGCACTGGTTTTTTAAAAAAATCATTTTCATGTATTTATCTACCTTTGGTCTTTGATGTTGGTGACCTTTGGATGGGGTTTCTGTGTGGATGTCCTTTTTGTTGATGTTGAAGCTATTCCTTTTTGTGAGTTAGTTTTCCTTCTAACAGTCAGGCCTCTCTGCTGCAGGTCTGCTGGAGTTTACTGGAGGTCCCCTCCAGACCCTGTTTGTCTGGGTATCACTAGCAGAGGTTGCAGAACAGCAAAGATTGCTGCCTGTTCCTTCCTCTTGAAGCTTCGTCCCAGAGGGGCACCCATCAGATACCAACCGGAGCTCTCCTGTATGAGGTGTCTGTCAACCCCTGCTGGGAGGTGTCTCCCAGTCAGGAGGCCTGGGGGCCAGGGACCCACTTGAGGAGGCAGTCTGTCCCTTAGCAGAGCTAAAGCGCTGTGCTGGGAGACCCACTGCTCTCTTCAGAGCAGTGCTGGAGCTGGCAGGCAGGAACGTTTAAGTCTGCTGAAGCTGCACCCATAGCTGCCACTTCCCCCAGGTGCTCTATCCCAGGGAGATGGGAATTTTACCTATAAGCTCCTGACTGGGGCTGCTGCCTTTCTTTCAGAGATGTCCTGCTCAGATAGGAGGAAGACAGAGGCAGTCTGGCTACAGCAGCTTTGCCAAGCTGCAGTGGGCTCTGCGCAGTGTGCTCTGCCCAGTTCTAACTTCCTGGTGGCTTTGTTTACACTGTGAGGGGAAAACCATCTACTCAAGCCTCAGTAATGGTGGACACCCCTCCCCCCACCAAGCTTAGCATCCCAGGTTGACTTTAGACTGCTGTACTGACAGTGAGAATTTCAAGCCAGTGGACCTTAGTTTGCTGGGCTCCATGGGGGTGAGATCTGCTGAGCTAGACCACTTGGCTCACTGGCTTCAGCACCCTTTCCAGGGGAGTAAATGGTTCCATCTCACTGGTGTTCCAGGCACAACTGGGGTATGAAAAACAACAACAACAACAACAACAACAACAACAACAACAACAAGCTCCTGCAGCTAGCTCAGTGTCTGCCCAAACGGCCGCCCAGTTTTGTGCTTGAAACCCAGGGCCCTGGTGGTGTAGGCGCCCGAGAGAATCTCCTGGTCTTCAGGTTGTGAAGACCATGGGAAGAGCATAGTATCTGGATTGGAGTGCATCATTCCTCACAGCACAGTGCCTCTCAGCTTTCCTTGGCTAGGGGAGGGAGTTCCCTGACCCCTTGCGCTTCCCAGATAAGGCAACAGCCCACCCTGCTTTGGCTCACCCTCTGTGGGCTGACCCACTGTCTAATCAGTTACAATGAGATGAGCTGGGTACCTCAGTTGAAAATGCAGAAATCACCCACCTTCTGCATTGATCTCGCTGGGAGCTGCAGACCGGAGGTGTTCCTCTTCGGCCATTTTGCCAGTCACTCTCTCGTTTTCTTACATAGTTTGGGAATAATTTCCAGTTTTCTTACTAAATGGTGTATTATCTACCTTGTAAAGGAGATAGCAGCAGCCTGTGCTTATTGATAGTGTAGAATGTTTAATATAAGTTCCATTAGTCTACAGTCCCTGAAGTAGAAGAGCTAAGGATATCTAATGACAAGAGATTAAATTAGGACAGACACTAACTCTTCGTTCTCCTAATGATCATTTTCTCAGTGTGAGTTGCTACTGTTTCAAAAGAACAAGGACATTATGTTTTCTTGCTCTTCCCACAGCCTGATCTGTAGTGAGATATTTCAGCTGGTTAAGGCCGATGCTAATGAGGCCCAAGGTCATAAGCTTGATCCCTATCTAGGGCAATTAGTTAACCTCAAAAGAAAGTCCACACTACCCCTTCCACTCTAGGCAGCCAGTTCACAATTCCTGACATGGGACATTTTGGGGCATGTGGATAAAATAACAAATTGTCAGTTTGCAGAAATATCAGATATTCAGTTTAACCCTTTTCCCATTTGCCCCAAGAATATTCACTGGCAGCGCTTACAGCTGCAGCATTTACCCCGAGATAACTTTGCCATGAAGTATCTCGCTTTTATTATTATTTTCGCATTGCTCTATATATTCACTTTGGAAACAAAAGAGACCATTCTATTTATAGCATTCTATTTTTAGTAGTGGTATTTCCATTTATAAAATACAGTAATTCCTGACCGCTGAAAATGTCAAATCCTAGAAAACATAGCTTTGTTTTTCTTTTCTTTTCTTTTTTTAGATGTAGTCTCTCTCTGTTGCCAGGCTGGAGTGCAGTGGCATGATCTCAGCTCACTGCAACCTCTGCCCCTTGGATTCAAGCGATTCCCCGGCCTCAGCCTTCCAAGTAGCTGGGACTATAGGCATGCAACACCACGCCTGGCTAATTTTGTTTTTCTATTTTAGTAGAGACAGGGTTTCACCATGTTGGCCAGAGAACCGGGAGATGGATCTCCTGACCTCGCGATCCATCCGCCTTGGCCTCCCAAAGTGCTAGGATTACACGCACGAGCCACCGTGCCCGGCTGAAAACGTAGCATTGCTATGAGTGATGTTAACATTGTTCTTGAACAGTTGTTGACCAAAGATTCATTTGATGAATTAGATTTTTCTGAAATAGATGATTCTAATGATTCAGATGATCCTGATGTTAATTCTGTTTAGAAATAACTGCAAGAATGGTTTTTATATTTTATTTTCACATTGAAAATCAGTAGGATTTGCTTCAGCCTCAAAGAGTGTGTTTATGTAAAATTAAATGAGCGCTGGCAGCCAGCTGCACTTTTTTTTTTTTTTTTTTTTCCCTAAATGGCAAAAGGGTTAAGTGCTGTGACCCTTCCTTTCCTCCTATTTAGCAGGTATCACCAATTGATCTTGACAGTCTCTCCTCCTGAGCTGAGACAAAACCTCAGAATCCTTCTCAACGCTGCATTCTAGGTCAGAGGTCAGTAGATTATGGCCCATCAGGCTAAACAGTGCTCGCTCGCTGTTTTCATAAATAAAGTTTTATTGGAACACTGCCCCTGCTTTATTTGTTTATGGGGCTCTGGCGTTTCACTGGCAGAGTTGAGTAGTTGTGATAGAGATCATATCTCACAAAGCCTAAAATATCTGCCATCTGGCCTTCAGAACAAATTTTGCTGACCTCTACTCTAGGTTGTTATTGAATCAAGAAGAGTTGGCACATATCTATGTTTTATCCTTAGGTTAGGGAGTAATTATTCTTATGATAAAACGATTCTTTCTTTTAGGAAATGATTGTATCCCCAAGAAGGGAGCTCCTTTAGTATATCTGCTATTCATTTAGAAATAATTAACTGTTTCTTTAATTTATTCTTAGCAACAAGCATGGCATAGGATGTCGGGAAACTTTAGGTCAGTATCTACAGAGCTATGGCTTCTAAGAGAAATGAGAAGTTTTACAAGACTTAATTTTTATGAGTCTTTAGAAGTCTTAGAAGTTGTTCTCTGAGTTCTGCTAATTGCCAACTTATCTACTTATATTTTATTAAGGAAAGAAACATCTGCTGAAAAAAAAATATGGAAGCATGCGTCATACTGAAGAAAAATCAGTTTCTCCATTTTATATGTAAAGGGCGGCAATTCTTATTTATTTGGATTTCACATTTTCGATGTTTCTTTCAAATACTCCCCATAAAGCCAAAAGTTCTGTGTGCACTTTTGGCAGGAGGTTCTCCGTTCATACTTTCTTCACTGTGCCTTTGAAAAGCCATACTATTTGATTGAACATTGCTCTGCATAATTTCTAGTTAATTGAAAAGTCCCCAAAGAGGTTGAGCTTAGTTGCCTAGGGCAAAAAAAAAATCATGTTCAAAATTCAACATCTTTAAAAGAAATTTTCTTACAGAGACACAATCTTGCTCTGTCTCCCAGGCTGGAGTACAGTGGTGCAATGATAGCTTACTGCAGCCCTGAACTTCTGGGGCCAGATGATCCTCTTGCCTCAGCCTCCTGAGTAGCTAGGACTATGGGTGTGTGCCACCACATCCGACTATTTAAAACATCCTTTTTTGTAGAGACAGTCTTGCTATGTTGTCCAGGCTGGTCTCAGATTTCTGGCCTCTAGCAATCCTTCTGTGTCAGCCTTCCAAAGTTCTGGGATTATGGGTATGAACCACATGCCTGGGCCCAAAATGACTTTTTTTTAATGAAACCCTAACAGCTGTGGGTTGTGGGGTCTGTGGTTTTGATTTGCAAATGGGCTAGAAATAAATTGGATGCGGAGCAGAACAATGACTTGAAAACAGATGAGTCAGGACAGCTAATAAAGTGGCTGTGTTTTGTCTATCGATGAGTAACCATTTGCTCTTGGCCTTGATGGAAGCTTTAATTGCTTCCCAGACACCCCCCCTCCACCTTTTCTCTTTTTAGTTATTTCAATAGCTTTTAGGGTACAAGTGGTTTTTGTGTTACATGGATGAATTACAGAGCAGTAAATTCTGAGATTTTAGTGCACCTCTTATCCAAATAGTGTACGCTGTACCTAATGTGTAGCTTTTTTAATCCCTAGTCCTTCTCCCACCCTCTTCCTTCTGAGTCTCTAAAGTCGATTACATCACTCTGTATTCCTTTGCCTACTCATCGCTTAGCTCTTATAAGTGAGAATATACAGTTTTTAGTTTTCCACTCCTGTGTTATTTCACTTACAATAATGGCCTCCAGCTCCACCCAAGTTGTTGCCAAAGACATCACTTTGTTCCTTTTAATGGCCAGGTAGTATTCCATGGTGTATATACCATATCACCCACTCACTAGTCGATGGGCACTTAGATTGGTTCCACACCTTTGCAATTGTGAATATGCTGCATAACCATATGTGTGTAAAAGTGTCTTTTTCATATAATGACTTCTTTTCCTTTGAAAAGATACCAAGTAGAGGGATTGCTGGACCGAATGGTCGATCTGCTTTTAGCTCTTTCAAGACCCCTCACTAACCTCTTTTTGTGGGCTATGAAGAAACACTGCTTTTCATCTTCTTATAGTAGCATTTTGCATTTCTTTTGAGAGACCAGCCTCTCCCCTACTAAAATGAACTCTTTTCTCCAAAGGTAACCAATCAGGGACTCAAACTCCTCTGGCCATGGTGGCTGATTCAGGAGAGACACATGATCCATCTTGATCTATTTAGAAAGAATCTCGGCACTTGTATGGTACCAGCAAGGCCGTCTATTTCCAACTATCTTGAACCTGGCATGATGCCAGTCTGGAGCCATGGCAGGCCACAGTATGAGGCCTGAGGATAAAACCAATCAATAGAAGCAGAGCTGAAAAGAAGAGGGAAAACCAAGTCCAGATGGCAACTGAGTTCTTGATACAGGCACACCTGCAGCCTAGCTTGGATTCTTCAGTTACAAAACCAGAAAATTATCTTACTTTCTTTTGTACTTAAGTCAGTTGGAACTGCAGTTTTTGCTACTTACACTTATAGCAATTCTAAATTCTCCAAGCAAGGAGGGCCAACTTTGTAAAAGTCATAGAAATAAGACAGGATCTTGGAAAATGTTTTCAGTACCATTTATCTTAGATTTGCTGAGTTTCCAGGGTATTTTATTAAGTCCATCAGCTCTTTGGTGTCCCCCATGACAAGATCAAACTGAAAAAGATGTGAAAATCCAATACACTAATCAACACTATATAGTTTTTTAACGTGCTGGAAATTTTCAGTGGATCATTAAGTTCCCCAAATATGAAACTTCTTCATTGATATGTGGATCATGTAAAATAACTTTGAATACAATTGCTATTTCCATGGTTTCCAGATCCCTGAGGTCCCAGAGAGCATTTGTGCTGGTCATGATAATTTTTCTGTTTCTACCTTTTGCTGAACTCTTTAGCATTGAGTGGTCTACTGCATTTAACTGAATGATTTCTACAAATCTGTGTGTGAATGTGCATGCAAACACATAGATATTTTTTGCATTTATAGACTGAATTTCTTGAATACATCAAGTGGCAATCAGAAAAGTGTTTTGCTACAGTTTTTCAGTACCAGAGAAAACATTGATATTCCCCTATGTTGCTAGGGAGGATACCTCATTCACAGAAGTAATTGCTCTTTGGGGTCTCGGAGAAACCTAAAAAATCCATGATAAAGATAAATCGCTTTTTGTAGTAACTTAGGAAATTTTATTATCTTCCAGTATCCACAGAGAAATAGGGAAGGTAGGCAGAATCACACCTTCATTCTGCCTCAAAGTCTGTATCATTTTGGGCTAGGAACAGTCATAAGAAACCCTTTTCCCAATCATCAGCCTGCATTCCTCCACCATTTTAAAGCTCTTTTATGCTCACCATAAGAACCATATTATAGCATTGGAAATAATCACCGGGAAAGATGGAATAAACCTTTTCACAATTGCATCTCTAACTCCTTAACTCTGCAGCTTCCTGTAATCCTTTTGGGATTTCTTGGTATCTTGTGAGATTATCTGTAAGCACCATGGTGGCTTTCTAATATTTTCCTCTCGTAACATTTGCTTTCTCGTATATGGGCAACAGCATCTTTGTAGAGGACCTTTTCCCACACCCTGTCCTCCTGGTTACTGGATAACCTGCCCCACCATGGCTTAGATGCGGTCACATGATCAAGGCCTGGCCAATCAGCATATTTCATTCTCTTAGCCAAGATGATTGGTTCAAGGATAGATCCGTGTCCCAAATCACTGCATCAGAGGAAATCCCAGGACTTCTCCTGAAACCACTGGGAAGAAAATATACATTCTGGTAGAAACGTAAGCATTAAGTTACCATAGGCCATTTTGCCACCATCGAAAATATCTGAGAAGTCACCGCAAAGAAAGCAGAACTGAGAGATGGAGATACTAGGTCCTGATTACATTGTTTGAACCCCTGGTCTTGCTGTTCCTGAAGCCAGACCTATCCCCAGACTTCTTAGGTAGGTGAGTCACCAAATAACTTTTCTTTTTCTTAAGTTAGTCTGAATTGGACTTCTGTAATTTGTGGCAAGTAGAGCCCTGAGTTATACAAGCAATCAAAGAACAGAGCTTTATTTGCTAGGTCTCTCACCTGTGTCCGGCATCGATAAATCAGCGAATGAAATACTCAGGATTACATAGGCATGAACTAGAGGAAAAGTGAAAAGCAATTTAGCACAAAAGGAGTGGAATAACTCCTCGAAGGTGGCTCCGTTTAATAGATACGGAAATTCAAGCAGAAGACGTTCATATTGCTTACTTCTAGAGCAACTAGGCTACTAAAGAAATAACTGGGAGATCAGCATATATAAAGATTCTTCCTGACAACATAACAATGCTGAGGTTTTTATTGAAAATTCATATAAGAAGATGCTTCATTGATAAAGCTTTCCAATTCTTTTAGAATAATTGAAATGGCTTTGTCTGTTGGAAGCATATCTTAAATTACCCTCAGCTAGCCTCCACTGGGGATTGAGAGCTCCGGTAAGGTAGGAACCACACCTCACTCACCTTAGTCTACCAGCTGTGCACTCAAGGCCATTATTTAAGAACAACAGCTTGGAAGCCAGTAAGACCCAAGTTTAAGCCCTCATTTTGTCACTTGTGGGCTGTAAAACTTAGGGTAAGTTACTTAATAATACTGAACCTGCTCCCTTCTCTGTGAAATGCAGGTGGTGTTACCATCTACTTGATGGCTCATGGTAATAGCTAAATGAGCCGATTTACTCTTTCAGTTGTAGGGGGGATACAGGAGTCCAATCTCATCTGAGGTTTCACTTTCCTTGGTTTCAGTTACTGTGATCCACAGAGGTTCAAAAATATTAAGATATTTTGAGGAAGGGAGAGAGAGAGCACGCCCATGAGTCACGTAACTTTCATTACAATACATGGTTATAAAAGTTCTATTACTAATTGTTGTTAATCTTTTACATACATATGTATCATATGACAAAGTTAAACCTTATCATAAGCATGTATGTATTAAATAACATAGTATATATAAGGTTTAGAGCTATCCATGGTTTCAGGTGTCTACTGGGGGTCTTGGAACATATCCCTTATGTATTGGGGGGCTACTATACATACAGGATTCTCAAACCATGGCTGGCACAGAAAGGTGCCCAATAAATAAAGAAACTCATTTGATGGCTTTTGGGATTCCATTAACATTTTCAACTTCACTCTAGCATCCCTTCCCAGTTTGTTTCAATCACTTTGGCTAATAATAATTAATATAATAATGTAAATAATATGAATTAGTACTAATATGGCTTCTGATAATTGAATTCCTACTTTTTTATGCACTGCACAAGTAATTACATTCCACTCTTACAACAATCTTATGGAGCTCTGCCTTATCAAGCACCATTGTACAGATGAGGAAACAGAAGTTTGGACAGGATAAACATTTGATAAACATTTGCTCAAAGTCATATAGCCAAAAAGTGGCAGAAATGGGGTTCAGACCCAGATCTTCCTGACTTCAGAGCCTGTGACATTTTCAGGATCTAAGCTGTATATTTAAAATGTGACCCCTGGACCAGCAGCATTGGCATTACCTGGAAACTTGTGTGGAATGCAAAATCTTAGGCTCCAATATAGACCTGCTGAATTAGATATTTATTTTAACAAGAACTGTCCTCCATCCCAACCTCTAGGTGATTCCTGTGCACACTAAGTTTGTGAAGTAGTTTTCTACTCAACCTTTCAACTCTGTGTCAGAATACCTATAAAATGTAGACCATTACGGTATTGCTTTTCACCATGATGTGGGAGTTTGTTGACAATTTCCGATTATTTTCAAATGGTAGTGAGACTGTGCTTGAAAACATATTTAAAGACATGAGTTTGATGGTTCATTTCTTGATCCTTAAAGGGCTTCTCTTCTAATTGCTTCCACAAATGAGTTCTGTTACTCGGGGAGTGTTCACTACTTACTGCCCAGTTGGTGACACATCTAGAAAAATAAGATTTTTGACTGTTCTGGGGTTGATCTGGTTCCAACATATAGATGTGGTTTATGGGTCAGAATTTTTGACAGGTTTAGAATTACTTTCATCATGTGAAATCTGAGGCTATTAACTGAATCCAAATCCCCCACAAATGTAAAAATCTTGTTGCTTGGAAAACTCCACACCATTTGGAAATGCCCATATGAAGAGAAAACCCTCTTGATTTATGGAAACCGTTTCTCTTTCCTACTCCCTTGTTATTTTTTACTGTTGTAAGTTCTAAAGAGTATTCATGGCTTAAAGACTCCTAGCACAGTCTGTCCCTTGAGATATTTAGATGAAAAAAAAGGGAAAAAGATAAAGAGTCACCATGAAGTTTGCATCTTAACAAGACGCTTCAGTCTGTTAAAGATAAGGCAGTGGGTGAGGGGATGGCTTTTGGCTTTTGAAGCAAGCTACCAGGGTCTGACTCTTGTCTTCCCTTTTTAGCAGCTGGGCAAACTGGGGCAAGGGATCTGGACTTTTTTTTTTTTTCCTCTGTCTCCCTAAAAGTAAAATGAGCATAACTTGCCTCTTAGGGTTGATGGGGAGATCAAAAGATGTTATGAAATGTGTAAGCACTTAGAGAAGCATCGAGTAAATATTAAACCTCATTATTAGGACAAATTCAGGATGCATCTAACATCGACTCCCAGCACATCAGGCTTCTGATTCTGTCAGCTCGACTCTAGCTCCATTAACAGTCCCTGGAGGATGATCATACTGAATCAGGGGAAAGGAAAACTGGTAGCAGCTCCCAAATGCACCTGCAATAGTCAGCTACCAAGCAGCCAAGAGGGCATGCTTTAGATCGGAATGCCTGAGTTTAAATCCTGCCTCTACCACTCAATTATCAACTAGTTTTCCAACTGCTGGGCTTCAGTCTCCTCATCCGTCCCTGGTAGTAATAGTGCTTATGTGACAGGGTATTATAAGCGACCTTGACTGTAGTGAGCGTTCACGAAGTTCCAGCTATCATCCTGATTGCTGTTTTTGTTATTAATTACATCCTTTGTGAAATTTTCATCACAGCTAAACTCATGCCCCCACACTCTGCCAATTCTCATTGAATACAAACTTAAGTGCCGAAAGATTTTACTAGTAAGAACATAAAGCTGATAAATGAAAACAAGGCTTAGGGAACACATCACATTTTAATCTTTTTTGTGGATTAATTTTTAGTTAACTTTTTCTGTGGATGGAAACTCGTGCGTATAGCAATAAAAGAAGAAACAGGAAATGATAAATGCCCACAAATCAAAGGGAATACAATACAAGTTTCCACAGGGGTGGTTACGCTGCTCACCTGCCTTCAGTTTGGCTCCTTCTATTATCTGCTTAAGCCACATGCATCAGTAAATGGTAAAACTGCTGCTTACAAACACAAAACAAATGGAGGGAAACCCAATAACTACAAAAGTAAGTCATCTGCAGCCAGTCTCCAAATGTTTTAAGTTCTAAAAGTTTAGGAAAGAGTTGAACTCAAGTTGTATCATGTAATGTAAGATAACCATAGATGAGTTATGGTTTTGTGCTACAAGCAGACAAAAAAATACAAAACAGAGCAGTGGCCATGGGAAAGGAGGGGTTCCATTTTGGAGAGTGTGGTCTGCCACAGCCTCTCTGAGGAAATGATATTAAGGTGTGGATGATATGAGGAAGCGAGTGGTATAAATGGCTGAGAGATCAAATGCAAAGGCCCTGAGGTAGGACCATACTTGGAGTGCCTGATAGACATTTAAGAGGCCAAGTCAGCATTAGCAGAGTGGCCAATGGAATCAGTATGGGGTAGTGGAAAGAGCGGGAGCGTGAAAGTCAGACAAGGCTTCATGAATGTTGAGTAATCTGGGCAAGTCACTAAATTCCTCAAAGCCTCTGTTTCTTCATCAGCAAAATGGAGACAATCATGCCAGCATGATTCCCATGAGGAATCCATGAGGTGATTTGTGGAACATGCTTCATAAAGTACCTGCAGGACAGCAGGTGCTAAAACATTGTAGCTGAGACACAAAACCAAAAGCATGCAGATTTTGAATTCACGAAGCTAGGTAGCCAAAACAAGTTTATTATTCATTTCATATTTACAGTGTGCAAAGTGTGTGGCCAGAAAGGTAGATTTATGGATGCCTTTATCCTCAAGGGGCTCCCTGTCTAGTGGAGGTGATAAATGGATAAGAGGCTTATCTTTAAAAAATAGGATGTGAGTTCCATAGTGGGGAACTGCAAAGACACTGAAGCCTCTCTTTGTTACAGGGGTTCCCTTTAATTTCCAGATAACCAAATTATGTAGAAGCTGCTACCGTCATAGGAAACTGAATTTAGGTCTACATGGATTTTGTATCGATGGTTCAGTGATCTGACAAATAACCTTTTTCTTTTCCTATCAGCAAAGTGGGAGGAGGAGCACCTACTAATGCTTTCCATTTCCAAGTTTATCATGGAATTAGGCAGGAAAGTCAGAGGCATTGTAATATGACTTGGTGAATAAACAAAACGATGTTTGAGTGACACCAGAGGAGAACCAGCAAAAACATTCTGCAGAACAATATTTAGTATTCATGAATTTCTCCAGTGATCGACGAATGTTCTTAAAAAAGTGCGCATGTTATCCAGGCTAGGAAATACATTCAGTTCTTTAAAATACCATTGCCTGGGAACATGCAAAGGATGGGAATGTGCTTTGAAAATAAACATTCTCAAAAGGTTTAAGCAGAGAAATCATGCTGTTTCGAATGTCTTCCAATGTATTGCCATTATAGCAATAAGGTGAGATGGTGAAGCAATAGTGCTGATTTTAACAAATACTTCAAAATTCATACATGAAAAAGGTGTTGTGCCTATCAGTATAATCTTTGGGGAAAAGAACATCTGCTAACCACCTCTCTCATGGTGTGGTGACTGCATTTAGAGTCATGGTGTGGTGACTGCATTTAGGGGAACGGTGAGCTCTTGGGTTAGGGTGAATTAAACCATAGGTGAAAGTGCATTTTCTCAGAGGAAATGCCTATAGGTTTTCTTTTTCTTTCTTTCTTTTTTCTTTTTCTTTTTTTTTTTTTTTGAGACAGACTCTCACTCTGTCACCCAGGCTGGAGTGCAGTGCTGTGATCTGGGCTCACTGCAACCTCCACCTCTTAGGTTCAAGTGATTCTCTTGTCTCAGCCTCCCGAGTAGCTGGGATTACAGGCATGTACCACCAGATTCAGCTAATTTTTTTTTTTTTTTTTTTGTATTTTTAGTAGAGATGGGGTTTCACCATGTGGGCCAGGCTGGTCTCAAATTCCTGACCTCAAGTGATCCACCTGCCTTGGGCTCTAAAAGTGTGGGGATTATAGGCGTGAGCCACTGTGCCCAGCTAGGTCAAAGATAATGTAAAAATATCAGTAGCTACCAATTTGGAAGCTGAATACTGTCAATGATAGAATTTTTTTCTTTGAAAGTAAATTTGATATCTGGAGAGATTCAGAAGCCATTTAGAATCTTGTTTGATAATCTGAATGTCACCCCAAACTCCACATATCCAAATGGAACTCCAACCCTTCCCACAACACTTGTTTCTCATCTCCATAAAATGGGTACCTGTCTACCTGGTGGTTACAGTACAAAGCAGGGAGCAGGAAAATACAGGCTTTGAGGGGCCTGAGGTTTATGTAATTTGAGGACTTTCCATTTAAAATATGTACACAGATACCCCAAGAACTTATTGGTAAGACCTTCACTAAAGCCTTGGCTGGGGTTTCTCTATAAGGAAGAACCCAAAGCTGAAGCTCCGTGGCTTCATCAGTGATCCACCTTCCCTAGGAGTTATCCTGGCTTCCTCCTTTTCCACTCCCCACCTTCAGCATCCAATTCTGCCTTTTCTAATTCAAAAATCCCTCTCAGATGTGTATACTTCTCTCTATAGCTACTACTAGGGTTCTCATCTGAAGCGCAACCATTTCTTTCCTGGATATCTACTCTTTACTGGTTTCCTCACATACACTTTTGCCCTTCATTCATTTTTCTACAGAGCAGCCTGAGTGCCTGTTTGAAATTGTAAGTCCAGGTTTGTCACTCTCCAGCCTAAAACCCTTCAATGGTTTCCCTATGTACTTAAGAGATTATCATTCTTCACTGACTAAATAGGTGCATCCCTACAGTTATCCTCCATTACTGTACCATGTCCATTTCCTTCGTAGCATTTGTCCCAATGTATGATGATATATTTATCTACTTTATTTGTTTATTGGTTGTCTTTTTACTACGTTGTAAGTGTCAAGATGTCAAGGATCCTGTCTATTTTACTGGAATACCTACACAGGCAAGCATAGTTCTTCAGACATAACGTGTTTCATTGAATATTGGTTGAATAAAAAAGGGATTTGGGTGCTCTTGTTGGTAAAAACCAGAGATGCTCACAAGACAATGAGAGGTTTTCCTGAAAGAATGGTTGAAATGAACTGAACTGAAGGCAATCCCCAGACTGAGGTTTCAAGAGTGATTTGATGAATGGTCCTCCCATTTGGAGTAAGTGTGCACTTTCACATGCGACTGCATGGAGGAAAAAAATAATCCAAGACACATGCTGGTTGGTAGAGAGGTTTTGGTATAGTTAAAAATTCAGTTTCATGTTCTTGCAATCACACCATGCATCTTTTGAAGGGTGTTGAAAGGGGTGTGAAACAGGAAACCTAAGACAGGGCAGGTGTGGGGGAGTAGGAGAGGGTTTGTGAGGGGTGATGAATCATAATTGCAATAAGAATGTTGTATGTTTGAATGCCAGCTACATGGTAGGCACTATATTAAGTGCTTTGTCTAATCTTTCCACCAATCCTAGGAAGTAAATATCATTTTCTCCATTTTATGAGGATGCTGAGGCTCAGAAAGCTCAAAGACCTTGTCTAAGGTCACATATGTAGTGAGAAACAGAGCCAGAATTTGATCTGCAATCTCCTACAAATACTTTTACTTCCTATAAAGGAATTTACATGAGTTCAGTTAAAAAATATGAACACATAATAAGAATGGCTTATCTTGGCTCCATTCAAGTTTTTGAAGAGTTCAGACAAGGCTTTCTTCCTGGGGCAGGATAGGTACAAATGGCTGATGAACCTAATTTCTGAAGTCTGCAATTTCCTAGTTATCTTCTTGGCAACTTGTTATTTACATAAAAATATCATGCTCACCAAAATACTGCTGCTCTCTCATTTCCAAAGCTGTTAACAAGAAAAATTGGTGCTATTTTAAGAATTTTCTTATAATATTGTCAAGAATTACTGCCTTCCCCTTCGACATGTAATTTTCTCATTATAAACATCCTTTGATTTTTCTCTCTCTTTCAAACATTCTTCCTTTCGGTCTTGGAATGACAGACACATCATTAATGCTGATGGTAATTATGACATAAGCAGATTGTATCATTGCCTTTAAAAAAGTACAAATGAAGGCTGAAACAAAATCAGATATATCCAGGTTTACATTGGCCTTATAACCTTTGTCATCTTAACTCAAGACACTCCAAGTGACCATATCTCTGTTCATGCCATCGGTCCAAGGAACCATTGGTCTCTGAAGCAGTTGAAGTTTCTTTTAAGATTGCTTTATGTGAGCAATCACATTGTGAGTTGGATATAGCTTGATTTCTCATTTGGCTATCTGAATTTTTTAAAAGACCCAAATACAGACAAGAAAGCAAACAAACAAATAAAAGTTTCCTTTTTATTCCAGAACTTCCATTTCTGGAGTTTCTTTATCAAAAGAGAGAATAGGCATATTATTTTTGTTCAACTTTAGCAGATATAACAGTCAAGGAAGTCTCAACACAGTAGTCTGGCCAGTACAAAGGGCGTGTCAGGCCAATTGGCACCTCGAGAGGTTCTCTCAAGGGTCTCAGCTCTATTTTTTACTGAGGGCTGTAGGCTAAGGACTGTGTCAAAGGTGGTGGCCACAGTGGTTTATACTAAATACACACCATAATTTTTTTAGTAATGTTGACCTTCAACCTGCCTTCGATTGGTACTCTTAATCACTTTAAGAACTTTATTAATTTTCATTTTATTTCTAATTACACCAATAGAAAATAAACATATTTTTCTTGTAAAAGATTCACACAATTCTAAAGTGCCTAGAGAAATACTCTCCTATACTCCATGTTGGTAGACAGAATAATGGCCCCTCACCCCTAAAGATGTTCACATCCTAATCCCTGAAGCTTGTGACTATATTACTTAAATTGCAGTTTTGTTGATGTCATTAAGTCAAGGATCTTAAGATAGAAAGATTATCTTGAATTATCCAGATGGATGTGGTATAATCTCAAGGGTCCTTAGAGAAGGGAGGCAGGAGGGTCAGAGTCAGAAAAAGTGATTGGACAATCAAAGCAGAGGCTGGAGTGATGAAGGGGTCATAGTCATGGGATGCAGGTCGCCTTTAGAAGCTGGGAAAAGGTAAGAAAAGAGATTCTCCCCCAGAGCCTACAGAGAAAACACAGCTGTATTGAACCATTTTGGACTTCTGACTTCCAGAGCTATAAGGTACTAAATTTGTATTTTTTAAATGCACTAAGTTTGTGGTAATTTATAACAATTATAAGAGAAAACTAATAAAAAACTACTATCATTAATTTGCTGTTATCTTTGCATACATTTATTGTTTTATATGTATCTATACATATCCTTCTATAAATTTCTCCTTTCTGAAAATTTAAAGCATAAGTATTTGCTTATAATTATATAGTTAAGGGGGAAAACAAGTTAAATAATATGTATAGTATTATTTCATTTACATATTGTAAAAATAAACTATATGTCTTAAAGATATTTTTATATAAATGCACAAAAGTCCATTTCATTCTTTCAAAAGTCTGTTCCAAAGAATGGAGATTCTGTAAGACATTTAAATATTCCTCTGTAAATGGACTTTATGATTGTTTTCTTTTCTTTTCTTTCTTTTTGCTATTACAAACAACATTGAAGTGAAAATTCTTAACATTCCTCTTTGGAAATGTGACTATGTATTTTTGTCTGTCAACTATTAAGATTTTCTCTTTATCTTTGGTTTTTAGTTGTTGAACTGTGATGTACCTAAGTGTGATTTTCTTTGTATTTATTCTGATTGGGTTGACATCTTTCAGTAGTTTGGAATAATATCATATCTTTTCACATATTGATATTGCTTCTATTAATTTTTTTTCTGGGTCTCTCATCTGCTTTTTGACTAATCCAACATTTCTCTTATGCTCTGATCTTTTCTTTCCATTTTTTTTCTTTCTGTGCTTTAGTTTCAAAGTTTTCTGCTGACTTGTCTTTCAATTTAATAATACCATCTTCTTTCTTTTTTGAAATTAAATAGTTGTTATTATTATTATTATTTTTGAGATGGAGTCTTACTCTGTCACCCAGGCTGGAGTGCAATGGTGTGATCTCGGCTCACTGCAACCTCCTCCTCCCAGGTTCAAGTGATTCTCATGCCTCAGCCTCCCTAGTAGCTGAGATTACAGGCATCCACAAAAAGTGATATATAAAAGTTTATATATAAGTTTAAAATCAGAGCAGCAATTGTAGTAGTAATATGCTCTACCCAAATTTGAGGGTTTCTATGCCCTGTACAAAGAAGTTTGCATTAAATATATAATTTAGTTATAAACTTCAATCAACATGTTAATCAGGCTTTTAAAATACTGTCTTCTTTAATTTCCATTATAGTATTAAGTCCATCCAATTAGTTAATTTTAGATATTGTATTTTTTATTTCTCTTATTCTTATTGGATCCTTTTGATAGCTTCTGAATCTCTGCCAAAATCCTTCATCATTTCATCCACATTGTTCATATTTCCTTCTGTTATTTTAAACATATTAATCATAGTTATTTTAAAGTCAGTGTTTGCTAATATAAATATCAAGGTCATCTATGGATCTGTTTCTATTCTTTGTTTTTCTCTTGATAATTACAATACATGGAGCCAGGTAGGAAAATGTAAGTCTTAACTTCTGGCTTTTCTTAGATCCTTGGGCACAACTTTATTGCAATTTTGGCAGGTCTTTGTCTCCTCAGCCCTGAAAGAGTTGAAGAGCTTCCTTCTAGCTTGAAATTTGAATTCATCAGCTCCTTCTTGCTTCCTAGAAATAAAAACATGGTTTTATAATTTATGCAATTTTTAAATAGTTATTTTAGTGGGATAATTGGCCTACCATGACCTATTACATTCTACTTGTAAGTATAAGTTTTCTATTAATTAATATTTTCCAAGTGTAAATAATGAAAGGAGTCATTGCTATGTACTTAAATTATAGTGTTTGTTGGCAGATTACCCTCTCCCAAAGACTATAACTTTACACGTCGACCAATAGTGTGTAAGAGGATGTCTTTTGTCATAAAACTTTACTGACCCTGGGTGGCATCTATATTTAATATGTTTACCAGTTGGATCACTAAAATGTATTGTCTCATTGTTTATTTTTTCAAAGATTGGTTGAACACATTTATTTGTGTCTATTTCTAGGCACTCCCTTCTGTTTTATTGACCTATGTGTCTATTCTTTCACCAGTACCACACTGTCTGAATTACTGTATTGATTGGCATTTCCTTGACTTATTAAAGTAGAATATCTTTTTATATATTTATGGAACATTTGCAATACTTACTCTATGAATTATCTGTTCCCATTATTTGCCAATTTTAGCTGAGTTATTTGTCTTTTTTCTTATTAATTTGTAGATGCTTATTGTATATTATAGACTTTAAACTTTGATATCTAAGTATTTTCTCCCAATATACAATTTGGCTTTTGACTCTATTTATGGTATATTTTATCATTCAGAAGTTTAAACATTATTATGTAGTGAAATCTGTCCGTTTTTACATTTTAGGCTTTAGGGTGTACTATTTTGATTAGAAATGGCTTTCATATACTAGAATGTTAAAGTCACTATTTTTCAAACATTTTCTTTGTGCCAGTTTCAGTGTTTAATATGTGTTCTCAGTCATTCATCCTGTTAATCCCATGAGGTAGGTACACTTATTATTTTCACTTAAAAATAAAGAAAATGGATGCTTAGATTGGCTAATGGATCCAAGTTTTCATAAGTAATATGTGGGTTCTACTCCAAGCCTCTGATTTCAATGCATGTGCTCTTAAGCATCATGCAATCTCCCTCCTTACTTGTCCTGTGGAATTGGATTCTTTTTGTCTTTTTTCTTCTAATGATACTGTAGGTTCTGTCTAGGCTGTACCAAAAAAATGTTTTTGAAGTCTGGATAATCTATCATTGTAGACACTCAATATACTTAACACTGATCCCATATACTTAACAGTTGATTTTGAAATAAAGCAATTATTTGTATATTTTGGATAAAAGTCCTTTATCAGATTATTTTGGAAATATTTTCTCCCAGTCTTATCTTGATTTTTCATTTTTAAATGGTGTCTTTCATAGCACAGAATATTTTAATTTTAGTAAAGTATATCTTACAATTTTCTTTTTATGGATCATGAATCATTGGATCATTTGGTATTATATCACCTAGATTTTATCCTATCTTTTCAAAAAGTTTTATAAGTTTTATTTTTTATATTTAGGTCTATGATCCATCTTGAGCTAACTCTTGTGAAAAGTATAAAGTCTGTGTCTAGGGTTTTTTATTTCTAAACTTTTTTGCATATGCATATCCAATTGTGTCATTTGCTAAAAGGCTATTGTTTGCCCCGTGAATTGCCTTTGCTCCTTTTTCAAAGATTGATCATATTTATTTATGTCTATTTCTAGGCAATCCCTTCTGTTTTATTGACCTGTGTGCCTATTCTCTCACCAATACCACACTGTCTCAATTACTGTCGTTTTGTAGTAAATCTCGAAATCAAGTAATATGATGCTTCTAAATTTTTTCTTTCTCTTTAGTATTGCAGGATTTTGTCTTTCCATGTAAACTTTAGAATCAGTCCGTCAGTATCTATACAATAGCTTGCTGGGATTTTGATTGGAATGGTATTCAATCTACAGATCAAGTTGTTGAGAAATGACATCTTAACACCATTGAATCTTCCAATAATATAAACTGAATGTTTGTGTCACCCCCAAATTCCTATGTTGAAGTTCTAACCTCCATTATGATGGTATTAGGAAGTGGAACCTTTGGGAGGTAATTAGTTATAAAGGTGGAGCCCTCATGAATGGAATTAGTTCCATTATAAGACAAGACCAAACAGAGCTTGATTCCCCTCCCTGTTCTCTACCATGTGAAGGCACAGCAAGAAGATGGCCATCTGCAAATCAGAATGTCAGTCCTCAGAGACACTCCATCTGATAGCACCTTAATCTTGGACTGAGGCAGAAATTAAAGAAATAAAGATAAATAAAATTTAAAAGGAAAAAGAAATAAATTTTCCTGTATTAGGCTGACTTATCCCAGAGGCAGCAACAGGTACAGCCCAGACACAGGAAAAGCCTTGATAAACACTGTCTAAGAAGCTAGGACAAAAAGGAATGTGCTCTGGAGACTCCCAGCACTCCCTCAACATAAGGATAAGAAAAAGTAAAGGTCCCCCTCGAATCCCACCAATCTCCATGTGACTGTACCTTTGCAAATTTTATGAGTTTATAGATTCCTGTTCTCTGTAACTAGTAACTTCAAGTATTCTGTTTTATCTAAGAAATACAGTGAAGGTCAGGAGAAGCCTGAGCAAGCCTAGATAACAGCCATCTGGGTTGCTTGGCAACGGTCATATGTAATCCTGAGTTATGCACCTGTCACAATTTGATTAACTACCTTTGTTCTGCCATAGTATCCTTGTCTTCACACCACTACGCTTCATGCCACTGTAAGCTTGTTTCAGGCTAGCCCACCCCCTTTTAGAAGTGCATATAAAAGTCAAGTGTTGTCTTTGTTCTGGGTCCAGTCTCGGGATGTTAATCCACTGAGTCTGAGTGCACTCAATAAAATCTTCCTGCTTTACCCTGAGGTCTCTCTGGTCTCCCTGATTCCTGCAACAGGACTTTCCAGCCTTCAGAATGGTGATAAATAAATGTTTGCTGTTTAAGGTACTCTGCCTATGGCAATTTGTTATAGCAGCCCAAACTGAACTAAGACGTAATTCATGAACATGGAATATTTCTTCATTTATTTATATTTTCTTTATTTTATAACATTAATCCCTAAGTATTTTATTTATTTGGGGGCACAATTATTAATGGTGTTGTCTTTTAATTTCAACTTTTAATTGGTATTTGCTGTTCTTTAAAAAAGGAATTAGACTTTTTGTATATTGACCACTCTCTATACTGTAATGTCTCTATACTTGCTTCTTAGTTCCAGGAGGGATCTCTTTTCTGTCAGAGTTTTGACTTTTACATAGACAATCATGTTTTTTGTGAATAAGACAGTTTTTATTTTTTCTTTTTCAATCCATATGACTTTTGCTTCTTTTTCTTGCCTTATTGCACTAGCTAAGACTTGCAGTATGATGTTGAAAGAGAGTAATAAGAGAGGACAATCTTTCTTTGTTCTTAACCTTTAGGGTAAAAGCATCCACTTTGTCACCACTAAGCATGGTGTCAGCTGTAGATTTTTTGTAGGTTTTCTTTATCAAGTTGGGAAGATTCCCCCACTATCTCTAATTTGCTGAAAATAATGATAATGAATGAGTGTTGGATTTTTCAGTATTTTTCTGCTTCAGTTGATATAATTATATGAATTTTCATTTTTAGCCTCTTGGTGTGCTGTCTTATGTTGATTTCCAAGTGTTAAATCAGCCTTATGCACATTTAGTAAATCATACTCAGTCATGGTATTCTTTTTATACATTGTTAAATTTAATTTGCTAATATTTGTTGAGGATTTGTGCATGTATGCTCAGAAGTGATAATGATATGTAGTTTTTCTTTCTTAGAATTTCTTTATCTAGTTTTGGTACAAGGGCAATGCTGTACTCATATGATGAGTTAGGAAGTATTCCCTCTACTTCTATTTTCTTGAATAGATTTGGTATCATTTCTTCCTTAAGTATTAGAATTCACCAGTGAAACCATCTGGGCCTTGGTGTTTTCTTTTTTAGAAGGTTATTAGTTGTTAATTCAGTTAATAGATATATGTATTTAATTTATCTCTTTCTCATTGTGTGAGGTGGTAGTTTGTGTCTTTCAAGAAATTCAGGCCAGGCACGGTGGCTCACACCTGCAATTCCAGCACCTTGGGATGTGGAGGCTGGCGCATCACTTGTCAGGAGTTCAAGACCAGCCTGGCCAACATGGCAAAACCCTGTCTCCACTAAAAAAAAAAAAAAAAAAAAAATTAGTTGGGTGTGGTGTCATGCACCTGTGGTCCCAGGCTACCCAGGAGGCCGAGGTAGGAGAATCACTTGACCCCAGGGGGCAAAGGTTGCAATCAGCCAAGATCACGCCACTGCACTCCAGCCTGGGTGACAAAGCACAACTCCATCTCAAAAAAAGGGCTTATTTTACGTAAGTTATGAAATTTCTGAGTATCTAGTTGTTCAAATAGGAAGTCGCATTTTTTCCACAGTTAATTTTGAGTTGATGTTTAACTATTTTCTAGTCTACATGCATACCTTTTGTTTTTTAAAATTTTACTTTTTTAAATTTATTCAACTAGTCATCATTAAAAAGAATAGGATTTGAGAAAATGCTGATACAGTGGTAGAAGACGAAGAAACTATTCAGTGAAGATATTCAAGGTCCAAAGTGGTGTGAGTTTGGAAAAGGAAATTCTTATTAGGATAAAACTCTACATTTGGAAATTAGCAAGTTTTTTCGCATAATCTTCTCTGTCTCTTTTGTTCTCTGTTAAAAATATTTTAAAAATTCCCTTTATTTATAATATTTTTGAAAGCACAGGGCATAAGAAGAGTGTCCTGTTAATAACCTAGTTGTTTTACAAGCTGTAAATTTAACTTGGATTAGCTACTGTTCTGAACTCATACAGAATATCAATGAAAAATGCAAATAAACCTAAATGCACAAGCAATGCACTTATTGTCATATTCATTCAGCTTTTGTTTTTGACATCTCTGTGGCTGCTCTGTGAACTCTGTCTTATCCTCGGAAACCATTTGTGAAGTTTTTATTTGTCATAAAGTAACTTAGGAAACTACTCATCAAGAAATAACTTAGGCCAGAGAGAATTTGATTTGGTGGAATATAAGGTAAAGGCATTTATTCCTCACTTCTGAGTATACTGTTACCTTCCCTTCATACCTGCCTACCCCCACTCCTGGATCTATAAAACAAGTTTAACAAATGAATGAAGAAGTATATAAATATTATCAACAAGAAATAATAGCTAGTATTTGTTGAGTTTGTACCAGGCTTTGTGACATGTATTTTATGTGTTATCTCATTTGATATTCACAACAACATTTAGGGAGGTTGTATATTATTACCTATTTTATAAATTGTGAAAATAAATAACAGATCAAGTAGTTAAATTATTCAGAGTCACACAGCTAGAAAATGGTTGACTAGGATGAATATTAATCTGTTATAGTTGTGCTTGATTGCAAAAATGACTCTAACCTGTCTTTTCACTGTATTCATACCCCTCCATTGTGACTTTGAAACTTGGTTCATCATGGGGTGGAGTGTGTTTTTCCACCGTGAATCAAGGCTTGCTATGTGGCTTGCTTTGGCTAATAGGATGTGATGAGTGTGACTATATGTCACTTCAAGCTTGGGCTGCAAGAGGTATTGCACATTTTCAACTCAGGCTTTTGGAACCCTACCTCTGCCATGAGAACAAGCCAAGGTTAGCCTACGAGAAGGTAATGTCCATATAAAAGCAAGTTCAGTTGTTCTGTTTAAAGTCATCCTAAACCATGTATATTATAAGATCTCAGTCAAATAGTACCACCCATGTAAAGTTCAACTGATCTCAGAAGCGTCATGAAGCACATTACAGACCAGACAAACTTCTAAGCTGACCCTTAGATGCATAAGCAATAGTAAATGCTTATTCAAAGCCACTGATATATGGGGAGGTTTGTTACCCAGCAATAGCTAACTGATACAACAGACTTTTTAAGATAGTGTTATTACTTAAGGGTGAGTAAAGGTGAAACAGATTGTATTTCTCAAGATAATCTCATAAATCATCACAGATAGATAGCTCCAGAGTAAACATCTCTCTGGCTTTGCATTTTTTGTAACCATCCACAAATCTGAATTGTATGGTCTTTAGGAATTAAATTGTGTATATGCTATTAGAGCCATACTTGGATAAAATAAAGCCTTTAAGTTGTTTGACTTAATTTTGAGGATTGTCATAATATTTAATCAGACCCTTAGGTTTCATATACTTTTTAAAATTTCTACTTCATGTTACATTTAAAACTAAAAGAACGGCCGGGTGCGGTGGCTCATGCCTGTAAACCCAGGCTTTAGGAGGCCAAGGTGGGTGGATCACCTGAGGTCAGGAGTTCAAGACTAGCCTGGCCAACATGGTAAAACCCCGTCTCTACTGAAAATATAAAAATTAGCTGGGCGTGGTGGCAGGTGCCGTAATCCAGCTACTTGGGAGGCTGAAGCAGGAGAATTGCTTGAATTCGGGAGGCAGAAGTTGCAGTGAGCCAAGATGGCGCCACTGCACTCCAGCCTGGGTATGACAGAGTGAGACTCTATCTCAGAAACAAACAAACAAAACCCCCCAAAACCTAAAAGAACTCTTTAAGTTTCCAATGACTATACTGTACTAACCTTTGAACTACATTCCCGAACCCTGGAAGTTTGAATTCCTACTATTTATTTCAAATTACTTACAGCCATTAGGTAGAAAATCTTACAGACACAGGGAATATTCAGTTGCAAGGAACAGAAATTCAATTAGATTAGCTTATGGGAAGCTGAGCTACCTTAAAGATTCAGTAGATACTTAAAAATCCAATTTTAGGGAAGAGTTAGCAAAACATTAGGCAGTTTGTCTGTCTGTGTTTCCTTCTCTCACTTGAGATACATGGGTTCCTGCAGTTGCCGTGCATCTGCTTAGTTCTCTCTGTGCAAGTTTCTTTCAGGTCTTTTAAGCAGATCCTATAGTGGATTCTGTGGTATATCACCCAGATCCTTCTTTCAGAACTGAAGCATTCTTTTTTCAGCTCCTGAGACTGTTAGTGATTGATGGCTCCTAGTTGGATTGCTCTCTGGAAATTTCCTTTGGCTAAAGAGAGCCTCCTTGTCCTGGAAGTAGCCTGCATTCAATGACTTATCAAGGAGGTATAAAGACTTGACTCCCTTTTATCAAGGCGGGAAACTGAATAAACACCAGAGCTTTCAGCATTGAGTAGGGTTGATAGCAGAAAAGGGCTCTGCAGAAGTCCAGACTGAAATGCAATTGGTCCTGCTGCTTGGACATATGACCTGAAAGCTCAAATGGCATTGGAAGTATCTGATGGGAAAGATGCAGAATGCAGTTTATGGCAAACTCCAGTAGGAAAATAATGTAGAGCCCTAGGTTTCTGGAATGCAGCCATGCCATCTGTAGCAGATAATTGTATGCCATTTTAAAAGCAGCTCCTGGCATTCCAGTGGCCTTTGTAGAGATGGAGTCCCTGACCATGGAATATCAAGTGACCATGTGACCCAGAATGATGTAGGATCTATCAGGCCCAGCAGCAATGCATGGAGAGATGTACATGGCACATCTGGTATTGGGAAGAAGCAAGGCTGGAGAGCACAAGTCAGCTCCATGAACAGGTGATCCAGAGCCCCATGTCATTCCCCAGGGCCATATGATTGCTTATCTATTGGTATGCACATGAGGCCACATGAGGGTTCCCTTATGACCACCTGAAAAAGAATGAAAGGGACCACATTTGTTGCATGGATGGGTTGGCTTGGTATGTGAGATCAAGCTATTGCACATGCAGGGATGTCCCAGAAAAGAATAAAGGAGAGAAATCCTCCCAATGGCAGAACTTTAGGCAGTGCTCCCAGCCATACACTGTGTGAAAGTGAAAAGAGATGAGCCCTAAGAATAGAATATAGACTCACAGGCTGTGGAGATTGCTCAGATGATTGGTTGGGGACCTAAAAAAAGAAAAGGCTTTGAAAGAATGGGATCAAGATGGTTTGAGGAAATAGCATGTGGATGAACCATGTGAGTAGGCACAAGGTGTGAACCTGTTTGTATTGAATTCCAATGCCCACCAGAGAGCAAACACCGGAGAAGAAGCACTAAATAATCAAGGAGACAGAATAACGTGACTAGCTGATTGTGGCCAGTATCTGTCATTGGCCAGTCAATGCTGGCACAGCAAGTGGATGATGCAGTAGCTATGGTAGCAGGGATGGAAGATGTGCATGGCCCAGTAGCAAGGAGTTTTCAATCACCAAGTCTTGTCTAGCTACTACTAGTGCTGGTTATCCAACCTGCCGGCTACACAATGTGTGCCAAGCATGTGCTAGGACACTATTGCCTAAGGAGTCCAGTCAGTCACTTGGTGGCAAATTGATTACATCAATCTCCTTTCCACTCGCAAGGCACAACGCTTCATCTTGAGTCATGTCAATACCTATGCCAGCTAACTTTTCCTGTCCTTCTTGCAGGGCCTCTGCCAGTACCATGTTCCAAGACTCTACAGTATTTGATCTATCTGCACAGAATCTGGCATAAAATTGTGCTTAATCACTTTATAGTAAAGGAAATGTGGCCGTGGGCACATGGGTCCTACCACTTTGTGGAGACTCTGAAACAGCCAGCCTGAGCAACAGAATGGAGGTGCAGCAGAGGCAAAGCTTGGAGATGCTTTTCTTAGAGGATGCAGTGCCATCCTCTAGGTTCTAACACACAGCCCCAGTCAGTTGGGTATATGATTCTGTGTCTCCAGTAGGTAGAGAACGTGAATTTTTGGAACCCTGTGGTAGAAGGATAAATGGGCCTATTTGCTGTCATTTCCAATGATCTGCACAAAAAATTTCTGGTTTCATATCACCTACTTTGAGTTCCTCCTGAGAGTTAAGGGCCTCCTAATGTGTGTGTGTGTCTGTGTGTGTGTGTGTGTATATATATATACACACATAGATGTATAAATATATACATATATGTACATATATATATGTATATATACATCTATGTATAAATATATATTTTATCCTAGGAACCTCACTTACCACATCCTGTCCGCAGCCCTGGTCTACATATTCACACAGCTCATATTTTTACTGTTAACTAACCCATACTCTGTTTTCCGGTCCTAAATTCCCAAGACCATAAGATTGACGTGGGGTAGTATCCATCAAGAGCTAGAAAAACCTGGTTCCGCTCTCAGCTTTCCACATGAATTATTGGCTCTTGGACTTGCTTCTTAGTTCTTCAGCCAATAATCTTCTCTAAAATGAAAGTAATTATCACTCTTGTAGTGTAGGTTTGCTGAGAGGTGTTAAATGAGGTAATACATATAACAAGCTTATCACAGTGCCGGGCCCAATATGTACTCAGGAATTGTTATATTTTATTTTTATTGTTATTACCACTACATCAATTACTACAACTACTACCACCACATCCACATCTTTAGGTTACCGGGAGAATAGAGTAGGATTATGTACACCTGGCACTTAGTAGGTTCTTGATAGTTGGTAGTTATTAAATTCAACACAAATGTTATTATAAAAGGTAGCTCCTGAAACTTACTGGCAACATTGTCTGTTTTACAGTGTTGAAAAACTGTAGGTCCAGTACTTACTGGACCTTCATACACAGATTTGTAGTATTTCTTCTTTGACCCGCTGTTATCATTGTCACAATAGTCAGTATTCTTTGAGCACTTTGTGTTGAGTACTCTACGGTATTACCTCATTTCATTCTGACACCAACGGCAAAGCAGGTACTACTATTATTCCTATTTTACGGTTGAGGAAGCTAAGGTAGAAAGAGGTTAAGTTTAAACATAAACAGCTCCTCCAGTGCCTGTGCATTTAACCACTGTGCTATGCTGTCTTTGCTGTCTACATGATGAGTTTGTTGCCATGGATTGTTTATTAAGCCTTGGCCTTGGGCAAAGAGGAGGGAAGAACCTCAGCATGGCTGGGGCAATATGGGAAGAAGGATAACTCTTAGGCTAGGTCCAGAAGATGACTATAACTTTTCTAAATTCTGAATCTTAACAATAGATGATTAAGCCAGTATTGTACACAAGACTCTTGCCAAGTTTAAATTGGCTATAAACTTTTCAATTTCAATGTAAACCCTCCATCATTCTATTTTTTATACAATTCATTTGACAACTCAGCCAAATGAACCCTTCTGTGCTTTTGGTATGGTTTACTTTGTTCTGAAAGGAGAGTATGTGATGAGAAAGCCACAAAAGTTATTACCCAAAGTAATAAGAAGTAAAAAGATAATTACAAATTTATATTAAATCTCTCTGATCCATATTTTATTAGTTGCTAGATTGCATAAATCAGGGACAGAGTGATTACCAGGAGTGTCTCTCACATTTTGAGACCTCAGATTTTAACTTTGAGTCGGAAAAGCTTTTCATTCCTGAAAAAAATGTAAATGGTCACCTCAATGAATTGTTTCAATAGTCAAATATGGATTGTACAGATTCTGTGTGTCTTAATGAAGTGGCAGGACTGTGCTCTGATAAAAATTCATGGCATATTTGACCTTCCAACCATAAATTACTGCCATTTTCTTAGATGCTTTAGAAAAAGTCATTATGGGAACAAAATAGTCTCAAGTAATGTCTAGAAATTTCCACCTCGTTCCACATTTCTGTAATTTCTTATTTAGTGGTGAAATCTACAAAATGTTTAAGCTTGAAGGGACTCATAGACCTTTATTGATAAAGAAATCGAGGTTTAGAGATGTGCAGTGATTTTCTGGTCACACAGCCACAGTCTCATTTATTCATTGATTCATTCACTCATTCAGAAACATTCTTGTCTACCACATGCCAGCACTTGTACTATGCCCTACGGATCAATATGGAACAAAACAGACCTGACCCCTGACTTTAGGGAAATTGTTGACTAATAGGGGAAACTGAAGATAAACAATCATATGATGAACAGATGGAATTTATATAGTAAGTTCTATGATTAAAAAGCATAGAACTGGTGGGCGCCTGTAGTCTCAACTACTTGGGAGACTGAGGCAGGAGCATGGCATGAACTTGGGAGGCGGAGCTTGCAGTGAGCCGAGATCGCACCACCACACTCCAAGCCTGGGTGACAGAGTGAGACTCCGTCTCAAAAAAAAAAAAAACAAAAAAACAGGACTAACATATGATATTTACCTCAACTTAGAGAGTGAGGAAAGACATTTAAACTGAATTCTAGAGCTGCGCTATCCAATATGGCAGCCAGATGTGGGTGTTTATTTATTTTTATTATTTTTATTTTTTTTGAGATGGAGTCTCACTCTGTCACCCAGACTGGAGTGCATTGGCCCTATCTCAGCTCACTGTAACCTCTGCCTCCCAGGTTCAAGCGATTCTCCTGCCTTAGCCTCCTGAGTAGCTGGGATTACAGGCGTGCGCCACCACGCCTGGCTTTTATATTTTTAGTATAAACTGGGTTTCCCATGTTGGCCAGGCTGGCCTCAAACTCCTGACCTCAAGTGATCCGCCCATCTCGGTCTCCCAAAGTGCTGGGATTACAGGCATGAGCCACTGCACCTGGCCTTTGTTTGTTTAATTTTATTTTAAGCTCAGGGGTACTTGTGCAGGTTTGTTATATAGGTAAACTCGTGTCATGGGGGTTTGTTGTACAGATTATTTTGTCACTGAGGTATTAAGTCTAGTACCTATTAGTTATTTTCCCTGATCCTCTCCCTCCTCACCCCCTTCACCCTCCAGTAGGCCCTGCTGTCTGTTGTTCCCAACTGTGTGTCTGTGTGTTCTCATCAGTTAGCTCCCACTTATAAGTGAGAACATGTGGTATTTGGTGCCTGCATTAGTTTTCTAAGGATAATGGCCTCCAGCTCCATCCATGTTCCTGCAAAGGATATGATTTTATTCTTTTTTATGGCTACATGGTATTCCATGGCATATATGTGCCACATTTTCTTTATCTAGTCTTCCATTGATGGGCATTTAGGTTGATTCCATGTCTTTGCTATTGTGAAGAGTGCTACAACGAACATTCACGTGCATGTGTCTTTATGGTAGAATTATTTATATTCCTTGGTATATACCCAATAATTGGATTACTGGGCCGAGTGGGAGTTCTATTTTCAGATCTTTGAGGAATTGCCACACTGCTCTCTACAATTTATATTCCTACCAACCATGTATAAGCATTCCCTTTTCTGTGCAACCTCACCAATATCTGCTGTTTTTTGACTTTTTAGTAATAGCCATTCTGACTGGTGTGAGATGGTGTCTCATTGTGGTTTTGATTTGCATTTCTCTAATGATCAGTGATGTTGAGCTTTTTTTTTACATGCTTATGGGTTTTTAAATTTATTATAGTGAAATAAGCTTTTAAATTCCGTCCTTCGTCACACTGGACACATCTCAAGTCCTCAGTGGCCACTGTTGGCTTCTGGCTACTGTATTGGGTGAGGCAGATCTAGGGCATTCCCATCATCACAGAAAGTTCTGGTGGAAAGCAGCTCTCTGAAAAATGAAGGTGATTTAACTACATGAGGCAGGAGATGGCTAGAATGAGGGATTATTTCATGTGAAGTTCCCGTGGCAACAAGGGACATGGTTCGCGTGGGGACCTCAGGGGAGGCCACATATGACTGAAGGGCCATGTGGTTCAGCACAGGAATGGAGAGGAGGACAGGAGCCAGCTCTGCAAAGCCTTGGAGAGGTGGGGCCAGGACTTTCTTCTAAGAGAAATGGGAACTGTGGCATGGTTCTGCGTAGGGGAAGAGCACGATAGTATTTGGTTTTTAAAACACACTCTTTGTTGACAATGAGAAGAACAGGCTTCCGGAGGCAAGAGTACAGGGCATGCTGTGATACCTGATAGTTGCTAAACAAATAAAGGGCAAATGTCGACTATGTAGCTTGAATGAATGGATGCTCTAAAGTGAATTATGTGGGCCCCAAGCCAATCACATCTCTGTTTTAATCAACATTGTCATTTCATTTTCGTTAATTCAATGTACATTATGTGTCTATCATAATGAAAATACCTCCAGAATGTTAGCAACATATACAGTAAAGTACTTGGTAGAGCTGGGACTTTACTTATTCATAAAGTTGGGCAACCAATGATTAAAAAGTGAGGTATACTTTTTTTTCTAGTGGCAGAAGCCTTTATTACTCCTTTGGAAGACTCCTTTATATCTTGAAAAATAGTAAATTGAGCTCTTTCATTACACAAATGAAAAACAAACATTGAACCATTGTTCTGGAATGAAGGTTTCATGGAACATATGGACTTCATTTTCACTGCAACTTTGAGGTTTATGGGGAGGTGTTAGAGCAATATGTATAAGACCATGGGGGCATTCTAAGAGGATTTGACTCCTTTACTTGTAGTTTAAAATTATTAAAACATTTGCCATAAAGTTGTGTGGCCTTGATCAAGACTGGGTGGCAGATAGGACAAAAGGCCCCATAGATAAAAATCACATTAGAAAAGACGGAATTTGAAATGGTGACTTTGACCTAACTCAAACCTAAGTTATTGGAAAGGAGGGCTATTTTGGGGGTGTTATGTGGATGATAGTGAAACTCTTTTTGACCCTGTGTCTTAGGAGGAAATAGCTCTATGTATCTAAGCAGAAAGAACAGATGAATGAATTGAGTTTGAGGGTCCAGGCTGTTTTTGGTAAGGTTTGTTCATGGCTATAGTAAGAACTACAAAAAGGTGCCTGCTCCTCTGCACCCCGAGGAACCAGCATGAGGATCAACCACAATGTCAGTAGCAGAAGGAGAAGAGCAAGGTTCCATCAACAGCACTGTTCTTTTGGGTAACAGTTGCCATAGCCCTGGACTGCTGCCATAGCCTGTCTGGACTGTCCAACTGTGGAAGCATTTTCCACTACAAGCTTGTCTGCAGAAAGGACCCTTCAAACTGGACAAATCCTCCTAGAATTCCTAAACATACCATAGAGGGATCTCCAAGAGAAAGAGAGAGAGACTAGATTTTCTGCTCATCTAACTGTGTGGGAGTTTGATATTAAATAACATACAGCCTTGGGATATACAGGTGACATTTGTAGAGCATGTTGCAATTCATAAATTATTGGTACAAGTTTCTTACACAACCACTCAATGAATTCCATGTGAGAGATTCAGGTTCAATTTTCCATGTGTCAAACACTGAGCTTCTTGTGATAGGGAGGAGATACAGATGTGATGGAGAGGGCCTCGACAGTGCTCCTGGGCTAGCCAGGAAGACCCAAGAGATAACTCAAACCTGGGGCAGAATGTGCTGCGTGCAGTAGAAGAGGTGCTTGCAGTTGCTGTCAGCCATTGGAGGAAGAGAGATGAATTATGGCTGAAGGAATCAAGAAAACCACAGCAAGGCCAGGCACGGTACCTCATGCCTGTAATCCCAGCACTTTGGGAAGCTGAGGTGGGTAGATCACCTGAGGTTAGTAGTTCGAGACCAACCTGGCAAACATGGCGAAACCCCATCTCTACTAAAAATATAAAAATTAGTCGGGTGTGGTGGTGGGCTCCTGTAGTCCCAGCTACTCAGGATACTGAGGCAGGAGACTCCGGGAGGCGGAGGTTGCAGTGAGCCGAGATTGCACCACTGCCTGGGCCACAGAAAACCACAGCAAGTTAAGTCTAGCCTAATGTGGGTCCTCTGAGCTAACACTTAAGTCCCCAAAGCATGTTCTGGGATCTGAGTGAATACCATGCTCCCGTTTGAATACTCTCCATTCCTGGAGTCAGTTCTCACCTGCCTGTCACAAAGATCTTCTCTCCTTATGAATGGACTACATTCGTTGCCCCATTCTCCCATTGAATCCCTGATCTTGTATCGAAGTTGTGCCCTGTGATCCATGACCTTAGCTTCCCTTGTTAAGGTCAAGTTTGCTTTCTAACCCCAGCAGGATTCTTCAGACTTTCTTGGGCAACAACTCCTGAAATCTTTCATTCTCAGTTCTAAAGTCCATTTCCCAAGATAACTTCTCCTCCTTGCTTATTCTGCCTGCCTACCTTTTCCTGCCACCACCTTGAGGGCAGAGGCTTGGACCGTATTTAATTTGGAACTTAAAAGACATTTACATTTTAGCAGAGATCTGGCTTAGGACACTTACCATCATGCAGATTTATATTTGTGCACTACAGTCTACAACACAACAGGCAGACAAGCCAAGAGATTCTTCCTTAAGTGATTTATAGTCTGGGGTGCCAATTTCTAGGATCTATTAATTAATTCATCCATTCATTCCACAAAACATATTGAATTTTTCTTATGTACTAGGCACCATGCTGGGTATAGGAATTATACTTCTGAACAAGACTGTTACGATCATAGGTCTCATGGAGTTTGTAAACTATCAGAAAAGACAACATATTGGTTAATGGTAATTGTGATAACTAACAACAACAACAACAAACAACAACAGTGTGTCTGGGAGGTGATGGCATGCTAGGACATTCTAGGTGAGGACTCGATGAGGGAGTGGTGTTCAAGCAGCCCTGAAGAAATGTAGAGGGAGCCAAGGTGGGGATAAGGGTGGGGAGGAGTCATTTTAGGCAGAGGGATCTGCATGCACAGGCCTGAGATGGAAACAGTCAAGGCTAAATGTGAAGGGCTACAATGGACTTCTGTGGCTAGAGCGAGGCTATCAGAAAACAAAGAGAAGGCTGGACTGTGCTGAGACTGGGGAGGAAGGCGAGGGGGACGTCATAGAACAGTAAGGACTTTGGGTTTAATGGAAATGGGAAACTAATGAGTCATTTCCATCAGGGGAATGATATGGTCATCTTTGAAGTTTAAAAATCATTCTGGCATCAGTGAGGGATTGGAAAAGAAGAGGGTCCCTGGATTCAGAGTGACCAGTTAGAAAATGCTCCAGGACCGCAGTGGGAGACGATGGTGGTCAGACCAGAGTGATGGTGGAAGATGCTGTGGAAGTGGAAGCTGTCAGATTTCTAAAAGAAATTCTGGGAGGTCATTAGCGAAGAACTCCCACTTCTAGATAAGGCAAATCTTCTGTGTTTCTGCCAACTTCTCAATATAGACTGTGTTGTAAAAATATTATACTGATGCCTTATTTGTTGCCAAGAAAGTTACAATTTCAGAACTTTCTGACCAAAGGGAAATAAAGGAAAGGGAGCTTCAAGCACTTGAGAGGAAGGGGATGTTCAAGGCGATGAAGCGAGTATTGAAAACCCAGGAAAGGGAATCAGGAGGGGAAGCTAAAAGAGCAATAAAGCTTTATGACACTTCTCTTTTCCATGTTTCATCTATCAAACAAGACCTCCTTACCCTAGGACCAAAGCAAAATGACATCTGTAGGTCCTTTTTATGAAGACGTTTCCAAACATTTCCTTTGGAAAAAGCTTTCTAATGCAAATCTGCAGTCAAGAGGATGAGCATATGCTGGCTTTTTCCCGCACGTGTGTGTGTGTGTGTGTGTGTGTAGTGTGTATGCGTGTGTGTATATGTGTGTGTACAAACACACGCATGCTCACACACATGCAGATCCAACAGTTTGCACAGAATTTGAGAATAACTTCTGTTATTTTTTTTGTTTGGAATGACAGTGTTTCCATAGCAATGTGGACTTGTGTTTTTGAGAGGCTATTTTAATGGGCCTTTGGCAAGCCATGTACAATCATTACTTGCACATGAATCTGGCTTCTTTGGCACTAGTTTGTTATAAAGGAAATTCTAGGGTCACTGGATTGGTGGGCTTTGGTGTAAAACCTTTAAGTCCCATCTACAGCATGCATCTGTGATGAAACACATCCTGCCTTCCTTTCAGTATTTGTAGCTTAGCTGCCTCTCTGTGCTTGCCTAATCCTGACCACAGAACAGCTGGAGGTACTAGTAGCATGTATTTAATTTTTTTGGTCAACAGTGTGGGTAACAAAATTACTTGCTGGGCTTGCTGTTGTTTACATTTTACTATTTAAACTGTCTTCACGAAGGGCATTTGTTCCCAGCTCATTTGGTCCAAAGTCCTCATTCGGTTGTCTGAAAAAGTCACTTTGAACCTTCACAGTCCTTTCGTGTCACTACATCAAATCAGACTGGCTTCTTTATTCATGCTTTCTTGTGAGCTAAATCAAGTCATGCTTTTGGTTAGAGCTGAGAATATTAAAAAAGTGATTAGGCAAATGCTCATTTTATGCTGATTCACCTTACCAAAAATCAGAAAATTCATTTGTCCTTGTATTTTTTCACTGTTTTCTGTTCAAAACAAAATACGCCCCTTTAGGCTAGAGGTTTTGATTTTAAGGGAAAGAAATTCAACTTGAACCACTTCAAATATAAAAAGGATGTATGGGCTCCCTTTTGGCAAAGTCCAGATATGGAGGGGGCTTTGCGTATGAGTGGGCAAAGACATTGTAAGAAAAATATCACCTTTATCTCTCTTTTTCTCATCCATCCTTCTTTATCTTGGCATCATTCTCTAATACTGCTGACAAAGAAAATTATATCTGCTGGCCTCAATTTCTGCCCTGAAGGCAAAGGCAGGATCTGTTCTCTTCTGCCTCTAAATATAAAATCCTACTAGAATAACTTTAGCTGGTTTTGCTTGGGTGATGTACTCGCCTCTAGAGCAACCACCATGACCAGAGGATGGGGCAATATGACTTGACTAGGCCAGCATCACATGCTCATTCCTGGGACCAGGAAGAGGGTGCTGTGATCAACATTGTCCCTGTCAGTCATGAGATTTGAGTGAAGTGGGAGAAGCTTTTCAATGGAAAGGCATGCGCTTGCATGCAGAAACAAGATGTCCATTGTACTAAGAAACCTTGATTTTATCCAAGGAGCCATCCCCATCTTCAAAATGGAAAGATTTCTACACCAGGATGAGCATTAAAATTACCAAAAAAGCTTTAAAATACAGATACCAGGACCTCCTCCTTAGAATATTTAATCCAGTAGGTCTGGGCTTATAACTTTTTAAGTGCTTCCTTGGTTGTCCTAATAAAGAACCTACTTTGGGAACCACTGGTGGTAGTAGCATGTACTAGTAAAAGAAGATGGATGTAATGGTATGAGAATAATATAGAGTCTTAATGGAAAGATTAAATGCAACGAAGTCTACTTTCATTATGCATTTTCTTTTCTTTTTTTTTTTCTTGACAGAGTCTGGCTCTATCACCCAGGCTGGAGTGCAATGGCATGATCTCGGCTCACTGCAACCTCTGCCTCCCAGGTTCAAGCGATTCTCCTACCTCAGCCTCCCAAGTAGCTGGGATTACAGGCACCAACCACCACACCCAGCTAATTTTTGTATCTTTAGTAGAGATGGGGTTTCACCATGTTGGCTAGGCTGGTCTCGAACTCCTGACCTCAGGTGATCCACCCACCTCGGCCTCCCAAAGTACTGGGATTACAGGCATGAGCCACCGCGCCCGGCCTTTCATTATGTAATATTTAGTTGCAATCTAGTTCTACAGAAATCATAGTCTATTTTTGGTAGATATTGTCAGATTCTCCCTATGTTAATGGGGAGATAGAAGGGGAATCAGGCTTGAGAATAAAAAAAGAAAAGAAAAAAAAAAACAGAGCCTTGTCTGTACAGGGGTACCACAGAAGTACAAATAAAGATATGCAGTGAAGATGGACATTACTTTTTGGCCACCAGCATCAGGAGCCGTTTGTATGTTCAGGGAATTATGCATCTTATGAGTCTCGGTGAGAGGAAGAATGACCTTCCACTTTGTAAGCTGAAAATGTCAGGAACACACTTTTCAAACCCTGTCTTGCAGCTATCACTTAGATATAGGTCTCACTGATGGGATGCACCATCCTAAGACTTCGACTTGTGAGGTCGTGACATGAAGCAAGGCCTGTGGTTAGGAGAAAGCAAGGCACCATAAATTGAAGCAGGAAAACCAGGAGATTATTTGGGTGCTTCCCTGAGACAGAGGCACTATCTGAGGCTGGAGATTTGGCATGATTCCAAATAATTTGATTGGCTGGGTGGGTTTGACCAGGAGGGCATGGACAACTGTGGCAGTTTGCTATTAACATACGATGTCTCCCATTCAGACCATCCTAGTACCCAACAATTTTCTATTAAAGCTTTAAGGTGTCTGATGTGGTTTGGCTGTGTCCCCACCCAAATCTCATGTTGAATGGTAGTGCTCATCATCCCCACATGTTGTGGGAGGGACCCGGTGGGAGGTAATTGAATTACGGGGGTGGGTCTTTCCCTTGCTGTTGTCATGATAGTGAATAAGTCTCATGAGATCTGATGGTTTTATAAAGGGCAGTTCCCCTGCAAACACTCTCTTGTCTGCCACCATGTAAGATGTGCCTTTGCTCCTCTTTTGCCTTCCACCTGATTGTGAAGCCTTCCCAGTCATGTGGAACAGTGAGTCCATTAAACCTCTTTTTCTTTGTAAATTGCCCAGTCTTGGGTATTTCTTCATAGTAGTATGAAAATGGATTAATACAGGATCTGATTTTATTGTAAAATGTAGAGCTCAGATCAGGCATGGTGGCTTATACCTGTAATCACAGCACTTTGGGAGGCCAAGGCAGATGGATCACTTAAGGTCAAGAGTTTGAGACCAGCCTGGCAACATGATGAAACCCTGTCTCTACTAAAGGTACAAAAATTAGCTGGGCATGGTGGTGCACGCCTGTAGTCCCAGCTACTTGGGAGGTTGAGGCAGGAGGATGGCTTGAACCTGGGAGGGAGACGTTGCAGTGAGCTGAGATCATGCTACTGCACTCCAACCTGGGTGACAGAGTGAGATTCTATCTCAAAAAAAAAAAAAAAAATGGAGAGCGTAAATGAGACCTACAAAAGTTACTACAAAGAAATCTGTCTGTTACAGGTCTCCTGAAATGCTCCTTAAAAGTAAAACCAAGTCCTAAAGAGGTGGCAAATTGGCAGCCCTAGAGCTATGTGTAGCCCAAAATCATGTTTAAGGTAGCCCGCAAACATTTTTGAATTACTTGCTAACATCTAAAAGTTGGCAAACAATCTGAATTTATTTTCCTATTGAAAAGCCAAGTATCTGGCATTACCGGATTCACACTGTTCACGGTGTAACAGCAGCCGGCTGCTGGAGGTGAGGCAAAGATGCTTGCTCCCTCTTTTCACAGTTGTCTTCTACTAGTGTCTCCTGTTTGGCGTCATTATCCATCTGGACTCTTATTTGCAAGCAGCAAAAGTCGACTGACAAATTTCGGTAGAAAGCGAATTTATTTAAGTGTATTCTGTGGTTCGAGAGTATCTTAGAGGACTGGAGAACTGGGTTGCAGTGAAGCAGACAGGAATGACATCCCAGCTCCTGCTGCAGCACCAGGATCACCAAGACAGATGGTTTGGCTGCGTAGCGCAGACCTCATAGCCTGCTGCACCCGCATCACTCACCCTGGATGCTTGATGCTGGTGCCTGTCCCAGACCACGAAACCTGCTGCCACCTTCCATGGTAAGGTTTCTGTGAGGTTCCTGCTCCCTCTCAGGCCTCTAATTCAACCTCTGGGGTGGGTATGTTTACGGAGCGTGGGTCATGTGCTTGTCCTCTTATGGCAAGAGAAGCTGGAAAATGAGTATCTGGTACTTGATGCTTCTTTAGTGAGAGAGGGGCTCTGCCTAATAAGAAGGAAGAACCTGCAGATGTAGGAAGGATACCAAAAAGGTGACCAAAAGGATAGGAGATGCCCACCACAGTCCCCAAAGGCATTGCAGTTTGCTACGCTTACCCAGTACGTACTAAGTCCTAATTAAATCTTGGTTGGAGTGTAAAACTGGGAACTCTAGGGAAAAAAATAGGAAGGAGGTAGAAAAGAAGAAGAAAAGCAGAGGAATCATGGAAAGGTGAAAAAGAAAAAGAATAAAATAAAGTAAAATAAAAGCAATAAAGGGGAGCAATTCAGAATATCTCTGGTCTTAAAAACCATTAGCTCTAAAACATAGTCCGTCTCTTTCCTCAATTATTTTGATTTCTCTATTTGGCCTTATGAAGACTACAAACCCATACAAAACCCCATAAAATTCATTTTGCGTGTGTGTGGTAAGGGAATATTGGGTCCAGCCCAGAAGGGCTTCAGCTCAGTCAGTTGCCAAACACCAGCTGCGTAAGTGATGATTTGATCTGTCCAAGAGGTAGTTATTTAGCCAACAGACAGATGGCCAAGAAAGTCAAGTTACTTGGTACGTTGTGTGTCATTCAGGAGGCTCTTGGCCAGCTGAAATAGCTGGAAGCCAGTGGATTCCGAAGCCATGGCCCACCCTATTAGTCTTGCTTCTGGAATCCCCCCAGTCCCAATTAGCAGCAAAGGACAAAGCAGGGCAGTTTTTGCTTCATGGAGCCTACAACCTAGCAAAGAGGAGCTACTCTGCTAACCCCAGTGGTAGATAAGAAAGTGGCTGAGCTGGTAGCTTGGCCAAAGCTAAGATACTCATAACCCAGTGTGAGGAATGTGAAAACAAGGAACAGCTGTGATAATGGGCATCCAGGGAAAGGAAGGGCTACTTACAGCACTTTTTCCAGAAGCACATTCAATTTCCAAGTAAAGAAGGATGGGTTATTATGCATCATAAATAATTGGTGAGAATTAGAGAAAACATAAGCAAATTTTTGAGACTATCTAGTTATAATTGGAAATACACTTGAAAAAGGTAGCCAAAGTTAGAATCTATGCAGCATCATTTTATTCATTACTTCACCAAACACTTAATATACCCGTACCATGTGTCAGGGACTAGCCTGGGCAACCTCTGCCCTCATTGAGCTTATTATTGGCTAGGAAGATTCTTTTAGTCAAATAAGACAAATAAATGTAACATCTCAACACTGGTAACCACTAGGAATGAAAGGCACGTAAAACTATGAGAAGATCATAGGAGAATTTAACCACTTATCATCTAATTATAATCTCATTACATTTAATATATGAAATCTAATTATAATTGAATTGCATTTAGTATATTAAATATTTTAATATGTATACATATGTGTGTAATAAAAACATATATTCCTCCACCTTGGTTTATAGTCAGTAACCTTTATTAAAAATTTTGTGATATGAAGCCTGTCTTCTTCCTCTGAACTTTGTCAGTTGCACATTATTGACATTAATTATTCTTGGAATACACTCAGTTTCTCCTCTGAATTTGTTGTCATCCACTACAAAATAATGAGTTCTGAGCATTCTAGGAGCTCCTTGTATTTTTGTTTCAACTTTTCTCATGCGGTCTAGGGAAAGACCTCTGGATATAAGACAGATATCCGGTCATGAAATCTAACCCTGTTTGTTGGCAGTAGCTTTTCAGATGCTGTATTTCCTTATCTGTAAAATGGTGGCAACAAGATCTACCTCTCACACGAGTGGTGGGAATTCAGTGAGAGAGATTATCAGCAATTGAGATTACCCCAAACAAAACAAAATGTAGTTGCATTACATTCCAGGGTTAGATTCTAAAATTAGTACACAAGGAAAAAATTTCCTAGAATCAAAACTTACCTTGAAAATCCTTTTGAAGTTCTTACCATGGTGTCTGGTACACCAGCTCTCAGAGAGCTCCCCACAGCCAGTTTTCCTTTCAGTGTCAAAACAGATTGCTGTTTCTTCGGCTGAACACCAGATTAAGTGGTTGGCTTGTTTTAGTGGCCATGTTGTAGGAAAATATTTCCCTTTAAACACTAAAATCACACTCAACGGTGCAAGATGCTCATATCTGAGAGGCAGCAGGAATGGAGCCTATCACAGCAGCAACAGCAGATCCACACTTCCCATCTCACGCTTACCAAGGACAGATGTTCACTGAATGCCCTGGCGAGGAGAGTTGCCTGTTGGACTGAAGCTGTTTTTCTCTCTTCCCGCAAACCACATGCTGCTCAAGTCAGGAAAGTTAAAACTGTCTGGGACTCTCCACAGTTGGCATACTAGCTCCTAAGATGCCCGTGTTGGCTCCTAGATATTTAACAACTGCTGCATTATTCTCTGGTATCTACTTGGCTTTCTGGATTCCTGTTTCTGTGGCGACTGTTTCTGACCAGCTGTTCTTGACTTTCTATATAATTTCCACTTTGAGGAATCCATCTATTTCCACTCAATGCTTCTTCCAGATGAGACATAATGATTGAGAGTATGGGAAGAAAGAAAGAAAAATAAAATTAAACCTGTTGTCCGTCCCCTGTAGGGAGCTCACAGACATGCCCGGTGTCTTTGCTTCATTCAAGAGCCTTAGCTGTGCATAATGAGAAGCATTGATCTATCGGCAATGGCTGGCCCTGCAAACTCGGATTTGATTATTCTCTGGGCATCTGAACCTGGATCGGCTCTCACACTTGGGCACACTTCATTTTCCCCTATTCTAATATCTGTGAGGTTAAGTGGGGCTGTTGTTTACCAATAGTTAATAGGCCTTGGCTTAGCATGCGGTGGTTTGACACCTTTAGTCATTAGTAGAGTCTACAGATTAATGATAATAATTGCTACCCTTAATTGAGCCTTTCCTGTGTGCCAGGTGCAGAGCTAAATGCTCTGCCCACATTTCCCCCACTCAGTTCTCACAAGAAGCTATGGACTGAATATGATTTTCATGATTGCCATTTTCTTGGATGAAGGAAGGTTTGTAACTTGCTGTATGGTCATGAAGCTAGTAGGAGGTAGAGCTGACTCTAAACACCCTGTTTTTAACCATAGAGCTAAAAAACCCAAATGCAAATGGACTCTTGTGGCATCACACCAATGGCATCTACAAAGTCAAAGCACCATCTGCTTCAGATTTACCTGGGTGCTGGTTAAGTAAACCTTCCCAGTTCATGGGCAGAGCCATTATCTCAGAGTAAGGCCAGAGCGTCTATGTTGGAAAGAAGCCTCCCAACTGATTCTTACAAGTAGGAGCCATTGGTTTGGACCCCACATTTAGACCATTCTTATCTATGCAACATAAATACAAGTGGCCAGGCACATATCATGCACCCAGCACTGAGCTATGGCTTTCCTGGATGCTAACATACTGTATAGAGAAAGTCAAGTTGAATAAAATGTAGCCAGAGATTTTGATAGTATGCATCAGTGTTACCCATTGCAATATAATTTTTGTTTTCTTAAATGTATACTGTGAGGCTTTCTATATCAGAGCATCTTTCTAAACTTGGAGTAAGTGATTTTTAGAGTTGGATCAATATAACAAAAGAAGGCAGATTGCTGTTCAATCAATGCCACTTTTTAAACTTTAAATTACGGAGAAAAAATGTGAACGTGATAGATCACTACTGGATGATCTACTCAGAATCCCTTTCTTTTTTAAAAAATATTTTAAATATCAATAACAATGTAGTACACAATTGCTGTGAGAACATATATAATAAGGAAACATCTGAAATACAATTAATAGTATTTCCATCGATTCCATTCCTTTAAATTTGACAAGTTATTGCCAACTTTTCATATTTTTCCTCTGTGTATTGAAAACACACATCTGTACACACTTGCAGGGAACTAACTTGGAATCACACAACACAAATTAGTCTACCTCTTGTTCTTCTTCCCTTTGCCACATATTGCTTATACTACCTTTCTAGGATTTTTCCTTTTCCCATGCCCCGCCACAATTTTCTACCCACCTCATTGCTGGGAAATCATTCGTGTGTGCAGCATAATTCTTCTTCTACAGCCAAGTTCATTGGTTTGGGATTGGGCATCTGAACCCAGATGGCCACAGTGCATCTCTTCTCCAGGATTTGGGGGCATCTCTGGGTGGATGGCTTTGTTATGTGTGAAATCTGGACATATCAGCTGCCATTTTCCCTCATGTGGGCCTCAGAGAATGGTAGACTGAAGTGAGCCAAAGAATAATGAAGATGTGCCCAGGAGAGGGAAAGAGAGAGAGGGACACACACACACACACACACACACACACACACACACACAGAGAGAGAGAGAGAGAGAGAGAGAGAGAGAGATGGGGGGCGGGGGGGAATTTTTTAGGTTCTCTCTAAGGTTTTACTACAGTCTCAAGGTTCAACTCAACACATTTCAAGATATGGCCGTTTCCACAAAGCCTTTTCTCACTGGGCTTCCATTCTTAGTAACTAAAGTAGACTTGACATTTTAAGCCCCCAACATTTCTGAAATAATTTTACTTTTCCTATCATACTCAGATCATAGTGATTAAATGTTATACTGTTTCCCTTATGAGAAATAAAAGCAATGATGTTACTTTATTCAGTAAACTTTATTTGTGCATACCTACTCTCTGCTAAATTCTGCGCTCCCAAAGAGTTACTAGTCCAGGGAAAACACAACAAATAAATCAACTAAAATCATTATCATAAACATAATGACTAGAACATGCTCAGGGTATCATGCGAAGCCAAAAAGGGGCATCAAAATCTGTCTGCAGCCACGACCAAGACGTCTCACTGCTCACTAATGTCTTAGACACGTACCTTATTTGCCAATGGGGTGAGTGGAATAAACTGTCTAGAGAAACTGTCCCAAACAATTTTCACATTCTAAAACCAATTGAAAAGTGTTTTTTACAGCATCCGTGTATTTTTTCCCACAATACCATCCTCATACGAAACAAGTCTGTCATTTGGCTGTCTCCAGAAGGAGCTAGGAAGATTTACTCAACACGACTCTGGAACTTTCCAGGCTACGTAAGTTCTCACATATTGGTTGTTCATGGAGACTTTTTCTTCTTAAGCTACTTACTCTCCCTCAAAAAAGATCATTTGCTTGGGCTGATAACTATCATTATAAAGAGCAAAGGGTAATTAAGCAACTCAGTGGACCTTTGTCTGGGTATGATGCAAGCCTCACTGCGCGCTCTCTCTCTCTCTCGATTTTCCATCTTCTGCACGATTGACCTGCGGCTGTCTCTGCTACATGATGCATGGATTCTGCTTTCATTCAAGCACAGTGAGGCCCTTAGAGCTGAATACCTTGTGTGTGTCTGTCTTTGCCTTCTTAGAAACTTTTTCTTCACAATCAGAAAATAGCTCATAGATCCTTACTGTCTTGGGCTTGCTTAAAACTTGGTTTCGCTAAAGGATGACTGGACAAGCAGTCATTGAATTTACTGACCTCAGAAGTATTGCTTTCCTATGCAAGGATAGTTTAGATTCTAATTTACTTTAAAGTTAAGCCCAGCTGCAGAGAACTGAAATGCATTTCTGCCTCATTTCTAAAGGTCTAGCAAAAAAAATAAATCCTAGGCATCAAATACAATATGGGAATCTCAGAAAGGGAAAATATTTGGGTCACAGCTAGGTCTTCTAATAGCATATTTTCAACTGGAAAAATACGAGAAAAAGAAAAAGAAAAAAGAAACAGATCTATGCTGTGGTTGGAGAGAAACTTAAACTTGGTCTTGTTTCTTTTCTCCTGGGGATGCTGGGGCTGGAGTAGGGGGTGAGGAGCAGGTGCTGCCTCCTTTCCCAAAATGTTGGTAAAGAATTTCCTACAGGAGGAGATTGGATTTGTTAGTCTTTTAGTAAGCCTTTTGTGGTATGGTTTCTGGGACAATGTTCTAACGAGGATTCTGGATGACAGGGAGCAGCATGTTACTAAAACTAGCTCAAGGGAATTGAGTTTTTATTTCAAAGACATAGGAGGATACCAAGGAACCCAAGGTTAGGAGAAAATGTTTCTGGAACTCTTGTAAGTAAGAGTTCAGAAATGGCGATTCACTATTCACTCCCTCTACTTCTCAGAAATGCTTATGCTCCAGAATTGGCTTCTTTCTACAAGTGTGGCCAGTCCTCTGGTTTATTCCAATACCTCTTCTGCTTCAGCTTGCAGGTGACTCCTACATGGCCACATCAGTTTGGGAGACTACAGACCTTTTCTCTGCAACATGTAGTGCTTACTGGAAGCTATCTCCATGTCTCATTAAGATTGTAGAGAGAAAATCTGGCAGCCCCAAGTCATCTGGCCAAGTTGGGCCATACAAGTCTTGGACTTCTGGTATCAAATGCATTGACAGTCCTAGAACCCAGGGGCTATTCGTGTTTAATCAACTGTTGTGGGAATAAAAGTCAGGACCCTCTGAACATCAGATAATTTCTCTTAGCAGGGGCCCACAGAAAACACTGTGTTCCTCATCTTCAGAACACTTTGAATAACAGAACATCCTTTAGTAAGGAACCAAGACCCTTATCCCCAATTACTGAGGAGGCTTTGATTTTAAATTTTACTGAGAGAGACTCATTTAAAGCAGTTTACACTATAATATGAATGATAATTACCTTCTATCAGGAAGCATTCAGTCATTTCTCAATCAGTTATTGAGTCTTTACTATGGTCACTATGCAGATTTTGGGACTAAAAATGAATATTTTTGGTGAGAGAAGGAACAAGTTTCTTCAAATCTCAGTTCTTCCTGGCAGGAAGTGCCTGGATAAGAAAAGGATGTAGACAGAATATATTGGAATTGGTGAGGAAGATAGCTTATTTTCTATTAAACAATTCAACAGTCTTTTAGTCTTCTTTTTTTTTTCTTTTTTTGTCAAACTTCTCCCAGCCTGAAATTGAACAACCAAAGTTCTAGTTATTCAACAACTGACCCAGACAAGGAAGGTGGGGTGCTTACCCCTACAGGAAATAAAAGGAACTAGATTAAACTCAGCACCCGCCCTCAAAAGACTGCATCAAATGAGAAGAAATTGCGCTGTTACCCAGGCAGACATCCCTGAAAGCTAGAAGAGAGTTACAAAGTGCAGAGCGGGATCAGGTGAAGATTGTGCTGGGCTTAGGGTGGGGCATCAAAGCTGGGTAAATGGTGACCATCTTTAGAAGGCACTAGTTCACCTTGTTTGGTTGTAGCTTAGATTGGCAACATTCGACGTTTTAACAAATAGCATGGCACTAGCACCTGCCAGTCAGAACTGATACTGGCCTGTAGTCTCAGCTACTGGGGAGGCTGAGGTAGTAGAATCGCTTGAGCCCAGTAATTTTGAATCCAGCCTGGGCAATATAGCGAGACCACCCCCTACCCCAAATAAAATCATAAAGTCAAAACACCTGATACTGGCCCCACTGGAGCAGAATCTGAAGGCCCGTGTGGCACCAAGTATTAACACTTCAGTTGAGAGATTATAGGGAGGTGAGGGTCACGGTATTCCTCGTAGTGTCTTCAATTTTAACAGTTGGAGCTAGTGCTTATACCTCAATGCCAGGCCCTTCTGAAGGAAGGGAAAAAGGCTGGAGACGAGGTTCACCTTATGTTGTGGAGGGCTGGAATGCCACGCTCATGAGAGCATCCTTCAGTCAGGAAGGAATGGGAGTCGTCCATCCCAAGGACCTCCCTCAACAAACATCCCGTCCATTCATAACTAGCCAATGCAATTTTAGGAGTTCCGAATGCCTGGAGGGGATACTGTTTTTTTTTAAATTTATTTATTATTATTATACTTTAAGTTGTAGGGTACATGTGCATAACGTGCAGGTTTGTTACATATGTATACTTGTGCCATGTTGGTGTGCTGTACCCATCAACTCGTCATTTACATCAGGTATAACAAAGACACCGTACGGTGTCTGCCCTCTGGCAGCTGGAAGTCTAGAAGAAATTGAAGAAGGGGCGCCATGACCACAAAGCATCACAGAAGTGGAAAGCTGGCGGGGTAGGGTAGGGAGGACCTTAGTTAACGCCGCGCAGCCCTCTCAGAGAGGGTTAGTGACTGGGTCAAGTTCACACAGCCGGGTCCAGACAGAGACAAACCTTCCTTCCCTGTGGTAGCTGCGTAAGAGGAAGGGAACTCTTGCAAATCAGAGGCCAAGATGGCAGTGGAGTGGTACAGGGGGCGGGAGGCGCATCCAAAGGGGAGAAAAATGCTGTATTCTTAGTGGGTTTGGCTTTATTTTATTTTTTTTTTAATTGTTGTTGGCACGGTTTCGGAGGACTTATTCTTGCTGAGTTAACTCCCTCTCTCACTCTTTTTTTGGCCATGCCTGGGGAGGATTCGCGGTGTTGGGGGAAGGCGCGCCCCTGCGGCTTCTGAGGCTCATCTTCCCGGAGCGGAAGGAAGGAATCAGGCACCTCCTCCCAGCCGCCCCCACCGACTCTAGTCCGCCCCGAGGCTTCCCTGAGCTCGCCAGGCCCCAGGGCTGTGTGGGGCGGGCTCCCGGCCAGGAGCGGTCGGGACGCCCGCCGTTCCCCAGGTTTGGGGCAGCGCGCAGCGCGGATCCGCGGCGGCTCATCCATCTTCGCGACCCTGCCTGGCAGCGCCGCGCTCCGCTCGGAGGGCACTCGGCGGCAGAGTCCCGCGATAGGGAGGGGCGAGGGGACCCGCCGCCCCCTCCGCCGATCCAGATCGAACAGGAGAGAGCGGGCGCCGAGCTGGTGCCCTCGCAGGGTTGTGGGCTCCTCTCTGGGCACACACCCTTTACGCCACGCGCTCTCAGGGGCTGAGTGGCCTCGAACCTTGCCAATCAGCAGTGCTGGGCACCCCGCTTGCTCTGGGGTGCGTTAAACGTCAGGAGAGAGCTGCTCAGATGGGGTCACCAGACACCTTCTCTCCCTTTTCCCGGAGCCCGCGGGTTGCGCGATAAGCCAACCCCAGCCGGACGCTGCGCTCCTATAAATAGAGCGCGTGTGCCCGCTTCGCGCTCTCCCAGCTGCGCACGAGGAACGAGAAAGTTGTGCGCAGGGACTCGGGGCGGGAGGCCAGGCAGGAGAGGACCCCGCCGGACCAGCCGCCCTGCACGCTGCGCCCGGCGCCCTGGACCTGATCCTGTGAATCTGCGCTTTCTGTGCGAGAGACCTGGCTAGCCGCTGCCTCCCTCCCTACCTCTGGGTGACACCAGGTTTGGGGGAATTTTTGACCAAGCGAAAGTGGGAGTCCCTGGCGTCCTGGCCATGAACACAGCCTCACGTTCTTCTCAGCCTGGGAAACACCTTCTGCCTCTGTAACTCGTCCCTGCCGCAAGCCAGACAGGACTGGCACCCGCGCCGCTGGGCAACCGCCACCCTTGTGGCTTCTCTTTGAGTCCTCTCTTTTTGTTCCTGCTCCGTGGTTTACCTGGTGGTGCTTGAGTTTGGGGTGAGAATTTATTATTATTTTTTTGCTTTGAGGTGTGAATGTGAGGGTTTGATGACTTTTAGATGTCTAGGAACAAGATCGGGTGCAGGGGCCCCAGGCAGGGCTGATTCTTGGGTGGAGGAGGGTAGGGTAAGGGGTTCTGCATGAGCTCCTTAAAGGACAAAGGTAACAGAGCCAGCGAGAGAGCTCTAGGGGAGACTTTGACTTCAAGCCACAGAATTGGTGGAAGTGTGCGCGCCGCCGCAGGCGCCGTCGCTCCTGCAGCGCTGTCGACCTAGCCGCTAGCATCTTCCCGAGCACCGGGATCCCGGGGTAGGAGGCGACGCGGGCAAGCACCAGCGCCAGCCGGCTGCGGCTGTCCACACGGCTCACCATGGGCTCCCGGCGCCGGGCCCTGTCCGCGGTGCCGGCTGTGCTGCTGGTCCTCACGCTGCCAGGGCTGCCCGTCTGGGCACAGAACGACACGGAGCCCATCGTGCTGGAGGGCAAGTGTCTGGTGGTGTGCGACTCGAACCCGGCCACGGACTCCAAAGGCTCCTCTTCCTCCCCGCTGGGGATATCGGTCCGGGCGGCCAACTCCAAGGTCGCCTTCTCGGCGGTGCGGAGCACCAACCACGAGCCATCCGAGATGAGCAACAAGACGCGCATCATTTACTTCGATCAGGTCAGACCCGGGGGGACGCGAGCACCTAGGGGGCGGGCGGTCTCCAGGCACCTCAGCCCGAGGCTGCCTGCCCAGGCTAAGCTGGACCGGTTGGGAAATGGGGAATCATGTGAAGCACTCACCTTCCCAAATATGCCTGGGTCTGAAACTTGTACTGTCTCTCTTCCTACCCCTCTCACCAGCCCCGGCTCCTATTCCTTCCGGGCCCCTAAAAGAGGCTGCTCCGACCCGAGGGGAGAGGCTTGGGCAGCGAGAGCTCAGGGCAAGTTTCGAGCAACAGGTCGGCGGGAGCCGAAGGGCACCTGGTCCCTGGACGTCGTGATCTATTGACCAGATCTTGGTCCCCTGGCTCAGACTCCTCTACGGGTGCCGCTGAGGCTGCTCCCTGGGTACCTTTGCGGGACAGGATAAATGTTTGATTTGTTTCTCCCAGGTAGAGAAGCTTCTCTCCAAAGAGAGCCCCGGGCTTCCACACTCTGCAGAGATCGGGCTGGTGGCAGCGGAGGCCGGGAGGGCAGGGCTGGGGGTCAGATCTCGCTTGCAGGTTCCACTGTTCTTGTGCCAGGCGCCGCTGCCACTGCCGCTGCCTCGGAGTAGGCAGCAAACCCTTCTCTGGTACTTAGAGAAAAGTTGCGGAGGAGGGAAGGAAAAGGAATTTGGCAACTGTGCTGAGCTCCCGTAGGAAAGCCCTTGGGAGCCGGTTCTCGCTTCCTGGGCTCCTGTCCTTTCAGAGAATTGCAAATAACTGGGGAAAGACGGACTTTGAGGTTGATGAGAGTAGGGGAAGAACTGACGGAAGCTGTAGCTGCTGTTTAGCGACCTGGTGCTCCGTGTTTGGCATGATGAAAAACCCCAGGATATCAGCTTACATTTAGCAAGGGGTCTTAAGGAAAAAAACTGTCCTGGGAGTTTTAACTTCAGCCCCAACAGTATCTAGAGTCTTTTTAAATTCCAAAATCACAGTTCACAGTTGTATGCAAAGCTACAATGTGCAGGGGGCACAGGTTAAGTGGTGCTGCAGGATGTGCCAGGGAAAGCACGAGGTGACATCTGTATTCCTTGCTTAATTTTTCCTAACTAATGCACCCTCCAGCTGGCCAAAGACAGAGAATGCCTCTCTAGGGGCTTAGTATTTGATAGCCATCATTTTTAAAGAATTAAGTAGCCCCATTTGGGGTTTCGGTGCAGTATTTTCCATCTTGATGGAAATAAAGTCTAGCACCACCCCTAGTTTGTATTTCAACGCTTTAATTAAATGTTGGAATACTATGGGCATTGCACTATCCTCTATACAGGGTGTTCTTTTCAATGACCTTTCCATCAGTTAGAAGAGGAAAAGGGTTTGTTCTTCTGTTCAGCGAGCCCTGCATCTTAGAGACAAGAAGACACATTTAGTTATAAATCTTGATGTACCTGGATGCTGCAATTACAAATATAGAGTCAACATCCAGTTTTACAGGTAGCCAACACTCATTAGCTATTTTTCATTATTGCTAGTGAATTATGCTACTTGTATCTGAATCAGGAAGTTACCGCTAAGCACCTCAAATTATTTTAATTGTGCTTGAAAAAAATTTCCTTGCAAAGCCTCTGTTGGGGATTACTGCACAGCTGGTGACTTGTTGAAAGACCATCTATCATCAGGTCACAAAAAAATCTGATGCTCAGTTGGAAGAAGGCAAAATCTCAGAATGAAATTACACACGTACATGTATTTTAAGTTAGGTGTTGACACTGGTACATCTGCTTGACTGTCGCTACATTTTGGTATGTTGCCCAGAGGTAATAGGACATTTTTAGGGAATTATGCAAGAGGCTTGCAAGTGTGTTAATATTGGCAAGAATGCAGTGTTTGAAGGAGATAGTAGCAGATTGTCATTGATATATGAGAAGTTTATCTTTTTAGGGACATCTTATTATTTCCGAATGCCACTTACAGGCGTATTTCTTGGAGAGAAATGGAAGAAACCCTAGTTATTTTAACAACCTCCTCTATCCCAATCCCTCTTTCTCATAGAAGGAGATTTACCCATGTGACATTGCGAATTTAGCTTAAGAGGTCACTTATTAAAATTTAGAGTTAATTTTATAACCAATAGAACTTGGCTGAATATTTTGGAATACAAAATGCATTGTTGCTTTCTTGGGAAACAGTTTCTATTTTCACTTTTGAATCTTGAACTTCAAATAAAGAGCAGATGATTGAGAGGAGGTTAATGGATAGCCCTGGCAGGAACAGGGAAAGCCACCTATTTCACAGTTCATCCTTCTTTATGCTCTCCTCTTTGGCAGCCCCCAAGGGCTGACTCATTGCCACATTGTTGTAATTAAGGCCTAGCTGGCATAGTAATGAAAAAAAAAAAAATGGCCACAGATCTTAGGAGAGGGGCGGCTCAGAGAAGGGCCAGGCATTCAGATCACTTTTTGTACCAGCTCTTCAGTGTCAAGGATTATGGCACATGGTGGAGGGGTACCCGTGCCTCTGAGGTGTGTCCAGGGATGCTGCGGAGAGCTCACAGATGCTGATTGGCTGGCTTGGAAACGTCACCTCTGGACATTGCAAAGGCTTGTAGAAGGTGGGAATGTAAACACATGGCAGATGCCTTTTATCCATTTCTCAAGGTAAAGCTAATATTTATAAGCCCTCAAATGTTAGCTCGATGTTTCCAGAGCGATTGGGCCTTGCTGGAAATTGAGACATGAATACAAAGCAGTTACTTTATTTATTCTTATATCATTTAAAAGACAGAAGAACCTTCCAATATTCAAGTCAATTTTCCAAATCAGTTAAGAGGAAAGAAATAGAACTAGATGTTTTATTTTCTATGATTTATTAAGCTAGTTGCCAAGAATGGATGAATGAACAAAAGAAAAAAGGAAAGAAAGAGGAAGGAAGGAATGAAGGAAGGAGGGAAAGAAGGAAGAGGAGAGGAAGAAAGTGAGAGGAAGAAAATTCATTTTAGTTACAGAAGAAAATATAATAACTTATTGTTATTTATTATTTTTATTTGTAGATCCTGGTGAATGTGGGTAATTTTTTCACATTGGAGTCTGTCTTTGTAGCACCAAGAAAAGGAATTTACAGTTTCAGTTTTCACGTGATTAAAGTCTACCAGAGCCAAACTATCCAGGTGTGTGTTTTGACCCCTTCCATCCATACTCCCAACCAACTGTGCTTATCTTTAGTGGGTTATGTATTTAAGTATTTATCCAAAGTTGTCTTTCCACAATAGACATAAACAGCCATCTTTATCATTTATTTTAAAACCTTAATTTCTGATATTTTTCTTTGTAACATCCATTAAGATGTGACAAAAAGCATATAGAAAAATAAACAATTGAAGTTATTACCTTAATAACAATCAAACATTTTTTTAAAATCCATGGTTTAGTAAAAATTCAGTGACACAAATCTCTTTGTAAGATCATGCTTTCATTTAATGCATGTACAAAAATTATTTGAATTTGTAAGAAAAAAAAACTTGTAAGACGAATAGAGCTTTTCAAGTACATACTAAATAAATAAAACATTTGCTATTTTTTAAAATTATGAGATACAGCTAATGAGTAAGAATAAGTCTATGAAGGAGCAACTATTCAAAATACTTTTTTAAGAAAGGGTGTTCTATGCATATGCTTGAGTTTATCCTCAGTTACTCTGATGCTAGTGAATTCTTACCAATTGCAGTTCCACAGTTAAAAATATATTTTGTATTCTGCTTTCTAAGACAATGGGCTTGACCTTACACTCAAAAGCAACAGCGGAGCTAGTTCCAACAATATTCCAATATGCTAATACCAAATATGCTAATACCAAATGACACAAATACATGTGTATGGAATTCTAGGATAACCTTTTATCTTATGCTCAGTATTTATGTTATACATTATGTCAATGTGAATGGTAGATTACTCACTTATCTATTAATACTTTTACATGTCCTAGTAAATGGATGAATGGATCAGCCTCAGATTTAAGTTATTCCATATGACTTCTAACCTAAAAAAAATCTAGAAAATAAACTAACTTCCATGGAAAAGCTTTTCCCAACCTCCAGTATTTAGAAATGTATGCAATGCTTGACACAGTGTAATCAAAATTGTAGAATAGAAAATAGTTAATACAGTTTTGAGTTGATTCTAATTATCACTAAAATCTCTAGTGATAGTGGTGATTATTATTTTTTATTTTTTGGTTTTCCTCTGAGATAGGGTCTCATTCTTTCACCTAGGCTGGAATGCAGTGGCACAACCATTGTTCACTGCAACCTCAAACCCCTGAGTTTAAGCGATCCTCTTGCCTCAGCCTTTTGAGAAGCTAGGACTACAGGTGCATGTGACCAACCAGGCTAATTTCTAAATTTGTTGTTTTGTTTGTTTTAGAGATGGGGTCCTGCTATGTTGCCCAGACTGGTCTTGAACTCCTAGCTTCAAGTGATCCTCCTGCCTTGGTCTCCCAAAGTGTTGTAATTACAAGCATGAGTCACTATGCCTGGCCTGATGATTATTTTTAATGCTTGTTTCCCATCAGGGAAAACAGAAAAAGAAATCAACACACACAGACACACGAATACACACACTTCATTATTTCAAATGATTTTCAGTAGTATGCATGTTACAGCTGCACAAAAACTCGCAAGGATGTTGGTAGGATTGGGTTGTATCTGGGTTTCTTAGGTCAGTGGGTACAAGGTCTCTTTTACAAATGTACTGGGAAGCCACAAGCCTGCTTTATTTCCAAAAGATTGTTGTTGGGTGGAAGAGGTAAGTAAAGCAGTAAGCTTAATTTATGTGCTGAAGGGAAGCTAGTTTTCACTAGGTTGCTCTCCATAGATGTTATTCTTTTGTAGGAATTTAAGGAAATTCCAATGAGAAAAAAAAAAAATTTAAATCAGTTCAGCAGACATGCAAAGTATGGCCCCCACAATTGGCTAATTTGAAAGGAAGGGAATATATTTCCTGAACATCAGGTATTTTACTGGGACTGTCATCTTAGACATTATTTATTCTCTCCAGTAGATGTTTTGACTTTAAAGAGAACTTTTCAATTATTATTATTTTTCTTCTTCTAGGTTAACTTGATGTTAAATGGAAAACCAGTAATATCTGCCTTTGCGGGGGACAAAGATGTTACTCGTGAAGCTGCCACTAATGGTGTCCTACTCTACTTAGATAAAGAGGATAAGGTTTACCTAAAACTGGAGAAAGGTAATTTGGTTGGAGGCTGGCAGTATTCCACATTTTCTGGCTTTCTGGTGTTCCCCCTATAGGATTCAATTTCTCCGTGGTGTTTATCCAGGTGAGGGATGACTCACTCCTGAGTTACTGGAAGATCATTTTTTCATCATTGGATTGATGTCTTTTATTGGTTTCTCATGGGTGGATATGGATTCTAAGGATTCTGGGCCTGTCTGAACCAATACAAAATTTTACAGATTATTGGTGTGTGTCTGTTTCAGTAGATTTGGATTGGGACTCTAAGCAGATAATACCTATGCTTAAATGTAACAATCAAAAGCTGTCTGCAAGATTTATTCTGAATTTCATTTCCCAGGATTACTAAATTCGTTACAGATGTGGAATTTTATTTGTTTAGTTTTAAAAGACTGGCAACTGGGTCTAAGCATTAGAAAACTCTAAAGTTCTGACTTCAATCAACGGTTAGTGTGATACCGCCAAAGAACTGTATACCGTGTATTGATTACATTTGTTTTTATTCCTCTGGAATTAGTTTGTTTGGTTCTTGTAAAAAACTGGGAATTTTTTTTTTCAGTAACTGGCATTATGTGTTCTCTTAAAACAAGGTAATGAATGGCTTGCCCACAAATTTACCTTGACAATGATATCATCAACATGACTTATCTCAAAAAAAAAAAAAAAAAGAATCCTTCATAGTTGTATTTTAATTGTATATGTGAAAGAGTCATATTTTCCAAATTATATTTTCTAAGAGGAAGAATAGATCATAAATCTGACAAGGAAAAAGTTGCTTACCCGAAATCTAAGTGCTCAATCCCCGAGCCTCGGCAAAATAGCTCCCCTCTGAGGGAAATCTTACACTTTATTGCTCAACTTTAATGAAAATGATTGATAATAACCACTTTATTAAAAACCTAAGGTTTTTTTTCCTTAGACATGACCACTTTATTAACTGGTTGTGGGATGCTGTTGTTTCTAATTATACCTATTTTTCAAACCTTCTGTTGTATTTGGAGTATCATCTGGTTTTGCCTTAACTCTTTAAATTATATATATTTATCTGTTTAGCTAATATTAAATTCAAATATCCCATATCTAAATTCAGTGCAATATCTTATTTTGTCTTTTGTATAGGTCATATGAATTCATAAAATTATTTATGTCTGTTATAGAATAAAGATTAATATATGTTAGTTGAATTGTTTTTTTTCTTTCTGTTTTGGAAGTATGTATTCTACATGATTTATTTCCTCTTACTTTGTCTCTTCCTAACCCTTTCTTCCTTCTTTGCTCCTTTTTTCTTTCTTTCTTCCTTCTTGCCTTCCTTTCATCCTTTCATTCTCTCATTTCTTTTTTCCTGAAGTTTAAGAAGAAAAGCTTTCTGAATTTTCAGGTAATGTCCTCTGAGCTGATATACGAAATCTTTACTGTGTTTAATTTGTTCAAATGTAGGAATTGCAAGCTTGCCAAAAGAGAATCAATGAACTTAGTAAACTCTTCTTTCAGAAGGGATGGTTGTTAAAAAGTTAAAAAAGATCCCCTAAAATATCAGGAGGATGCTCAAGGTATGAATGAGTAGTGATGAGTTTAAAGACCAATATTTTCATACTGAAGATTTGAGGAAAAGTTCTGCCCTTTTTTCAACACTAAAAGACAAACAGAGGATCACAGGCCTCTTCTTAGGAGGAATTATTATTACACCTGCCTTGTTTGGAGATTTGGCTTAATTTCCTGGTCTTTAGTCTACTAAAACAATTTTGGGGCGTGGGTCAGGAGGCTTTTGTACTTAGTGGCAACAAGCAAGGTGTTACAGGGAGACACATGCAGGCATGTCTTCCAGTATAATGGTGTTAATTGCCAAGTCAAAATATTCATTCATCACCAGGAAGACTCCTCTTTCTCTGAAAAAAATTATCTGCAGATGCTGGCAATGGATCCTCAATGTTTTGCTTGGCAAGTTGTCTTCTGCTGGCTTCCTGTCAAAAACCTTTCCTCCTGTGTGATTTTATAATGTAAAAAAAAAAAAAAAAAAAAAAAAAAAAAAAAAGGATTGTGCAGAGAAACTAAATAAAAGGGGCATTTTCTAAATGTGAGTGGAATTCTCTTTAAATGGACCTGCTCTAATGTAGACTTCCACCGGGTTCTCTGTGTGCAGAATTTGTATGTATGCATTGCAACGGGTGAATCCTGCTTGAATAAATACAGTTGGCCCTCCATGTCCGCAGGTTCTGCATCTGAGATTCAACCAACTGAATATCAAAAATATTTGGGAAAAAAAATAAAAACAATGTAACAGTAAAAATAGTACAAATAAAAACCAACATAGTATAACAACTATTTACACAGCAGTACATTGTATTAGGCATTATAAGTAATCTAGAGATGATTTAAAATATAATTTACATAGATTATGTGCACATAATACTATGCCATTTTTTATAAGGGATTTGAGCATCTGCAGATTTTGGTGACCTCAGGGGGTTCTGGAACTAATTCCCCGCAGGTACCAAAGGATGGCTATAGACTATCAGTCATTGTTTTGGCAAAATGGCCCCAAAGTATTTAAATTACCAATAGAAACCTATGATGAGAGAGAGAAAGTTCGGTGACTATCAAAACAGATCAATCCAGAAATGTTTTTTATAAACATGATTGTGGCCGTCCTTTGGGGTTTGCCCCTTTTTAATTGATTTTTTTCTGAACATAAAAGAAAATTGGCAAAGGGCTTGTCTCTAATTCCTAAGCTTTAGTGTACATATTTTTAAACACAAAATCCATTTGAAACTTTCAAGAGAACTCCATTTGAAAAGGCACTGGGGCCGTGGCTATAAAATGTGGAACGAAACCTGCCTTAGTGTGTCCCAGGTGGAGAGATGAAGTGCGAATGAGATCCTGAGATACACACTCTAAGCTGGTTCTAGAAAGTGAGAGCCACCACTGAACACAGTGGCTGGAAAAGATAAGACTGAGGGAGAGAATAAAAGCTATACAAGGACCGCGCGCGGTGGCTCACGCCTGTAATCCCAGCACTTTGGGAGGCCGAGGCGGGCAGATCACGAGGTCAGGAGATAGAGATCACGGTGAAACCCTGTCTCTACTAAAGACACAAAAAATTAGCTGGGCGAGGTGGCGGGCGCCTGTAGTCCCGGCTACTTGGGAAGCTGAGGCAGGAGAATGGCGTGAACCCGGGAGGCGGAGCTTGCAGTGAGCAGAGATCTCACCACTGCGCTCCAGCCTGGGCGACAGAGCGAGACTGCGTCTCGAAAAAAAAAAAAAAAAAAAAAAAGCTACAAGGCACAGAAGGATTTGGCCAGGATGCATGGATTTTGGACAGACATAGGATGGAATCCTACAATATTTATTTGCCAGCTCTGTGACCTTGGGCAGGTTCCTTCATCTCTCTCAGCTTTAGTTACTTCATTTGCAAACAGCAGGTAGTTGGTTGTTACCATGAAATAAGACATGTGAAGAGCACACAGTAGGAGCTCAACTAAGGGCCTACTGTGATTACTAAAATTTAGAGGTCTAATACGGGTCAAGCAGGAAATAGACCTGCAGGAAGGCATTAAGATTGGCGTGAGGAAGGGAAGAAAACTAAATTTGAGTAGGATACATTAAAGAGAAGGAGGCAGTGGTGTCAGAAGTAGTTCCAGAAATGGAGCCAGATGCTCCCTGCGTATTCTATGACTCGAAAATGTTTTCAGAAATTGCTGGGTCCACAAAAATGCTAATTGAACACAGTATTTGCATTGGCTCTATCTGCTTTTGTCAATGCCAGCACCATCCCTTTCTTAGATGGTCCCTACCTCCTTTGACTCTTCCTTGATCTATTGATCAACAAATGCAAGCAATTGTCTGTAGCAAGCAGTTTCTTCCTGACAGAAACTCATGAAAACAAAACTGAAGGAAATAAAGAGCTTGTACATAGGATATCACTGATTCTAATAGCTTTCCAGACGTTTTCTGCGATCCCAGATTCTATTAGACCCTGATTGTCTAATTAGATTTGTGTTTTAGTTTTTTCCTTTTTTTTTTTTTCTGACTTAAGGTTGTTTCCCCTTCCTTTCTGGATAGTTGGATAGCTGCATGTTTTCATTTTGCTTCTTTACTTATTATTATTATTATTATTATTATTTTGAGGCAGGTTCTTTCTGTGTTGCCTAGGCTGGAGTGAATATGGCCCACTGTAGCCTTGACCTCCTGGGCTCAAGAGATCCTCTTGCCTCAGCCTCACAAGTAGCTGGGACCACAGGGGCACACCACTACACCCAGCTAATTTTTTTTTTTTTTTTTTTTTAAGATCAGGGTTTTGGTATGTTGTCCAGGCCAGCCTTGAAGTCCTGGGCTCAAGTGATCCTCCCATGTTGGCCTCCCAAAGTGCTGGGATTATATGCATATTTTCTTTTAGCCTCTACTTTTTAGCAAGTTACTATTTAAATCTTGATATAAACATCTTAGCTAACGTCAATTAAATTATCCTTATTAATGTGTCATGCACTTTGCAAGGTACAGAGTTTACGGAAGTGGCGACATCTCTCTTTTCCAGATCTCCCTAAATATCAAAGCAAAGCTTGAATCTTCACAAGGAGCAACAGATGTTCAAATGTATGGTTTCACCTCCCCGTCTGATGGAAGGCACTAGGCTTTATCAATTCATCTTTACTATTTAAGACACCTGTCCTTTGGGTATAGCAAGGTCCCCAAATTGGTTGATCTAATGACATGAGAAGTAATGAAAATAGAGAAGGGTGAAAGCATGAAATAGCTGCTCACATTCAGAGTTGTGTCACTAACAACATTGAACTTTTGTCCTAAATGGTTTCCTTTGGTAGAGAGGAGGCTGAGATTTAAGAAGCTGGCTTCTCAATAGGTTACTCTCTCTTCTAATAAAGACCTGCCTTGAACAGGGATTTCAAATATCTGAGAATCAAAATGTGCCTTTTTTTTTTTTTTTTGCCACCTCTGACCTTTCTGATAGAAAATAATTTCTTTGTGAATTTTACCCTGAAGTTCTATGTCAGCTTCCTAAATGAATATGCTTAAGAATCATCTGAGAATCTTGATAAAATGCAGACGCCAATGCAGTAAGCCTAGGGTGGAACCTGACAGCCTGCATTTCTAAGGAGTTCTCAGGTGCTACTGTGCCGCTGACCTGGGTCACACAACGTTCAGTAGCAAGGACTTCCGTCCCTGTTCCTTAAACCTTGTTACTCAAAGTGTAATCTGTGGAAGGTATCGTCCACATCACCTGGGGGCCTGTTAGAAACCCTAGGTAGAGTGTAGACTCACTGAGACCTACTGAGTTGGAATCTGCATTTAACAGGATCCTCTACTCTCCCTATGATTCTTAGGCATTGTGAAGTTCAGAAAGTTCTGTCTTTAAGTAAAACTCGAAGATGACCACCTGCCTCAGAATCACCCATGCTGGGCTTCAGGTAGGCAGCTGCTGCTAAGCAAAGTCTCCAGGTGATTCTTATAACCAAAATCTAAGCAGATGCATGTTGTTTTCTTTGCGGTGACCCAGGAATACAAGTGCTTCTATTTTCGCTCCTATTTTAAACTCACCCAGCCAAAGGCAATTAGCTGGAGGCTTTAATGCTGGTAAGCATAAGACTTTTTGTTGCTGTTGTTCTGTGATGAGAAAAGGCTCTAGGGAATCTTGCTAGTGTGTGCAGAGGACAGACTGCAGGAAGACGCTAACTACACAAAAGATTTGGGAAACCCTCACACGGAAACACAGGTAAGTCACTCACAGAAAGTGACCATCTTGTGAAGAAAGAAAATCCTTAGTGACATTCCTCATTTTGTCAGCATTTGTTCTGAAGTAAAGATTCAGGCGTATTTTTCTTTTCTTTGTAATTGAAATGCCCCTCCTTCAGGGACTGCAATACCTTTATCTTAGTACACTTGGCATTTGGCTTCAGAAGACATTGCTCAGTTGACAAAAGGGTGTGTGCGTGTGTGTTGTGTGTGTGAGTGTGTGTGTGAGAGAGAGAGGGAGAGAATATATTTAGAAGGATTGATGACACCAGCAATTTCTCGGCAGCCAGTCTGTATGTTTAAAATTCATCCAAGGGCAGAAGCCTTTCTTGATATTTTTTAGGACAATTGGTGATAATTTACAATAAGAAAATACATTGTCATAGGTACTGAACTAAAACGGTTTTTATTTCCGATGAGGTTACCTTTAGAACATTAACTTTGACTTTCTGACTTTCCAAGAACTGGGAGTTTTGAGTAAACCCTAGCGGACACTGGTCTGGTTATTCCCAGGGAGGTTGAGGGACTCCTGACAATAAACGCTTTATGCTCATAGTTCGGAGTAAGGGAAGCAAGTTTCATGTCTCTCTCTTTTCTCTTTCTGCCGTTTTTCTATTTTTGTCATGTTTCAGCTTTGATGTCAAGATGTAATCAATAAGTAGAGGAAAATGTAGGGAAATTAATGCAGATTGGGTGACGTTTTTCACAATCCTTAAAAATCTTTAGGACAAGTGGGAAAAAAATGGCTTAAAATGATCTGTCCACCCAGTGGAATCATTTTATGGTTTTCTTTCATAGCATTCCAGAGAGAGGGAAAATGAAAAAGCAAGAAGTGGCTGGGCGCGGTGGCTCACGCCTGTAATCCCAGCACTTTGGGAGACCGAGGCGGGTGGATCACCTGAGTTCGGGAGTTTGAGACCAGCCTGGACAACATGGAGAAACCCCGTCTCTAGTAAAAATACAGAATTAGCTGGGCATGGTGGCACATGCCCGTGATCCCAGCTACTTGGGAGGCTGAGGCAGGAGAATTACTTGAACCCAGGAGGCAGAGGTTGCCATGAGCCGAGATGGCGCCATTGCACTCCAGCCTGGGCAACAAGAGTGAAACTCTGTCTCAAGAAAAAAAGAAGCAAGAAGCAGATATAGAACCCCCTTTGGGGCGGGAATATAGTGAGGGGTGTGCACCCAATGGGGCTGAATGTGGTTAACTTGGAAACAGACTGTGGTGTGTGTGAAGGTGACCATCCAATAACAAGGCTGTATTGTCCTGGTGACAGTTTCACCACACAGGAAAGAGGATTGCTTACCATTGGCCAAGCAATCCAGGAAATGTGTCTTCAGATCAGAAAAATCTTTAGGCCCTTAGTCATACAAAAACCTCTTCTTATATTCTGTAGTCCACTGTTTTGACTGGACAGTTACCCTGTTTAATCAATAATGAGGGCCAGTCTGAATGATTCAGCTCTCAGGATGGAGTCGCGGGACTTTGATTATTTTCTGTATTTCCACAGATGGATCCACCTTCCTTTTTCTGTGTCATGTGAGGCTATTTTCTTCTACATTCCTTTGCCTTAGCTATTCAAATTACATAAACAGTCACGAGTGATTCTTTTAAAACAGCTTTTACTTTGAGTGTTAGCATTTTTAACACCACAGTGAAAAACTCATGATTTTTTCCTCCAATGTAAAAAAAAATGGAGTAAATACTAACATAAGCATTTAATCAGAAAAGTCACGTACAAAGATAAAAAAAGAAATTCCACACACAAAAAAAAAACCCCAGAAAAATAGTAATGATAAAACTTCACTGATATCTGACATGAAAATTCAATGGAAAGGAGTGAAATTGATTCTGGTTCTGTGTGATTTTTTTTTTTTCCTTCATTCTCTCTGAGTGTTAAGGTCAGTTCTCTGCAGGTAAAAGGATGCTGTAGCACAAGCAAAGATTTCAGCTGTTCTTCATTAGGGTGACTTTATGAACCACGGGTGGCATCAGAAAGTGTATTAGATTCTGCCTTTCCATTTTGTGGCTAGCCTGATTGGAAGGAAAAATGCTGCTGAAATAGTCTGGTAACTTCTCTCTAGGGAGAGGAACGCCCCACATTGCTTTAACTCAAGGAAGCTGTTTCTGAGCTTGGAACGAGGCCACATCTAGAGCTCTCTGCCCGAGGATAGAGCCTCAGAATGGAAGCCTCTAGAGGCTTCACGATTTAGGAGCAACGTCAGAAGCACCTGGGGCTGGTCTCAGAGGAGACAGGACTTCATTTGCCCTTTTTCCTTCTCAGGAGAAGATCAGACAGAAATATGGAGTCCATAAGAGCCATTAAAACAGTCCTGTTTTGCAAGATTTCCTTTTCTTTGATTGAATTGGTTGTTAAAAGGAAGAAGTTCTTTTTTATTACTACAACTTGGCACAATGCCATGAGTTAAAGTTGAACAAGAATCACAAAGTCATCAATGATTTTCTAAGAGTTAGGGTCCAAGACTCTTAGGAATGAAATAAGTCAATAACCTTCTCCTGGCATTTGGGTGCATTTTTTTAAAACTAAAGAAACTATTACACACTTATTGTGCACCTACTATCTGCCCCATCCTCTGGAAAGTTTGAAGTTTGAGTCTGCTTTTTCATCATTCCCAACCTCTTTATAAGTGCCTCTTTACTTTGTGGGTGGAAGTTGTGAAAAATTTAGAAAACAGAGCGTGGTATTAGTGTTCACTGAGCCCAGTGATCTTAGTGTTTTGAAACAACAACCTGCTTGCTGTAAGTGACCACCTCACTGCTTTCACCAGTGTCCTTTTAGCATCAGGCTTTGCTAAAACAGTAAAGAATGATACAGAGCTGCCATGTACAGTTGTGGGTGTTGCACACTGCATTATTCCAGGGGTGTGTTACTTCTTTCATAGACACCAGAGACTTTGTATATTTGCTATCATAATTTTCTAGAAGAATCCATCAAATTGTCATATTCTAGTAAGCGTATTATGACCATCTTCTGATGGATGAAATTATCTTTAGTAAGGAGCTCCCTTTCCTAATTTGCACAAGTGTCTCAAGAATTAGTGGTAGTGTGGTGTGAAGGTAGAGTTCTGCTTTGCTAGTCCAGTTCATTGTGTCTGATTTCTAAATAATGCCTTTATTTATGGGAAGTTGGGACATCAGACCTGTAGACCACTGGGTCTGTGTAACCATCAAAGTTCACCTAAGCCAGTTTGGGGCTCACGTCTCTGGTCCAATCCAATCCAATCCACAGAAAGCCCCCCTGCCCTACTTTGATACCAGGAGCTACAAAGTGAAGAGAACTATTTAATATTTCTCCTTGTGAATCAACCCACCCCTTGTGAGCCAAGAAACACAGCTTCCGTAAAAGTTCAGCAGATTAAGTATTAATTCATAAATTTAGGTTTGCAAGGAAAATAAAGTTTAAAAAATTATGTATAACTCAATTTTATTTTTGCCTCTAAGCCCCCCAAGCCCTGCACCCAAATTTAGACTGGCTGATAGAAAATTTCTCCTCAGTTATTATCGCTTCCAGTCCATTCCCCCACAGATTTGGATAACAGTTCTGGGATTGTAGGGATTGTGAGTGGGGGAGAGGCACACTTGGTTATGGGTTTAAGTAGATTATGGCTGAGGGGGCCGGAAGTCTTATCGTCTATTTGCTTTCTTCCACACATTTCTCTTGAGGAGCTGAGGACAAAGTAAGCTGCCTGCTTGAAACATTGGGGGAGGAAAAGGGGAGAAGGAGCATGTTCACTTTATCATATTACAGTATTCTCTCATCACATCGGCTTGTTGCCAGCCCATGGGGCTGTTTTGGTGGGTGTGGACAGTCCTGGCCATATGTCACACACCTGTGCACCCATTTTCCAACTTCTCAGCCCATTTCCAAGCCTTGGGACTCGCTGTTGTGCTTCCTGCTTTGGGCACATCCATATCTCTTTACTGCTAGCATCTGGGCTCACTGAAGTGAGGCGATGAGGGGTTAAGTTGCCTTGCAGAGCCCTCGTTTCGGAAAACAGTGCTCAGTGCAACTGAAAGGACTTCCCTTCTAATCCCAAGGAGGAGCATAGCTTCTGGAAGAATTGGACTCATGCTGGTCTTCAATCACTTGAATGAAGCTGCAGGGAGGGATAAGCAGATTTTCTAGGACCTGCTTCTAGAATGTTCACAAGGAATCATGCTGCTGTTGTGGCTTTGCAGGTTCTTGGAAAGTGGGGAGGAGTGAAGGTTCCTCCAGTTCACTCCTAAGCGACCTTGGCAAGTAAACTGTTGGATGGTGGTATCTGCTTGTCTATCTAACAGGGTTAGCATGCTCTTTAGGCCACTGTGATGGCCCAAGCCTGTAATCTCAATACTTTGGGAGGCAAAGGAAGGAGGATTGCTTGAGGCCAGGAGTTTGAGACCAGCCTGCGCAACATAGAACCCCATCTCTACAAAATAAATTTTTTAAACAATGTTCTTTAGTTGTTTTTAAACTTGACTGTGCATAAGAATTGTCTCTTCCTATCTCCAGAATTTCTGCTTCTGTAAGCCTAAGATGGGTCCCAGGAAATCTGCATTTTTTTCCCAGCACCACGGAGGATTCTCACATTAGTGGTTTCTATACTACTCTTAGAGAATTACTATTTAAGTCAAAATGCATGCTGGGGCTTTGCAAACTATAAAGCACCACCCTTATGTGAAGTAGGCTGTTTTTAATATTATGATTGGGAATGATTGGCTTTTCCTTGCTCATTGTCTTTTTAATACAGCCGCCAAGTTTGAGCCAAACAGATGAGTCTGAGCATGAGGTTGCTCTTTACATTTCTAACCTAAAAAGTCACATCTGTTGGAACAATTTTCATGATAGTTTATTTTTTCCTCCTTATGTTTTCTGAATTAACAAATTAATGTATGTTTGCTTAAAAAATTGCAAACCATACTGCCACGTGTGGGTCAAAAGCAGAAAGGTTATTCTCGCCTTTCCTGCTGATTCCTCTGGGCTTGCTGACTTACTGGGTCCATAGGGTGGGGGTCTGGGCCCTCAAATCTGTTCCAGTTTTTGTTTTATCCGGATAACTTCGGAGACCAGCTAGAAAGACACTAGAGGTGTTCTAGAGTGCATTTTCAAATATTGCCATTATTCAGTCCCAAACAAGAATTTGACTTTATCTTTCATTTAAAATTCATTTTAAAAATCTGCTTCAAATTCCACATAGGAATGATTAAACACTTGCCACAGTGTTGTCAATAAAAGCCTCGTGGTGCTGACGGGTTTACTGATGGGTGAGCACCAGAGAGCACCTGCTGCATATTTGGAATCTCAGTCAAATGTTTCTCCCCAGCCCACCTGTCTGATTATGAGTGTTGGGACAAGAGAGGAGGCTTGTTAACAGTTCCTAGTCCTCAGCCCTGGAGAACAGACTGGAGGCCCCGAGAGGGTACCCAACCTCCTGGCTTCCCACCCGCTAGAAGTTCTTGCTGAACACATACAAGCCTTAAATTGCCCCGAGGATGGCCAGGAAAGTCAGTCTGGGCTGCCAGTGATTAATGCTGGCAATATATGCAGATGCCTGCTCATTGTGAGGTTAAGCGCGGGAGAGCTTCTCCTTGGGGGATTCTCAAGATGCCTTCTGGGTAACAGGCAAAATTAGGCAAACCCAATGCCCTAAGATGTGCAGAGTCACGCTCTTTCCCATGGATTACCCTGTCCTCATCTTGCTAGCTGTGTGAAGAAGCTCTTCGAGGCTGTGGCTGAAGAATCAAGATGCTGGGAGAACCCAAAAATTCATTGAAAACAAACAAGCCAATTAACTCCTTTTGCAACACTTTCTCATCACAATTGGAATACCTGTTCATGATAGTGAATTTTAGATAATAAGACAGAAACCAAATTGTGGTCATACTTTCACCTCTGTAACTTTTCTTGTTCTGTTAATACATTAATATATTTTGTATCTTTTTTAGTACAATATAACTATTTCTTTTGTTATTTTGAAGCCATAAAAAAACCTTATAAAAATTTCACTTATAGTGCTGTATTTTTTCCCTGAACCATTTAAAGGTGTGGCCCCTTGTTCTCCAACTTCAGTATGTATTTCTTACAAAAAAGGTTCATCTACAGAGCTATGATGCAACCACAAATATCAGAAAATTTACATTGATGCATTGCTATCATCTAGTCCTCAGACTTGATTCCAATTTTACTGATTGTCCTAATAATGTCCTTTATAGCCAAAGGCTCCAGGTTCAGTTATGTGCTGCTTTCTGTTGTCATGCATCTCAGATTCCTTCAGTCCAGGACATTTTCTCTGTCTTCGACTAACACTTGTGACCTTGACACTTTTGAGGGCTTCAGGCCAGGGTTTTATTTTGTACTATATCCCCCACTTTGGATGTTTTCTTATGATTGAATTCAGGTTATTTGTCTTTGCCAGGGATGTAGCAGAAGTGATGCTGGCTTGCATCCTAGCAGGTGGCACACAACTTAAATGTGTCTGCATTACTGATAATGTTCCCTGTGATCATTAGATTAAAGTGATGCCTACCAGGCTGGTTCACGATACTTAACTCTTGATCCTTTCAGAATTAAGAGGTATTTCGTGGGAAGATTTGTGATTATGTGACTATCCCATGAAATACTCACAGATCTTTTTTTTATGCCTGTATGGACTTCTGGTTTTTGAGTTTTATTCATTGGGTTTTAATGTATTGCGGTCATTATTTACTTAAATGCTCAAATTGTCTCCTGTTTGGTCATGTTTTTTAAAACATGTTTCCATCACTTTTTGAGCACTTTGTTGTTTTTTTGCATGAAACAATGTTCTAGGTTCAACTTGTACCTTTTCTTCCCCAGCATGAGAAAGAGCCATCTCCAAGGCTCTGTGTTTTTTTTGTTTTGTTTTGTTATTGTTTGTTTTTTGTTTTTGTTTTAGTAGGTATCGGTATTTGGAAGCCAAGATCTGGGAGCTAGGTGTGCTTACTGCTACCGGTATTGATGTTGTTAAGCATTCTCAGAAGACAAGCATATACAGAATATAAACATTTATAACACATCGATGTATCTATCAAAAAGTATGAATTTATTGTGATAACCTTCAATTCCAGTCAAACAACACAGGTTTTATTTTCATTTTCTCCTTTTCCATAGCTGTATCTCACTTCACTGAGAATTAAAAACCTGGCTATCGTGGTTCTTAATTTACTTATTGATTATTCCTGGATCTAATGAGTCTCCTGCTGCTTCTACTGCCTATTTCCCTGTGTGGATGGCTTCCTTACTTCACTCAGAATCTGACTTCTCGTGCTGGGCTGTCCCCCAAACTCCCCATACCAGTGTGGAAGTCTTTGCTACCCCGCTCGGACTCCACACCTGGCATGGGGTTGGTTTCCCCATGTGAACTCTCTCCCCACCCTTGGGCTTCTTAGGCTTCTTGTCCATGTGGATGCCTTCCTTACCCTGCTTGGGCACCGACAATACAGTGGCCCGTCGCACATGCCCACGCTCACAACCTACCTTGCTTGTCTCAGTCTCCTTGCTGTGTCTGAGTGATAAATGCCTAAATCATCGTTCATGTGACTTGGTTCAGAGGCCAAATGGTCATAATTCATGCTGCTGGCTTATTTGACCAACCTCTTTAGATTTAAGTCTCATAACACCTCATAATGCTTCTATTATCTGGCTTATTTATCTATTGATTGACTTTCTTTTATCTGTCTCCCTCTTTTAAATGTAACCTCCACCATCAAGTGACCTTGTTTTTCTTGTCACTGCATGTCTTGATATAATAGGGAGTTATATCTGTCAGGATTCTCCAGAGAAACATATCAAGAGATTTACTTATTGTAAGATACTGGCACATATGATTATGGAGGCTGAAAAGTCTCATGATCAGCCATCTGCAAGCTGGAGACCTGGGAAGCTGGTGGTGTAGTTAGAAGGCCCTGAGAGCTGGAGAGCTGATGTCAATTCCAGTCTGAGTGTAAAAACGTGAGAACAGGAGCGTGGAGGGCAGGGGAAGATCAATGAGTGAATTCAACCTTCCTTTACCTTTTTGTTCTATTCAGGCACTGAATGGATTGGATGAGGCTCATCCACATGGCAGAGGGCCATCTATTCTACTCTGTCCACCAATCCAAATGTTAATCTCTTCTAGAAACACCCTCACAGACATGCAGAAATAATGTTTAACCAGATAACTGGGCATCCAAGTTGACACATCAAATTAATCATCACAGAAGTCAATAAATACCTATGATTTGAAAGGATGGTATGTTGAAGCCATTTGACCACTTTCACAGAGTTATGTTCTTATTAGGTGGCCTTTGAGAATGAGATTGACATCTGCCATTTGCAGTAGATTTCTTTCTCATGGCAATCATTCATGCTATTCACCAAATACTTCTGATTCTCTACCTCCCAGGAACACAGATAGGTCATATGATAAATTATGACCAAACGACATGCCAATAAAATGAGAGCAGAAGCATAGTGTGCTGCTTCCAGGAAGACATGTGTGCAATTTGCCTTGTTCCCATCCCTTTCTTGTGACCATAGGACATACTACAATATCCTTCATCAGTCTGGGGAGATCTGAGTGATGGTAAACACAGTCTTCCCTGCTGACTTGTGTTGGGCAGGAAGTGTGAGAAAGAAACATCTGATCTGTCCAACACAGATTTAGATTTTGTTGCTGCTGCTGCATGTCCTATCCAATTGCAATGACTATTTCTTGAAACAAAAACAAATAAGGAATCTTATTTTAGTGTTACACTTGACTTCTGCCTGTAAGAAAGTTCACAGATGAGAAGAGCAGAATTTGAACTATGACCTTTGTAGGAGAGAGGAGCAAAGGAACAAGGGTGAACTGACACCCACTTATCTCGAGGCACAAAGATCATTTCGACTAGGAAGTGCCATAAAACCTTACAAAAGATACACTAGAGACCTGTTCAGTATAGGCACACGATGGACTAGATGAACTGCCAAGCCTCTCATTTCCTCCTCTAATTTCTGTGATTATCAAAATGATGAAGTACTGCCAGTTCATTAAAATCCTGCTTTGAAGGCTGACCTTTGGAGCTTTGCACGTCTCCATCTCCTTGCTGTGCCTGAGTGATAAATGCCAAAATCATCATTCACGTGACTTGGCTCAAAGGCCAAACAATCACACCTCATGCTGTTGGCTTATTTGGCCAACCTCTTTAGCTTGAAGTCTCATCATCTCAGGGTTATTTCACATATTCACTTATTTGTGCAACCAATATTTGAAGGAGCCGTGGCAACTAGATGAACATGACAAGACCTGTCTGATAGTAGGAAAGCCCAGGCTGGTGGGTGGGACAGGGAAGTTGTGCTTGAATGAGAAACTGCTCCAGGACTTCTGCCTCACTCACTAATTGGGCTGTGCTGGTCACCTTTCTTTGTGTATCATACCTTTTCTCCAAAATCAAATATTTACATTTTCTAATCAATAAGGGTAGAACTGGGAGGCTTTGTTCTTTTCCTTAAGCTTTCTTATCCCATGTATGAGCTATGTTCACTCAGTCAACAGGGATGGGTCTAGTCCTTCTCATATGCTTAGGTGATACTAACAGTTGTGGGGAGCTACTGATTACTAGAACAGTGCTTATTAACTAGGATGTTGTATTAGTCTGTTCTCACGCTGCTATAAAGATACTACCTGGGACTGGGTAATTTATAAACAAAAGAGATTTAATTGGCTCATGGTTCTGCATGGCTGGAGAGGCCTCAGGAAACTTACAATCATAGTGGAAGGCGAAGGAGAAGCAGGCATCTTCTTCACAAGGCAACAGGAGAGAGAGACAGAAAGAGACAGAGTGCAAAGTGGGAAGTACCACACTTTCAAACCATCAGATCTCCTAAGAACTCCCTCACTACCACAAGAACAGCATGGGGGAAAATGCCCCCATGATCCAATCACCTCCCACCAAGTCCCTCCCTCAACACATGGGATTTGCAATAGGAGATGAGATGTGGGTGGGGACAGAGAACCAAACCATATCAGATGTATCCCAGCTAAAATTCAGATTCTGGCTCAGTTGTTCTGTAGTGAGGCCTGAGATTCACCATCACCAAGAAAATCCACCAACTGACACCAATGTTGCTAATTCTTAGACCATAATTGAATAGCTAGAAGCTAGAAGGAGTAGTCCCTGCTCTGATGGATGTCATCATCTTGAGGAAGAGGTCAAGTAAGGTCAGAAAATTGGAGACAGAACCGCATAGGTAGAAACAGAAATAGAAGCAAACACTGCTAGGCATTTTCACATTTTATCCTAAAGAATCAAAGTTTAAATAGAGGTTCTCTAACAGTGATGTCACAACTTGGATCTCAGGAAGTGGATGCTGAGACAGAGTTGGGGGTATAAAATATTTGAGAGATCAACATGTGTAAAGGAAGGGAGAGGAAGCAGGAATGGGCAGAAGGAAAAGCCAAACTGAGATGCAGGTCAACAAAGCTTCTTTTATTCCAGTGGTGGACTCTGGAGTAGATATGGCCCCTCAGAATATTTTGCATTTGAGCCAAATGGCCAGGCCTTCTATACTTTCTACTCCACCTTGTTCAGCTACCAAATGCAGGTTGCCCCAGGAAGAGCATGGCCTTGGGAAGAGGAAGACCCTGAAGGAGCTGACAGCTGGAGTCTGATGTTCATGAGTTCTCTGCAGCTGAGAAACAAGCCCTTCCGTGAAGAGGGTGGGAGGTCTGGGTGGTTCACTTTAGTATCCACTATGGTGTTATGTGAACAGTTCAGGCAGAACTCCTTTCCTAAGGTTAGAAACTGAAATATCAAGGGGCCAGCTTTGTATGGTTGCTATGGAGCTGATCAATATAGCAATTGATAAATGGATTCCCAAAGTAGGTTGTTTCCATAAGGCATGGCTCCTCAAAACCTTAATCATGCAGATTTCTTGGGGGATGAAGGTTTCCATTTATTTGTAAGAAGTGAAAGAGTGATTCAGGCAGGCAGACTACTTGGAGAAAGGGATCTCCACCTACAAGTATAATCTTGAAGGACAGGCAGGTCCATAAGGACCTCAGCAACTTGCTTAAGAAAGACTAGCAGCTTAAATAAAATCTGGAAAAATAAAGGTGTATGTAAAGCTTTCACAGAAAGATTTAAGAAATCATTAATCTTTAGTTTTGAGCTTCTCAGAACTTCAGTAAAATACTGTAGGCTTTATGGAAGTTACCAGTGATTCATTTTGTGGCATTCAACTTCTACATGTGTGTTGTTCAGAATAAGTGATATAAGGAGAAAGATACTTTTCTTTGACTTTTAATTATGAGTGATAAAGCTATCAACAGAGTAGAAGTCAAGCATTTCTAGTTAGGCTACTGGTGAGCCAGATATGGGGGTGATGAATTAGTTACCTATTGCCACAAAACAAATTACCATAAAACTTAGGGGCTTAAATCGACACACTTAAAAACAAATCTGACAGCTTCTTTGAGCCAGGAATCTGAGGATAGTTTAGCTGGGTACCTCAGGCTCAAGGTGTCTCACAAGGCTGTAATTAAGGTGTCAGCCAAGGCCATGGTCTCATCTGAAGGCTCCACTGGGGAAGAACTAACCTCCATGCTCACTTGAGTGGTGACTGGCAGGATTCATTGCCTTGAGGGTGTATGGACTGAGAGCCTCAGTTCTTTCCTGATGGCTGACTGTAAGCTGCCTATACTTCTTTACCACCTCTTCAACAGGGCAGTTGACCTCATCGAAATGTGTGTGCTGAAAACTGCAAAGATGTGGAACCAGACAAAGTGCCCATTGGTCAATGTGTAGATGAAGAAATTTGGTATCTAAACACCATGGAATACTAGTCAGTCATAAAAAGGATTGAAATAATGTCTTTTGCAGCAACTTTGATGGAGCTGGAGGCCATTATGCTAAGTGAAGTAACCCAGGAAGGGAAAACCAAATATGATATGATCTCACTTATTACTGGAAGCTAAGCTATGAGGACACAAAGGCATAAGAGTGATATAATGAATTTTGGGGACTCAGGAAGGTTGGTGAGGGATAAAAGACTCTATTGGGTACAGTGTACACTGCTCAGGTGACAGGTGCACTAAAATCTCAGAAATCGCCACTAGAGAACTTATCCATGTAACCAAAAACCATCTGTAATTCAAACATTATTGAAGTAAAAAATGTGCATGCCAAAATAGCAATAGAATGTCAAGCAAGATGGAAATCAGTCTTTGAAACCTGGTGTCAGAAGTGACAGCCCATCATTGTTGCCATACTTTTCCACTGGAAACAAGTCACTAGTACCAGCCCTCATTGTAAGGATGAGATTACACAAGAGAATACCAATAGGTAGAGATCTCTGGGGGCTATTAATAAAGATTTATTGATTAATAAGGACAAACTAAAAAGCAGACATTTTAGAAAACTGTCTACATCTAAAGTAAACCATTAAAAGAGAATTCCGATTAATTCAAAGTTAATGGTAACTGGCATAAAAATTTGGTCATAGGCCAGGTGCAGTGGCTTGTACCTGTAATCCCAGCACTTTGGGAGGCCAAAGTGGGAGGATTGCTTGAGACTAGGAGTTCAAGACCAGCCTGAGCAACATAGTGAGACCCCATCTCTACAAAAAAATATTAGCCAGGTATAGTTATGCATTTCTGTGGTCCCAGCTACTTAGGAGATTCAGGAGGGACAATTCCTTGAGCCCAAGAGTTCAAGGTCACAGTGAGCTATGATTGTACCACTGTACTCCAGGCTGAGCAAGAGAGAGAAACCCTGTCTTAATAAAAAATTAAATTTAAATGTTTAAAAAAAGAGAATTAGTTTCAAGACTCTAGGTCAACAAAAGTAATCAAAGACACTTTTATACTTTAGTGATGCTGAGTTAGAATATTAAAACTTAGAGCTAACCAACTGATAAGATTTCATCTAACAGAACCTCACTTAGGGCCAAAACTCTCGGTGTTTGAAAGAAATAGTTTGAGTAAGCCACCAGCATGAGGAATTAGACTCAAAAGGTCGTCAATGGTCCATAAACTACTTTAAGGTCCTTGCTACTGCAGTTTCTTCTGTTTTGATGGAAGCTAAAATGCAACTTTGGGTGCAGAGTGAAATTGCTCAGTATAACGGAGTAGAGGGTAGGAAGCATGGCCCCTTGCTGGAGGCAAGAATATCTGAAGAGAGGTTCTGTTGTGGCAAAAGGAGATTGGGAATAAGATCTATTTCAAATACCTCTTCCCTTTATAAAATCACTAGGAAAATTCTCCACTCGTCACTAATGCTTTGTGGAAAAGGAATCTTATGGGAAAAGGAAACTTCAGGATGAGAGGGAAGCTTCTGAATAATGTTAAACATTCATCAGAGCAAAAGGAATAGAGAATTGAATGTTTTACCCCCTATGCATTCATCTACCCTTTCATTCAACAAATGTAATAGTCATCACAGTCCACTGAGTGCTGACGATACAGAGATGAACAAGACTGATACAGTCACTGCCCAGAGTCACCTAACGTGCAAGCAGACCTAAGAAGATGAAGGAAACCCCTACAGCTACTCTGACGAGTCATGACCAATGGCAAGAAGAGGACTGCTGCTGAAAAATATTGAGCTGTGCATGTGAGTATGTGTGTGTTCACGTGTGTGTTTTCACGCTTGTGCATGTTTGTGTGTATATGCGTGTGCATAAAAGTAACCAGAGGGGTTATTCCAATTGGAAAATGGTTTATTATGCACTTGAAGCAACCTATTCTGAAATCACAGTTTGGGGGCTCAAGCTGAAACCACATGCATTGGTAAGGGCTCTGGAATGTGACTTTGGAGCTTTCTCACTCTCTGCCCAGAATCAGTGGGCATTATTTCCCAGACAGCAGGTTGGCAAGGGAGGGAATGAGATTCCTCAATTCACTTCTGCTGCCTCAAGTGTTTGTACAACCCGGAGTTGACTTTTCGCCCCTCCTCTCCAGAAGACCAAAGTCATACATTTTTAATTGGAGTTTTTCAGCCAAAGAGCAGGCTGGCTTGCTGCCCAACTTATGGGTGAAGATGTCGAGAGAGAAACCCTCACCTTCTGTCCCGCTGGCAGCAAATGAAAACAAACCACTTTTCTTCCTCTCCCAGCTGTTTTCTCTCCTCCACAGGCTGACTCTATTTAAAGCGCTGGCTGCTTAACTCCTTTTAAGCCAAGGGACAGCAATCTACTGACTTAGCCTTCGTTTTTCCCTGGTGAATATAGGCTGGGAAGGCTTGGAGAACTTAGTTTCCCCACGAGCTCCTTTCCCACCTCCTGTCCCCAGTGAGTTCAGCTGAGAGAGAGAGAGGAGAGTAAGTGAGTGTGTATGTGTGTGTGTGTTGGGAGGAGCAGTGTTACAGCTCCCCAAAAGCAGTAAGTCAGCATCATTTAAAACCACGGTTGATAACATTTATTTCTAATTCTTTAAAGCTGTCTTTAAAAGAAAATAAAGCCTGAAACCTACATAGCACTCTCATGGGGACAATCTTTCTTGGCTCAGTTTGGTAGTTCAATTGCGATGGGTAAAGTTGTGCAGTCATAGCAAAAGAGAGGAGGAAAAAAAAAAAAAAGCAAAAAGGAGGGAAGAAAAAGCCCGCCAGCAGCTGTCATCTATCTTGTGAGAAGTAAAAAGTGCTTACCCGTGCCCAGATAGTAAATCCTACCTGCTTTATTAAATAAATGTAGTATTTCACTCAGGGAAGGAGACCTTTGGAATATCTGGAAAATCTTGCAGGCTTTGAAATGGAATAAAGATTGATTTATGTGGAGTTTCTCTTGTATGTGTGTTTTTCTTCCCCCCTGACACAAAGAATGGTAACTGAGACACAAAATGCATTTTAAAAGACCAAGAAAAGGAGTGTTGGGTATTGGGAATTTGGATGTTTTATTTATGTTACCTTTTTTTCAAAAGGGATCATATGATTTATTGGATAGCCAGAAGTTTTATGATGTGGGCATTGCAGGGCTGTTTCAAGGAATAATGCCAGGGTATGCCAAGGGCCTGGCCTGGAGCTTGTCATGTAGTAGGCATTCAGAAATGGTGGCTATTCTGCATAATTAGGAATTGGTAATTTGTGGTTTTGACTTTCTTCGTTTTGTACCCTACTTTGCACCAAAGATAATTTAGCAGTGATCTATTAATATCATTTCAATTGCAGGTGATAGAAAGCCAAATAAAATGGGTGTAATAATAAAAAAAAAAAGTTGGCTTAATGAACTAAAAATTCCATGAGGTTATGGCTTCAGTAAGACTAGATCCAGAGGCTTAAATTATAGCCATCTCTTCACTCTGATTGCATATTACAGCTCTAGCCTCAGTCAGGACCTCTCTTATGGTGGCTCCAAACAATTTCAGGCTCTATCCCCAGGTTTACATCTTCTCTGGTTCATCTCAGCAGGAGAAGCAGTTTTTCTTCTAAGGGGCACCCACAGGTTGTACCCACAACTGTAGTTGGGTGAACTTAGCTCATGGATACAGCCTGAATAAGGCATTATGGCCAGTGGGTTGGGATCGTGCTGACTGGCACAATTCCCCCTTCTCACAGCTCTAGATAGAGTCCACCCTGCCCAAACTTCCTGGACTGACAATGGGAAAAGGTGGCTCTCTGAGGAAAATGGGGATGTTATTACCTGAAAAGAGGGACAAAGCCAATAGAGATCCACATACATGACTGAAATAAATTCTAGGAACTTCAATTCATCCATCTTCTTTCCTACAGTTTTCACCTTTTCTTCCCTATTTCTCTCTCATCTATTCAGCAGCTGTGTGAAGGCTTGCTGAATGTCAGTGCCCACATGAGCCCTAGAAATACAACAGACTGTTTCAGAAGTGGATGTTTTTGCTTGCTCAATTATTTGATAACTTCAATATACATTTAGTGAATATTTACCCACATGTTCAATGTTCACCCCTTTGCGCTGAGCCTAGTTTAGGTACAGATGAAGGAGAAGGGAGAAAAAAAAATCACCCAACTCTTGCCCCTGGGAAAGAAAGGCATGAGCATGTAATAAATCACATTTAAGGACTTATATTTCAACTGCCAGGCTAAATACTTTGTGTAGATTACCTTTAATGTTCACATAGCCCTGAAGGGTGTATATACTATTGTTACACTAATTTCTCTGATGAAGAAGCTGAGGTTTGGGATTCTATTTCTAACCACCACTCTGTACTATCTCCAGGTCATTTTCAGTCTCTCTCTGTATCAGTCATTTTTATTGAATGAGCAAATATTTACTAACTTAACATATACGTTAATATATATGTTGCACATATATTAATCTGTGCCTGCCATGTATTAAAATCTGTGCTGATGCCAGGCGTGGTGGCTCATGTTTGTAATCTCAGCACGTTGGGAGACTAGGGTGTGGGCAGATCACCTGAGGTCAGGAGTTCAAGTTCAACCTGACCAACATAGTGAAAACCCATCTTTCCTAAAAATACAAAAATGACCCACGCACGGTGCTGCATGCCTGTAATTCCAGCTACTCGGGAGGCTGAGGCAGGAGAATCACTTGACCCTGGGAGCTGGAGGTTGCAGTGAGCTGAGATCATGCCACTGCACTGCAGCCTGAGTGACAGAGTGAGGCAGAGTGAGACTCATGCCACTGCATTGTAGCCTGAGTGACAGAGTGAGACTCCATCTAAAAAAAAAAAAAAGAAAAATTCTGTTCTGAGCATGGGAATGCAACAGTGAAAAAGATGGGCCCGGTCTCTACCACTTCTCAGCCACTGCTTGTGCATGAGTACTGAACCAGTCACTGAAGGATCCCTGGGATGAGGCCGAGGGGTGCAAGAACAAGAAGAGGAGCAGGCAGAAGACCCCAGGCCTGCCCTGGGGAGAGAAGTCAGCCACTTGGATGTGTCTGCCAGGTCTGCTAGATGGAAAGAAACATCCGTCTGGTCTTGCAAGAAGTCTAGAAAAAGGGGAGGTCATTCCTTGGAGATCCCATTTCTTCTCTGAAGCTTTTAGGGATCTGCGTTTCCCACCACTGCCTTGGAGCAACGGTCCCACATACGCTTGTCCACCTCTCTGACTCCCTGAGCTCAACTGTGGACTGTTCAGGACAGGGGTGGGGTGGGGCATCCTGTTAGAGTCTGACTTCTGGGAAGGAGAAGGGCTGATGGCTCATATATGCAAAGTGGTGTGGGTTACTGTCGAGCCCTGAGATAGTGCTACGGATTTCCTTCTGACGGTGTCTGAATGTGCTCCTGAGCAAGGCTGATGTGTGTCCTAAGGCTGTGATGGCAGAATACCACCGAGGGAGGGGCTTACCCCACAGAAACTCATTTCTCATCATTTTGGAGACTGAAATTCAAGATCCCGGTGCCAACAAGGTTGGTTTCTCTTAGGGCCTCTCTGTCTGACTTGCAGATGGCTTTAGGTTTTAGAGAGGACACCATTCAAACCTGACTTTCTCATGCCCGATGTAGCACCCACACATCCTTCTACATGTCACACAATTCCTTTTAGATTCCCTGTGCTTCCTTTACAGTGGTCCTGAGGACATGGCTGGGACATGGCCTTGGGGCATGTGTGAAGGGGTGGTGGAAAGTCCTGACCTTGGCCAAAAGGCCAGCTGGTGAGAGTGCTTTCAGTGATCACAGCCAGGTGCCACCTGGTGCACCTCTGCGGCTTTGAGGGAAATGTTTTTCCCAGCACTGCATTGGAGCACGGTCCCACATATGCTCGTCAACATCTCTGACTCCTTCAGCTCAACGCAGACAGTCCACAGGTGCAGGCTGGGCAGTGGTGGCAAGAAGCTGCCTCCCATGGTCAGGCTCTTATTGCTTCTCTCCATTGGCTTCTCCAGAATTCCCTGGGTGGTGGCCCTCCTCTTGTGCCTGTCATTCTGGCTTCCTCTTCCTCATCTCTCAGCCAGAATCGTCCTCTTTATCCCTGCACCTCACAGAGTCCAACCCCTGTTGTTACTGAACTGGAATCGACTAGTAGCCCAGTGCAGTAAGAACAGATCTCCACATGGAGGTTTGCAGTGATAGAAAGGAAGGCCTTTATTGCAGGCGCCAAGCAAGAGGGACCAAGTCGTTCCTGTTCAAATCCTGACCTCCCCAGTAGCTTACAGGAAAGGAATTTTTTGTTTTGTTTTGTTTTTTTGAGATGGAGTCTCGCTCTGTCGCCCAGGCTGGAGTGCAGTGGCGCCATCTCGGCTCACTGCAAGCTCCGCCTCCCGGGTTCACACCATTCTCCTGCCTCAGCCTCCTGAGTAGCTGGGACTACAGACGACCGCCACCTTGCCTGGCTAGTTTTTTTTTTGTATTTTTTAGTAGAGACGGGGTTTCACCGTGTTAGCCAGGATAGTCTCGATCTCCTGACCTCGTGATCTGCCTGTCTCGGCCTCCCAAAGTGCTGGGATTATAGGCTTGAGCCACCGCGCCCGGCCACAGGAAAGGATTTTTAAAGGCAGGCAAAATCATAAATCAATGGATGGAGGTTACACACCGGTTTCAGCCTAAGAGGGTAGGATATCTTGAAGTGGGGACTTATAGGTTATGGGTAGATTTGGAGATTTTCTGATTTGCATTGGTTAAGGAAGAGAAGCTTTGCTTAAAAATCTGGGGTGAGTAGAAATATGTTAACCGGCCAAGGGGGTGTGATTTTCCCCAGGCTCCTCAGGAAGATACTTAGAACAAGCTCAGTCTTGACCTTCTGCTTATCTGAGGTGTATGGGCCAGTGGATCCATTCCACAGAGGTCCTCAGTGTGGGTCCAAGTTTCTGAAAGACAACTCGGGGACAAATGTGAAGATGTTATCCTTAGTTTCGGTGGGGAAAAGCAAACATCTCTGGAAGCCTCTCTTCTTAGGCTATTGTTTTAAGGTTACTATTACCTTCTTATTTAACAAGTTATTTATTTACTTCTGGGGCTAGCTAGGTACCTAGAATTTCATTTGGAAGAACTCAGTCTTTTCCTTTATTTTCATGCTTAGGGGCTCCAGGTCCCTATAAAGGGATTCCCTGCTCAGTCTCACTTTCTGGGGAGTGGGAGCAGCCTGAGCAAGGAGGTACAGGGGTGCTTTTAAGAGGGTCTTGGCTCTGGGCCTGACCCTGCGCTTCCTCAGCCTGAAAGCAAGTGCTTCCTTAAATACTTCTCTTGCCTCCCCTGGTCCAGACCATATGTCTTCCTTTCGTCTCAAATTTGTGCTACAGGGATGATGAGGAAGGGCTTTGATTACCCATTAACTTAGACTTCAAATCGTTAATAACAAACAGTTTTTTCTTGAGGGCAGGTAGAGTACACTGTTAAGAAAAGACCATAGCCTTTCATATGAAGATATGGTCTTCCTTTCAGGTTCATTCTGTCTTGGGGAAGGAAAGCACCAGAGGCTAAAATATTTCATGAAGGTAAAAAAGTTTTCTTGAAATCAAAACACGTTATTCACTTCTGTACGCTTGCTTTGTGAGTGATGCGTGAGTGACATGGTTTAAAACAGGATTTAGAGTCATGCACTTGATTTGAATCCACACCCAGCCATTTATTGGCAACATGACCTTGAAAAGTTCACCGAAGCCCCGGATTATTGGATTCTCAGTTTACTAACTGGTTATATCCACTTACAGAGTTTGAGAGGATCAAATGAAATTAATGTTGGCCGTGTGTGGTGGCTCATGCCTGTAATTCCAACACTTTGGGAGGCCAAGAAAGGAGGATCACTTGTGAAGCGTTTGAGACCAGCCTGGGCAGGCAACATAACGAGACCTCGTCTCAACAAAAAAATATTAAAAAAATAGGTGGAAGGATTGCTTGAGCCCAGGAGGTTGAGGCTGCAGTGAATTGTAATTGCACCACTGCACCCTAACCTGGGTGACACAGTGAGACCCTGCCTCAAAAAAAAAAAAACCATTAAAGAAAAAAAAGGAATCAGGTAATGTTCATAGAGCAGGTCAGTTAATACAGTACTTCAAACACAAAGTAGCAATAATCATTCAACATGTACCAAATACTCATTGGCAACCTTCTCATGGCAGGCTTGGTCCCATGTACTAGAAATGCAAAGGATACAAATGAACACATACTTCCTTCCCTGGACAGATTACAGTCTAGTGAGGGAAGAAGGAGAATTCAAGTAGCAACAGTAGAGAGGGATATGCCCTCTGAGGGGGAAATAGCAATGTTCTGGTGGTGTAAGGTAGGAGGAATCTCTAATCTAACCTGGGGAGTTGGCGGCAGCTTCCTGTGGGAAGTGATGTTTACCCACATCCTAAAGGATGAATAGGTCTCGGCCAGGAGTCAGGTACTTGGGAGGGACACGTGATGGGAAGAGTCCTAGCAGAGGGTAGAGAGTAGGGGAGGCCTTATCATTGCCATCAGTGATCAGAATCCAGGAGGCAATACTTACTGGGTTCTGCCACTTGAAACTGTAGGGGTGTTTCATTTTAAATCAAACTGCTAATCACAGGTGATTTCCAAGTGTATCTTCTATTAGGGTCTTTTCAATAGCAGCATTTGACACAGGGCTTTAGAGAAATGGAGTGGCATTAGCATATCTAAGAGAAATTCCTTTGGGAGAGAGTTTGGAAAAGTTGTTAATAGAACAGAGTTTGTAAAAGACATTTCTAAGCAATTTCCAATTTCACATCCCTATTTCTGCTCACAGTATTTTGACCTTTCTGTTCTATTTATTTAAAAAATTAAATTTTTGACTGAATTCAGTCCTTCACAATGGGGAACTCTATTATTGCTGACCTGAGTAAGAGGATAATTCAGTCTTCGGTCCCTCATTCTCTGGAAGTTCTTGTAATGGAAATCGGAGACCCTATTCTGTAGATTTTTCACAGTTAATTCCCCATCAGCCTCAAATACCCCAGATCTAAACTGGAATACTCAGTTTATAATCAATGGTTCTCCCCACTTTGAAATAACAATCATGGTAGTAGTAAGAAATAACATCTTTTGAGACCATAACCTGCTCTTTTCCTTCCAGCGTCTTCCAGTCCATTCTGTATGCAGCAGGTGGGGTAAACCTTACAACAGCCCACCCTTGCTCACCTCATCTCCCTGCTTAAAACTCTTCAGTGGCTTCCTGTTGCTCCTCAGACCAAGAATATGTTCCTGGATATGGCACACAAAGCCAACTGAAGACAACTTTCTTGCCTCCTCTCACAACAATCTCTATGTTCTAGTCCCACGTACCTTCTTTGAGTTTCTAAAGTGGGACATGCTCTTTCCTGCCTCAGAGCCTTTGCCTGTGCTATTCCCCTGACCCCAATGACCAACCATCCCAGCATGCCTGAGGGACTGAGGGGCTTCTCATGCTGTGTGACTTTCAGTGCGAAAACCAGGAAAGTCCTAGGCAAAAGCAGAATGAGCTGACCATGATACCTGCAGGAAGAACTCTTTCCCTTGCTTTCCCCTCTCTCTTCACTCAAAATTTGTGCTCTCCTTTAGCTCCCAGCTCAGTGTCATCTCCTCCGGGAAACCTTCCCTGACTGCTCTGGCTAGATTCAACTATGCAGTCTGCCAGAAAACTATTGCTTTTCTTCAGAGCATTTATTTGAGTTTTTAATCTCCAGGTCACACAAATACTGTATGTGCAATAGTAATGTCTGTCTTCCTTCACAAGAGGAAGCTCTAGGAGGGTTGGGACAATCCCTGTGTGCTTTAACAGTGAACAGAATCAATGGCGCAGTGCGGAGAACATACTTGATGCCCAGTGAACATGTGTGCAATGCATGAGCCTCACTTAGGAGCTAGGTGCAGTGCATAAATCCTCTCATTTTAGTGCCATTTCATCCCTGAGGTAGATGCTGTTATTGTCCCCATTTTGCTGAAGTGGAAAGTGAGGCTTAGAGATTAACGATGTATGTATGGCCACCCAGCTGAAAAGTAGCAGACCATGCACTTCTGATCGCACAGCCTGAAGGACCCCTCGCCAAAAGTCACATGGTTAGTGTTATCAAGGTTTTCTGAGTGCTCAGTTCACTGTAGAAAGATATTATCCACACATGTTATGACGGTACTGTCTCCATGCTTAAAATGCGTGCCTGGTGTGGGTGTACAGCATGCTCCCACCACAACCAGTTCTAAGCCTGGCTTCCTTTCAGGCCCATCAATAACCTGCCTGTAATCGGGAGGAACATTTTGAAAACACCCTCACTGACTGTGTTAAGGCTGCGTCTTGTGCAGGACAAACCAGAGTGGCATCGAAGGTTCAAAGTTAATATTGGTACTCCAGAGGGAGGGAGGGAGGACAGGTCTTTGCTGGGCTTCCTTTCAAGGAATAGACTGGCCTGGAAGTCATAAAGCAGATTGTCCACAAGTTTGATGCCCAGGCCAGTGGAGAAGAGAGAACATCTGTCTTCAGGAACTCTTGGAGCACTGTCAGAAAGGAATTAGTTCATTTTTCCTTTGTTTATGCATCAGATATGTATTGAGAACCTACTATTCATGGGGTAATACCCCATCTAAATAGCAACTTCATGAGAGCAGGAATTTTTGTCTATTTTGATCATCTCTATATCCCTAGTCCTGCACATAGTCCTACTATGTGTATTACTAGAAACGTATGTGGGTATGGGTGGGTGGACATGGGTGTTGGGGTAGCTTTAATGAGCATGATCAAGCAAAGTCTCTCTGGGAAGACAAAGTATAAACAAAGACTGGAAGGAGGGTAGGCCTGCCACTTTTTCTACAGGGTTACAGTGTAGACACCCACTCTTCCAAGCTTCGTGAGTCAGAGACCAGGTTGCCCCTTGCTGGTGGTGGCTGTGAAATAAAGGAGGGCAGGGAGGGCAGACTTGAAGGAGAAACACAGGAGTATTTGGCGGAAGAGCTCCCAAAATGGGGGGAAAGGTTAGTGAAAAGTGCTGAGGTACAGGCGTGCTTGGAAATACTGAAGAACAGTGCAGCTCGAGTGGAGAAAGTAGGGGATGCATCCAAGAACCACTGTAGAGGGTTAAGAGGGAACACACAATGTGGCACCTTGTAGGCTGTTGTAAGAACTTTGGCTCCTACTCTGCATAAGGTGGAAGCTTTTGGACACTTTTGGACACTTCACACTGGAAGAAATGATAAGTCTATGCAACAGAACTCATCCTGCAGCCTTTGGAATAAATATGGTGGATGTGTTTGTTATTGCATGCTGGTTTGTTTACTTGACTATTTCATCCTGTTGAAACATGTTTGCATGCCTGCTATGCATAAGGCTTCATGCTAGTGGCTGAGGCTGCAGTGCTAATTGAAGCACATGGAAATGCATAATCTAGTGGAGGAGCCAGATCAAAAATAAGTAGACTTTATTTCATTTTTTTTGAGACAGAGTCTAGCTCTGTCACCTAGGCTGGAGTACCATGGCATGGTTTCAGTTCACTGCAACCTCCTCCTCCTGGGTTCAAGCAATTCTCCTGCCTCAGCCTCCCAAGTAGCTGGGATTACAGGCACCCACCACCACAACTGGCTAATTTTTATATTTTTGGTAGAGACAGAGTTTCACTCTGTTGGCCAGCCTGGTCTTGAATTCTTGACCTCAAGTGATCCACCAGCCTCGGCCTCCCAAAGTGGCTGGGATTACAGGCATAAGCCACTGTGCTTGGCCATCAAAAATAGATAGATTTTAAAAAGCAAACTACCAGACAGAAAAGATAACATGCATTGGTAAGGATGTGGAGGGACTGGAACCCTCATACGTGGCTCATGGAAATGTAAAATGGAGCAGCCAAGGGGGCAACAGTTCGGTGGTTTTTCAAAAAGGTAAGTGCAGAACTACCACATGACCCAGCAATTCCACTTCTATGTATTCACCCAAAATAATTGAAAACAAGTATTCATACAAAAGGTAAACATGAATGCACATAGCAGCATTATTCACAGTAGCCAAAAGGCGGAAACAACCCAACTCCAACTGATGAATGGAAAAACAGAACATGGTGCATCCATACAACGAAATATTGTGCTACAACATGGAACTTTGAAAACATGCTAAGCGAAAGAAGCCAGACACAAAGGGCCACATAGTGTATGATTCCATTCACATGAAATATCTAGAAGAGGTAAAATCACACACAGAGCAGGTTAGTGGTTGTCAGGGCCTGGGGGACGAAGAGGACATGAGACAACTTCATGGGTATGAGGTTTCCTTTTGGGGTGATGAAAACATTTTGAAAGTAGAGAAACATGATGGTTTCACAGCATGGTGAATTTATTAAGTGCTACTGAATTGTACACTTTAAAGAGGTTAATTTTATGTTACATGAATTTTACTTCAATTTAAAAACCTCAGTAAATTATTGTGCCAGCAAGTATAGGTTGTGTTAAGTGTGATGAAGGAAATAAACAAGGTGATGTCATAGTGAGAGCGATGGAGAGGGAGGAAGGCTGCTGCCCATAGAGTGGTCAAGGAAGGCATCTGGGTCATATGGATATGTGAGAAAAGCAAAGGGAAGAGCTACATATGTTTCCAGTTTTAAATGGATACGTACATTTGTATACAAATGGGAAATTTCTGGAACAATGCGCCAGAAACTTAACAGTGGTTGTTTTTGAGGAGGGGAGATAGAGAACTGATTAGAGGTTGAAAGATAATTACTTTTATTTCTGAAAGTCTCTTTATGTCATGTTTAGGGAAGTGTTTATTATGAAAACTATCAAGCATGTACAAAAATGTATATGCTTGATAGATTATAATGAACCCCTATGTAGAAGTCACCCAGCTTCAGCAATATTGATTCATGGCCAATCATGTTTCATCTCCGTCCCTACTAAATCAGTGCCCCCTGCAACCTGTTGAAGCAAATTCCTTTATATATATATATCCACATACATACATACATATATATATATATTCTAGTATGTCTTTCTCTAAGATTCTTAACTCTCTAGACTCTTAAAGGATTTTTTAACAAATATTTTCAGTGTGCTAATAGTGCAGCTAACAATTTTACTTCTTATTATATATATTTATAATTTTACTGTTTGAATAAAAATTGTTTAAGAGGGAGGTAGAATCCTTCTTGGTCCTTTAATTTTTTTAAACTGAATGTAATATGCATAATATGCTAAGGGTTTGAATATAATGATTCATCTGCTCTCCTGCACACACCCCACCCCAAACTTCAATACTGTGGTTATGGTCATAGTCTTAGGTGTCAGATAATACTGGTTCAAATCCTACCTCTCCCACTTGTTCTCTCTCTGACCTAGGACAAAATCCTTCACCTCCTTGAGTTGAACTTTCTTCCCATACAGTGAGTATAATGAGTATTCAGCTCATGGGGTGAGATTTAATGGAATTTTGCAAGTAGGAATAATAACCTTTAGCATGGTAGTACACCATCATATACACTCTAAATGTTGGCTCTTTTTTTTGTTCTTATTACTTTTCTTCTGTGGAAGGGTACAGAAGAGACTGAACAGTGGTTCCCTTTGGGGAAGTTTTATTTTGTCTTTTATAAAGGTGTTCTGCATGTAACGTTTTGGTTGCAAGTATGGACTCTGGATTTCCTAGTTCCATTCACTAGTTGAGTCACTCTATTTCTCTCTCCTTTTTTTTTCCAAGGGATTAAATGGTGCATATGAGGTATTCCGCTCACAATATGGTAGATATAATTATTACTCTATTTAATACATAACAGGTTTGTATCAGAAAAGTATAGATGTGCCCTAGTTTAGGATGAAAGAGCATAAAGTTCCCCAAAGATGTTGAGGTTCAATTCCCACAAATAGCACTGTCAGATTGAAAAATAAGGACACATATTCACTCTTGACTGGAATCTGTACTTGAACTTGTAGTGATATGAGAGAAGAGAGGGTCAATCTGACTCTTAGAGCATCCAGCCAGCTTCCCTTTCCCTTGGGGAAGGGTCAGCCCAGGCTGCAAATAAAAGGAGCTTTTTCTGTAGCTTTTGTGTGCAAAGAATGGACTGATGCTCTAAGAGCTGAAGCTTCTGGAATTCTGTTAAACAGTAAGCTTCAGGACAAAGTTTATCTTTTTCCTTTCTTCAAGCATCACCCTCTTTATGCCCAAGCATCGGGGTTACCTGTCAATTGGGGAATAATAACATTACCCACTCAGAGGCATGTGTTTAAATGAAAAGATGCATAAAATAACTTAGCACTGTACCTGATGCAGATACTCATGAAGAAAAAAATTAGTTGTTATAATTGTCATTGTGATAATCGTGTGTGTTGATAACTATGACACAAGGCAGAAAGCAATAGTACTGTATGAAAATACAAATGAGATGGGAGGGGAACTTAAGAAAGGATTTGCTTCCAACTTGAGTATGGATGGCAAGGAACTTGAGGAAAGAAAATTAAAAACTATTTTCATAGGAGGTAGAATTTCAAATGGCCCTTGAATGATGGGCAGTATTTGGACATGTGATGATACGAAGAGGTAGAAGAAAGCAGTGAACAGAGGTAATGTGGATGTAAGAAATTCAGATTAGACGAATGGAATCTGGATTCTATGAGAGGGAAATTGTAAGAATTAAATTACAGTTTAATTCTGTACAGTTCATGACTGAGCCATAGAAGGCCCCGAATACAAGGCTGAGAAATACAGAATTTAATCTCTGGGTCAGTGGTTCCTAAACTTCTGTGCTGACAAACGTGATGGATGGTGTTCATATACACAGTCCAGTTCTTTGGGAAGAACCAGGATTTTGCGTGATTTGATGATATTCCATTTCTGCCTCTTCCACTTGAGGGAGCATATTGAAAGGCAAGTGAGTAAGGGTGACATTTTTAATAAGAATGTATCTCATCTGGTTCATTATAATAAAATTCATTCCTAAATTTTGAGACTTTAATTATAATTTAGAGGCAGTAGATTATACAGTGGTTAGGAAGTGATCTCAGAGACCAGATTGCCTGGGTTTAATTTTCAACTCGTCTACTTAGTTTCTGGATGCCCTTGGGCATATGCTTACTTCTGTGCCTCTGTGTCCTCATCTTTCAAATAAGAGAAAAATACTAACTACATCACATGGTTGTTGGGAGGATTAAATAAAGTATTATATATGACACACTTGGTGCAGAGTAGCTATGAGAATGTTAGCTGTTACAGTTTGTAATACATTGATACCTCACATGAATGACAGAAGCCATTGCTCCCAGCAAAAAGGAAGCCACTGAAGGTTTTTGAGGAGCACAATGTCAATATCAAGGGTGTAAGGGGAAACAACCCAGAACAGATTTAGAATACAGACCCTGGAGTCAATCTGTATTTGAAGTTTGACTTTAGCACTTATTGCCTGTGATGCCTTGGGTAAGTAAAATAAATTCTTGATGTCTTAGGTTCCTTCCTTACCTGGAAAATGATTAACATAATAGTACCTACCTCGCAGCCTGGTTATGAGAATTTAATATGGTGTGAAGACATGTGAAGCACCTATCATAGTCCCTGGTGATTGCATTAGTTGTCTCTTGCCATATAACAAATTACCACGGACTTTGCGGCTTCAAACAACACAGTTTATGCAGGCACAGACCAGGTAGGCCCTCTGCAAAGCCACCATGAAGGTATCAGCCAGGACTGGATTTTCATCTGAAGGCTTGAGTGAGGAAGGATACACTTCCAGGCTTACATGATTATCGGAGAGCTCAGTCTCTTGCTGGATGTCAACTGAGGCCAGCCTTAGTATCATTATACATGGGCCTCTCTTGAAACGACCTCATGCTTCATCAAAGCTGGCAAGGGAGATAGTCTCTTTACAATCTTATATAATTGTGTGATCATTTCATCCCATACCTTTGCCATAGTCTATTGGTTAAAGACAATTCACAAGTAGGCCAGGCATGGTGGCTCACACCTGTAATCCCAGTACTTTGGGAGGCCAAGGCAGGAGGATCATGAGGTCAGGAGTTTGAGACCAGCATGGCCAGCATGGTGAAACCTCATCTGTTCTAAAAATACAAAAAATTATTTTGTATTAATTTTGGGCATGGTGGCGGGTGCCTGTAATCCCAGCTACTCGAGAGGCTGAGGCAGGAGAATCACTTGAACCTGGGTGGTGGAGGTTGCAGTGAGCTGAGATTGTGACATTGCACTCCAGCTGGGTGACAGAGCGAGATTTTGTCTCAAAAACAAACAAACAAATACTTCACCAGTCTTGCCTATACTCTATGATAGGGATCACACAATGGTGTAAACATCAGAAGGCTGGAATAATGGGGGCCATCTTAGAATCTTCCTACCACATACATAATAGGTACCTAATACATTCTTACTTTAGGAAATGAATTTGGCAAGTGGGAAACATCTGGAGGACAGGGGTGAGCTTATTTTTTCTTTGTATCCCATAGCACAGTGCTTTGCACATGATGAGTTCCCATTAAATACCATTTGGACAGATGACAAATGTAAATTTCCAATAATTTTTTCTCTGTTCAACTAGGCTAGTGGGTTCCAGAGAGGGTCATATTAAAGTCAGTATAGGCTCAGTTTGCTGTAGTAACAAAACAACCTCAAAAATCTCAGTGGCTTAAATAATATAAGTATAGAATTTAAATAATATTAAATATTGCATTTAATATTATTTCTTGATAAGATGATAAGTAGATCTCCTACCCACGCTTTAAGAACATACTGTATAGGATACACAGTAATACTGTATAGGATAATAGTTATCCTATATAGCATATTCTTAAAGAGTGGGTAGGAGATACACTTGTTATCTTCACTCAGGGGCCTCTACCTGCTAGAGTAGGCATTGTCTAGAATACTTCCAGTAACTATGGCACAGGAAAAATGGGGAGCTCTGAAGGATCTTAACCTGGCAAATAAATAATTGGCCCCAAAGTGCCTCATTTTACTTCCATGCTTATTGGCTAGACCTAATCTCATAGGCCCATCCACTCCAGAGGACAAGGCAGTAAAACCTTTTCATGCACTCATGGTAGGCATAGAGCCAGGGACATTTGGTGCCTATAATTATAAACCACCCTAGATAATGTATAGATAAACCAAAAAATAATGTTCCTAACTACTTAGATCTATGTATAAGTGGCCTGGACATTCTCCATGTGCCATTCAGGTAGACTCACCCTCTATCCTTCTTTTGCTCTGTGCCCCAGGAGTATAAGCTCCTTAACCTCTGGCTTCTGTTTGTGTTCAACCAAAAGAAGCACCTATAAAAGATGGGAGGATAAAAAAGAGAAATTTGGGCTATTGATTTTCATAGTTTTCTTTCTCCTCATCTCTGTCTACAGCTCAAATCAGGCAATACTTCTCCTATAGCTAGAGTTTTAGGGGGTTCTGCTAACAAGTACAGAACAACTTCATCTTAAGGTGGCAGAGCCCTACTTTCTTTTCTGGTGCCTGGGGGCTTCAGTGTCCTTTGTTCCTTCTGAAAACACTGCCCACAGCTTTGCAAATAATCTTCATTGAATTCTCTTCCATCACCTTTGATTGGACTGTTATCTAGAATTCTGTCTGATTACTTTGACTTACTGCCTTTTGGCAACAACAGAAGGATGCAAACACTTTATCTTTCCTGTGGTTGGATTTTAGACCTATGATTTAGGCATTAAAAACAAAATAAACACTGGCTGGAAACAGTGGACCATCCAGTCAATCTTAGATCTAGTTTTTTATGGTGCAATTCCTGCTGAGCAATCTCTTATCTACTAGTTTCTCTGATTGTTTTTATGAGGAACATATTTTCCTGACAGTAAACTCTGAACTTTTTATATCTGGACTATCTGTCTAACTTCTCTGAGCTTGTAGCCAATTGGAAAGAACTAAGAAGGTTAAAGTGGTATGGTCAATTGCGTGAATGACCCCAATTCTTCATGTCTCCCTGTATTCATGCCTTTTGCAGCAACTTTGCAGTTCATTCCTCTAGAAGGAAGGAACACATTTTGCTGCCCCTGGACCCTGGGTCAATCTGTGTGATTTACTTTGGCTAATGATATGTTTATAGGCATGCAACCAAAGTATTTAAAAAAATGCTTACATGATTTGTCTTATTCTCTGATACCTCAGTTATGAAAATTACATTTGGGTTGGCCTGCTGGTCCAGGGAGAGGAAGAAAGGAATGTAGAGCAGAGCCCAACTGCCCTCATCTATTCCAGTCTCATTTAGCTGAGCCCAAATGTGTGAGTGAGTGAGCTCAGCTGAGGTTCATAGAGTCACCTGGTGGGGCTGCAACCCACCAAACAGTGAGAAGAAGCAGAATTACTTGCTGGATGCAGAATTACTTGCAGATTATTTGCTTGGCTATCATAAACCCATCCAAATGGTGGTGAGAAACAAACTGGTGTTTCGTTATTCTTCTCTTCACTCTATTAACAGGTATTGTATTAGTCTGTTCTCATGCTGCTAATTAAGACATACCCAAGACTGGTGTATTAGTCCATTTTCACACTGCTGATAAAGACATACCCAAGACTGAGAAGAAAAAGAAGTTTAATGGACTTACAGTTCCACATGGCTGGGGAGGCCTCACAATCACGGTGGAAGACAAGGAGGAGCAGGTCACATGGATGCAGGCAGGCAAGAGAGAGCTTGTAAACGTAAACTCCCATTTTTAAAACCATCAGATCTCATGATACTCATCCACTGTCACGAGAACAGTGCGGGAAAGACCCACTCCATAATTCGATCACCTCCCACCAGGTTCCTCCCATGACACATGGGAGTTGTGTATTACAATTCAAGATGAGATTTGGGTGGAGATATAGCCAAACCATATCCACTGGGTAATTTACAAAGAAAAGAGGTTTAATGGACTCACAGTTCCACATGGCTTGGGAGGTCTCACAATCTTGGCAGAAGGCAAATGAGGAGCAAAGTTATGTATTACATGGCAACAGGCAAGAGAGTGTGTGCAGGGGAACTCCCATTTATAAAACCATCAGATCACATGAGACTTATTCACTACCATGACAACAGTATGGGGGAAACGGCCCCCATGATTCGATTATCTCCACCTGGCCCCACCTTTGACATGTGGGGATTATTACAATTCAAGGTGAGATTTGGGTGGGGACACAGAAAAACCATGTCAAGTATTAAACACATACTCTGGAGTGGAAGGCAAGGGGGGAAGGAGCCATGAACAGGCTCAGGCATTGTTCCTAACTTCATGTCTACTTCTTTCTCAGCTTGCTCAGTGCTATTCATACTTCAGAGTTTAGAACAATTACAAATAAAACCAAGACTTGTGTTATACTCTCTTATATCATCCTGCAGTTTCCCACAGTGGCTGTGTTTAGTCAAGGTGTTTTTCATGGCAAGGGAAAGAAATCCAATCACATTGATTTAAGGGAAAAAAAAGTATTGAGTGGTGTGACTGAGAAGACTAAAGTTAGATAGTTTCAGGCCCAGCTGGATTCGTGTCACGAAGACTCCACTGATGGACATATTTCCAGCCTGCTTTCTTCTTGGCCATTCATCATTCTTAGCTTGGCTCAGTTTTCAGGGAGGCCTTTGGCAGAATATTTCTGCACCAGTAGTTCCCACGATAGTCTTGTCACTGGATAGATCTGGGTCACCTGCTCATTTTGGAACTAATCACAGAGGTTGGTGGCAATGTCTAGAACATTTGTGTATCCTTAGAGCCTGGGAAGAGCCCCAAACCATACCACCTAAAAGTGGCCGAGGTAGTTTACAAAATGAAAGAAAAAAGGAAAGTGCTGGCCGCTATTTGCAACAGTAAATAAATGCTGGAGATGCAAAACCAGAAGTCCACTGGAGTGGAACATATCCCAAATTGAATTATTCAACAATGAATGCATGCCCCTTTATTATATGTGTCTCTACCACTAAAACTACAGGCCCCAGGAAGGGCAATTATCTCCTATTAGCTTCTATTTTGCCCACCTAATGGTCTCCAGCATCCTATACAGGCTGGTACATAATAGGGGATCAATAAATATTTCTTGAATGAATAAATGAGGCTTATAATTTGTGGGGAACAGATTAAAATGTGGTTAAACTCAACGAGTTAAACTCAGATTTTGAACGAAAAGAAAGGCAGGAAGTGTTTATAGTCACGAAAGCGCTACATTGGAATGAGATTTATACATGACTATTTAAGAATCTATAAGCTTTGGCCAAAAGTATATCAGCTCTAAAAAAAGCAGGTCCTTTTTTTATCTACCTCTTCCTCTTGTTCACCTTGGTGTTACAACTTGCAGGATATAATAGAAAAAATAAATGTTCTGAGACAGGTGAGATTTGGCTATTTAGGCAAACACACACACACACACACACACACACACACACACACATCTATGAACAAAAAGACACATGTGGTGTGGAGGGTATTGTAGAACCACCTAGGAAAATATGGAGTCCCTGTCTCATCTATTTCTTTCAGACTGTTCTTGTTTATTGAGCCCATTGTGGTGTGCCAATATTATAGGTTTTAAGAAGAGCAGCAGCCATTGAAATCAGCATGAAGGCTGGGCTGACTGTGAAATTCTAGAGCTGCTAGTTTTAAGGGTATGGAGAAGAAAGGGTGCTGGGAAGAGCTGATACTGGGAGGGAAAGTTTGCCCTTTGCAACGGAAAGGTTATAGTGTGTGAAAATATGAGTTCTCTTGTCCAGAGGATTTCCAGGGAGAGCTGTCTTCAAAATCAGAGTACCTGGACAGATCATCCCCAAAGTAAAAAAAAAACAAAAAAATTCAACAAAGCATCATAGGCCATCTCTCATCTTTGCTCCTTGCAGCTGTGCTGATATAATTAAACCAATCTCAGGCAGAATACAAGCCATGTTTTAATCAATTCAATAGAAATAATTCCCTAAAGAGGAATTATATGGACTACTTATACTCTTAAAAAGAATATTGTCTTAAAAATAGAATAGCATTTTTCTCCCCTAAAGATGGTGACATGCATATCACTCAACAATAAACTGTCCAGACTGCACCCTTTGATCGTATCAAGTGGTGGCACAGAGTAGGTTAAGAGAGCAGGTTCTGGAGCTACAGTTGAATTCCGCTGTGCTTACTCACTATGTAATCTTGGCCAGTGGCTTACTCTCTCATGCTTCGGTTTTCTCATCTGCAAAACAGGAATGATAATAGTACATATATAGAGTCATAAAGATTAAGTTAAAAAATAAAGTACTTATAATAGCACTTGGCATGTAGAGTTTGCCATTCATGGTAACTGTTAGTATCACATTGATACATGTAATAAGAGAAAACATGTTTAGGATTTTCCGCTATTCACTGTTGATCAAATCTGGTCATCTCTTCCTTCAATACAAGGATAGATGGTAAAGTAGGTCACAGTGAGGATGGAGGGATGGAAGCACATTATTTGCACAGAGAAATGCATGGATTCATCTCTCATTTTTAATTCCCTTCCTATGTGATTTTGGCAGTCATCATCTTTCCCTCAGTTGAAGGCAGCAGGCACCTAACCAGGCTTCCTTCTTCTAATCTTATCCCCTAGTTCCATCTTCTAAGCTTCGACTGCTGCTTTATTTATCAAACATTGTAATTATGTCACTCCATAATTATAAAAACCTCAAATGTTTCCCAAGTGCCCATCAGTTGTAATTCCAACTAGAAAGCCTGGGATCTCACATTCTTTTCAAAGTGGCTCCAGTCTCTCTTTTCTGGTCCTGTCTGCAGCCATCCTTCTCCCAGATTCATATGTCCTTACCTGAAATGCACAAACTCTCATTCTTCCATATCTTTGCCCTTGGTGGTGGTGTTTATTTTGGCTGGAATGAAAAACAAAAACAAGACAACTACAAACCCATCCTTGTAAATTAAAATCTGAAGTCTTCTGAGAGTAGCCACAAACATGAATGCAGTCTTAACTTTGCCCTTACCTGAAAGAAGTCCTGTTAGAGAGAAAAAAAAAATTACCTATACCCATGTCTTTAGAGAAGTACCAATTATGATGAGCAATTGATTCCTAGTTAAGCCAGGAAAATAATTTGAATATATAATAATGATGGAAATAGAGATTATCACAGAACGCTTACTATACACCAGAAACTATACAAAGTCTTTTTCATGCATAATCTCACAATCTTAGGAGACAGGTACAGTGTGGTCTCATTGTACGCACAGGTAACTTTCTGGTATTCAACTGCGAGCACTCTATGGGGTGAGTGGGGAAGAGAGGAGAAAGAGAAGGGTGGGGATGGGGGGAAGGGAGAAAAAAGAGAGAAATTTAAATTGTGCAACTGACACTGTCAGTGATTCTAATTAATGCGTTTGTATCTGGAGTGAGCATGCAAAGGAAGAAGCTCATCTTTCAGTCCATTTTATCATCTGCAAGCATTTTATGCAGTCATTCTAGGACTTAAATATTTATATATTCCATACAGCATGGTTTCTATTTGTAAACTGCTACTTTAGTTGGGAATCAACCAAAGAAACAGCAATTTGTTGCAGCATGGGAGGGAAAATCTACATGGGACTTGATGGGAGATGTTCTTCACAGGTGGGGGACCACATGGTTTCTCACAAACCGAGGCACTTTTGACAGTAAGAGGATACTTTCAATAATGTGCATCGATGAAAGACATAGAGTTGGGCTGTCTCAGTCAGACTGGGACATATGGTCACCATTTATAGGTACATAAAGCAGTTTTCAAGGATAACTATGTTCATATTTGGCTTTCACCTAATGAATTTAGATTAGAACTTAAGCCCAACATGAAATGATTCCTCCATGCTGTTCATGATTCCCATCAGATAAATGAAGAAACTAAGTGTTAGTGGGACGAGGAAGTTTAGACACCGAGTGATAATATTATTCAAGGCAAATTATTGAGCACTTCCTGGGAGCAAAATCCCATAGCATCTCGATTCTCTTTGTAACAGTGAGAAGTAGGCAATATTATCCCTGTTTTACACGTAAGGAAGCTGAAATTTAAAGCAGTACCTTTCTCAAAGCCAGGCAGATAGGAAGGAGTGGAATAAGAACTTGAATCCAGGGCAGAACACAACTGGTGCTTTATGGCTTGTTTCATACTGCCTCTTATAGGAATAACACCAAGACAACCCCAAAAATACTTTGTACTTGTTTGAGACTCTACAGTGTAGCAGTGTCCTTCCCCATGACATGCCTTCTTAAAGCCTTTCACCTATGCTGTGTGGTAGCTATGGAAGAAATCACTCTTTTTACAGATGATGGTGCTGTGGTCAGGTCAAGTCTCTTGTCTCAGTTGCCCAGCTAGGAAGCTTCAGAACCAAGACCAGGATCCAGATTTTATTTCTAGTCTAGTGTACTTTCCATTTTTCAGCCTAGAATAGAGGTTATGGAATCCTCTGGAAGCCATGTAAGAAAGGCATGGATCATACCAGGACAGGAGAGCTTAGCTCAACTAGCTTGGCCATTGGGTACTGAGGGTCTGTAATGTTTTCTGTTCTTGAATTCATGGCTGGGTAGGGTACTCAAGTCAGACCCAGTTGTATGGGACAGAAATCCACAGTCAAGAGCCTAGCACTAAAGGGAAGTCAGCACTGGTGCCTGCCTCTGCCCACGTCCATAGAGTCTAATGTTTTCATCCAAATCCATCTTCTCAGGAACCAGTATATACACAAACACTAAGAGAAGGAGTATTGGTAGAGTGGTTGAGAATGAGGACTCTAGACAGAAAGACAGACCTTAGTTTAACTCTCAGCTCCAGCATTTGTGCCTGCATAACATTGGGATTTCAATATCAATTGTAAACAGATGCCAGTTTTCTGGGGCACATGAAGAATCTGTGTTCGGCCATTAACACCATAAAGATGGTGGTTCTTATGATTTCTTTTCCACCTGAAGTTTTTTGAGTCATTATGCATGTAAAACTTCATAGTTTAGTACAACTTATATAATTTATGTAGGTATCCATTTATTTTGGAAGAGGCTACTTGACTGAAATTTGCATAACATTTGCCTGGACATTTTTGTACTATCAATTACTCCCAGCGAAGGTTCACTAGTCAAAATCTATTTAACTGATTTAACATGACAGAGCACTATTTTTCTGAGCTTAAAAAGAAGGTAGACCTAGCAAGTCTAAAATGGGGCACTGAGAATCTTGATCACTGACCCTATTATGTTTTCCCACCAGCAGGGAAACGGGGCCACACTAACAGAACCTAAAATAGTGGATCAAAAATTGGCCAGTCCAGTCCATGCACAAGAGCACATGAGGTGCCCGAACTATTTATAGTCTTTCTCTGTCGTTTTCTTCTGGAATTAAATGTCAGTGGGACATTTAAGGTAATCAATTTACATTTTAACATATTAGTTGAAAGGCAGGGAAAGTCAAGGCAAACTTTGATTATAATTTACTACATTAAAACCTGAAGAACTGTGTCCAGGTTCTTTCCCTTAGAAGGTTCTTAAAAACAAATTTTATGAAGTCACTTGACTTCACTGACTTCTCTGAGGTCCTGTGTATCTGTAACAACAATAGATTCTATGGCACGGTTCCCAAACTGTGCACTATGGTGCTCAGGGTTCCTGCGGTGAACTCTCGGGAGTGGGGCCATGTTTTAAATGTTGGCACCATGTAAATTAATAGGCACATGTTGCCCGTTAACAATCAATTGTGGTTATTCAAGAATAGAATTATTATTTAAAAATTTCAGTTTATGACCAAATGTGGTGGCTCATGCCTGTAATCTCAGCCTTTGGGAAACTGAAGCAGGAGGACTGCTTGACTTCAGCAGTTCAAGACCAGCCTGGGCAACAAGTAAGACTTTGTCTCTATTTAAAAAAAGAATCATTTTATATGATCTTTTTTCAAATGGTTACTAAGACTTTTAGAACATAAAAACTTAATAATTTGTTTGGACCTAGTTACTCAGTAAAAGGAACTATTAGGTATCTCTTTTGGCTTATAGGCTCTGTGACAAAATTACTGACACCTAAGGGGATGGAAAAAACTTGGGGACCTCTGTCCTACAGTGGGTCAAAGGTAGCATCATGAGAAGATCAGATTGCCTCACACTTTTGTGGCTTCCCACTGTGCCACTGCACATAGCAAAGCAACACAAACTCTCTCCCATGAGCTGCTAGACTCATCAGGCCCTGGCTCCTGCAGAGCCTGCCTGTAGCTCTCCTTTTCATGCATTCCTCTGGCCACATTGGACTTCCTTTTGCTCCTTGAACAGACTCAATCTTTCCTAGTTAAGCATGCTGCTCCTTCTTATGTGCTATGGTTTAAATGTGTTCCCCAAAAGTTGATGTGTTGAAAATGTAATTGCCAATGTAACCGTATTAAGAAGTGAGGCCTTTAAGAGGTGATTAGATCATGAAGGTAGAACCTTCATGAATGAATTAATGCCATTATTGTGGGAGTGGATGAGTTTTCTTGAGTGTGAGTTGTTATAAAAGTGAGCTTGGCTTGTTCTTGCCACCTCTTTCACGTATGCTGACTTGCCCTTCTGCTTTTCTGCCATGCTATCAAGCAGCACAAGGCCCTCACCAGATGTGGCTGCCTGATCTTGGACTTCCCAGCCTCCAGAACTGTGAGCTAAACAAACTTTTTCTTTAAAAATTATCCTGTCTTGGGTAGTCTGTTATAGCAACAGAAAACACTAAGACCCTATACCTGGTACAGCCTTTCTCACTCCATCATCTCAAGGTGGATGCCTTTGAATACTTCAAAAATCAGTATGACCTCTCCTATTTAAAGTAGGTGACCCCCTCCATGCCCCCACAGCTTTCTGTCATCTACACATGCTATTTTTCCTATAGCCTTTAATAATGTTTGTAATTTAATTTTTTGCTTGTTTATCTTTCCCCACACTGTGGACTGTAAGCTTCATAAAGGCAGTGCTCATGCTGATACTTTTCACTCTTTGCCTAGTTAGGACATTGTTCATAGTAAATACTCAAAATGTGTTTGTTGAATGAATATTCAAGGTCATATCACGATCCCCAGTCTGTGACTTAGAAACATGACTATACAAAAGTTATTTTAAAGACTGTTATTCAAGATTTGATTATTAAAGAACAAGGTCTCTCCTCAAAGCAGGTCTGTAACATCCAGTTAGGTCTCATACCTATTAAAAGCAAAGTATCCGTGTCTTATTTAAAATTAAGAGATGAAGAAAAGATGGCCCTCCACTCCAGCCTTTCTGCTTCTTTGCTGTCCAGCAACACAGGACATGCCTTAAGATTTTTGCTCATAATAAATCCCATTTATGCCTACTGTTCTATTACTGGAATGCTAAGCATGTGGGAGTTATTTACATTCTACTGCTCAAGGTTATCACCAAGGTCTGATTGCAAAAATTCAAAAAATTGCAACCTCAGGCATAAATGGGTTAATATTCCTTCTGCCTGTAACACACTTCCCTCAGATATTACAATGACTTCCTCACCCATGTCAGACCAGATCCATGAGGCCTTTTCTGACCACCCGTAACTTCTGTAATGTCAGATATGGTTGTCCTGGCTGTGCTGTCTACAGAGGAGGGGATCTGAGGGAGCCTGACGTTTGGTCCATGCTCTGCCCTTCATTTACTACTGGTGAGGGGCAGGAAAGAGAGAAACGCCTCTTTCTAATTGATGCACCCAGGTGCTGGAGGGGCATCTTTACAAAATTCAAAGATGCTATCTACCCTGGCTGCGGTCTTGTGGCTTATCTAAATGCCAACAAACTTGTTGCTTGCATATTACCTTTCCCTGCAGAGTGTAAGCTTCAGGATGGCAGGAATTTTTGTCTGCTTTCTTCACTGCTATTTCCTCAGCCTTTAGAATAGTACCTGACACCTAATAGGTGCTCCCAAATATTTGTTGAATACATGAATGAATTTAGGTATTTTTTTCAAAAAGCAACAAAAACAAAGCTATAAACTGTAGCTGTTGGATTTGTCTTATTTCTCCATAGTTTAGTTTTTGTTTGTAGTTTAGCTGTTCAACTGTTGTGATTAATTCACCAGGATCCTGGGATTTATTTGCCACATTACGGTTTTCATCTCACTTCACTTTCATTTAGAGATATGAAAATTGGCTGTGCTTTTCTTCAATTCTTTTTTTTTTTCTCTTGAGGCCTCTCTCTTTTTCTTGCATCAGATTTAACGGAAACTCTAATAACAGGATGAAAATATCACCAGGTTATTTTATTGGGGCATAAGCCACATAAAAGACCCACACCTACATATAACTAAGATAAACCTGAAATTGCATCTCAAAGCCTCACATGGAAAATAATTTCTTTTCTGGAGCTCCCCCAGGGTTCTCTCTTAAATACAAGTTTACCAGGAAAACCTTGACTTAAGAATAAATATTTTCCAAGCAGCTTTTGGTGTCTGGCTTAGATGAGTTTTCCAAAGCTGAACTATTCTTGAAAAAGCCAAATTATTTGGATCAATCTTTATGCAATATTTTCAACTTGGCATTAATGGGGTTTTTTTGGGGGTCTTTTTGCATAATTTATAGCAACTCACATGTTTAAATATCTTAATGTACACTGGTGTTGGGGAGTTGGATGCCCCTTTAATTATTCAGCATCAACCACCCTGAGACTGAGAAAACTATTAAAACTAAAATTCATTCCTGTCCTGGACTGATGCTACTAAAATTGAAAGATAATTCCCCAGTTCTGGCAGCCTTATGGTTACTATTAAATTTCCTCCCAATGAAGAAAGGTGTAATTCTCAAACCCCCCTGACTAGAGACTTAGGATTACCTTGCAAAACCAGATCTAAAACCCATGTGGTCTTAATCCTCCTAAACTGATTACCTTGGTGTCTTTTAAGGTTTTGGTACTAATTTAATTGACTGCTGTGTGCAACCCCAGGAAAGAGGGTACAAAATCCATTCAAATTCTCACTGTTAAATAAAACCTGCCAGCAAATTACTGGCAGTTGAGAGGGTTGCAGAGCAAGAATCAACAGCAAAAACCTCATTCAAAGTACTTGCCCCTGAACCCATTCTTTGATTAAATTAAAACATTTTGGCTTCCCCATTGGGTAGTTCAGTTATCATGTTTGGCCACAAGACATCTGATTTTTATGTTTTATTTCAAAATAATATTCTGCAGCAGTCATATCTGTAATGCATTCATATGTGGTTGTTCTTATTTGATTCAATCAATGCCATCGATTTTCCTTTAAATGCAAAGATTGCACAGTTCAGCTTTAATTGTGGATCTGGTTGCAAGGGCTGTCAATTGGAGACAGGCCGTTCTATTTTTCTCCTAATAAATCACCTTTTACTGGTGAACATTGGCTGGGTTGGACCTTCCTCTGTTAGCCTTTTCCCCCCTTAATGCCGTGCACCAGATCTGTGAACCTGTAAGGGAAAAAGTGCACAGGAGCAGTTGATTGAAGGTATTTTAGTACGCCTTTAATATCTAGGATACATGTTTTATTGTGTCTTAAAGGAGTTGAAGAGAAAATTAAGTTTAAGTGCCCTGGGGAATACGTTCAAGAGGGTCTAACTGTGTTTGAGGGTGTCTTACAAAACAACCTCTCTTTAGGGAGGGAGCACCCTGAGGCCATGAATGTTTTGGGCTTATTAGTAGAGACCCATCTTCCCTCTCAGGACCTTTCCTCATAATTTACCAATACTTGCTTTATTTGGATCCCTTTATTCACTGATGTACTGATTCATTGATCTACAGCCAGACCCAAGTGACTTTAAATACTGACTCTAAGACTTGTTAGCTGTGTGACCTTAGTGAAGTCTTTTCATCTGTGTTACTAATTTATCAAATGGAAATAATAACTACCTCCAAGGCTTTGCTAGGATTAACTAAAATCATGCATATGGATAGCTTAGGTTGATGCCTGGCAAATAGGAAGCACATCGTTAACACTAGCCTTATTATGATACGGTGTCAGTGGAAAGGGAAGAAGTGACTGGTGTACGTTTTGTCCCTCAGTTGTTGAGCACTTAACCTGGTGGTTCCTGTGTCTCAGGCACAATCCTATGTGCTTAACAAATAGTTACTCACTTAATCCTCATATCAATCCAACAAGGTAGGTACAATTATTATTATACCCATTTTATCGATAAGAAAATTGGGGCTCTGAGGGGTGGAGACCTGCCCAAGCTGTGACCACTGGTGCGGAGGGCCGGGTCATTCCTTGTGTCCACACGGTTTTGTTTTTTTTTTTTCCTTTTTGAGACAGAGTCTCACTCTGTCACCCAGGCTGGAGTGCAGTGGTGTGATCTCGACTCACTGCAACCTCCGCCTCCTGAGTTCAAGCAATTCTTCTGCCTCAGTCTCCCAAGTAGTTGGGGTTAGAGGTGCCCACCACCACGCCAGGGTAATTTTTTTTTTTTTTTTTTGTAGTAGAGATGGGGTTTCACCATCTTGGCTAGGCTGGTCTCAAACTCCTGACCTCATGATGCACCCACCTTGGCCTCCCAAAGTGCTAGGATTACAGGCATGAGCCACCGCACCCAGCCTCTTGTGTCTATACTTTTTAATGTTCTGCTATGATATTCCCTGCTGGGAAATCAGATACCTTTTCTTCATTTCAGATCTGGATTTGGGCATGATAGTTTCTGGGTATGAATTGTTACTTATGTAAAATGCCTAGAGCTGTCACTCCTTGTTCTCTTGATCCTGTGTTTTGCTCCTAAGGAAGCTCGTGGGGCATTAGGTCTTTGGAGGTCCTTGCATGGATATTGTTCATTCACTGACTTGTGAAAGGGCAGCTGTGTGAGGTGGGATGGCTAAAGTTACCTAGAGATGCAGAACCCTGAGCAAATTATGGCGTTGGTCTTTGATGTCTATTGTTTCTCCCCTGCTCTGTGCCATGGATTTCTCTCCTAGTGCTGTCATCTTCCTCTTACTTCATTTTGTCTTTATACTATTTCATTCTCTTTTTCACTAAAACCTGAACTTGGGAAGGTTTCTTCTCCTTCCCTCCTTTGCTCTCCCTCTTCCTTCTTTCTTCTTTCCTTCCCTTTATCTCTTCCTCCTTTCCTTATTTCTTCCTTCCATAATACTTAAGGAGCTTTTATTTTGTGCCATATATCTTTTTAGGTATTAGGGATGCAGCCCTAAGCAAAATATCCATTCACTCACTCACTTGACTATTTGAGTAACTACAAAGTTCCATGTCTCATTCTGGGCATTGGGGAACATAGCAGTCAATATACCATCCCCGACTCTTTCAGAGCCTACATTCTAGTGAGCCCATAGACAATAAATAGGGGTACTGATCAGTGATACAAAGAGAAATAAGGATATGTTAGGGGCTAAAGAGGGAAGGGGATGGTTCTCTTTTAGATGGTCTAGTGAGGAGTGGTATCTCTAAGGAAATAGCATTTTAGCAGTGTCTAAACTGATGTGATTTATTGTATGATATTCTGTGTGGAAGGGAACAGCTAATACAAAAGCCCCAAGTGTGAGTGGGCTTTAGTGCTTTGAGAAATATCACAGAAATCAGTGTGGTCATATGCGGGCCATCTGATCTCTAATGCAACTATTTACTTCTGCCACTGTAGCATTAAAGCAGTGATAGACGGCATATAAACAAATGCTATAGCTCTGTTCTGATAAAAGTGTATTTAAAAAGCATGCAGTGGGATAGATTTGTTCAGGTAACAAACTGTAAGTTTGCTAATCTCTGGCATTCCAGTAGAATACTTAGGTATGATAATTAGATCTGAAATAAACAAAAATCAGGAACAAAAGATTTAAAGTTTTCATTTACTTTTACCAAAGATGAATTCATACCCTGAATCTTATAACCTCTCAATTCTGAATTAATTAATAATATTTGGTAGAGTAGACTTGAAAAAATTGGCAAGAAGTTAGGATTAATCTCTGTCATCTTTCTTTCTCTGTTCCTTCCTTTGTGATGCCTAGGTCTTCAGTACTCTTGAACCTACCCCAGTTTCAGGTAGCTAAGTCATGTACAGCGGTGGCTCTATGAGTTTCTATATAGGATAGATTTAAGAGAAACTATTGGCTTTAAAGAGGGCTTGAGGTGACTTGTCCTGAAATATGTATTCACGTAGCAAGCTTATCTTACTTATAAGTTTAAGGAGGTTCTAAAGGGCCAGTGGGGAAGCCCCTGTAAGCCAACTTCTAGCTGATAAAGGGAAAATGATGGTGTGGCAGGTGTCAAGGGGAAAAAAACATTTTTCCTATTTGCATGCTAACAAGTTAGCTTGCTATAGTCTTATGGTTGCTGTTGAAGACACAAGACTTCTGGGTCAGACCAAAGGCTGGTTTATTATTCATGGCAATGGAAGTAGCTAGGCTATCAATATTTGTGCTGGTTCTCTGAGCTCTAATACTTACAGAGTAATATAAAGAGGGCCAGGTCATACCTGCACATGCAACCATGCAATGGGTGTGGATTGCATTACAAGAAATAAATCTCAAGTTTTAGGGAACACGAATCTTTTCTAATAGGCAATGCCTGTGCTTTGTGCCAATGGGAGATATTGTCTTAATTATTTTGGTGAGAAAACAGACCTGAACTTTTCTCCAGAAGGAAATATCATCTCTACATCCTCTAAGACTGTTTGCTACACAAAATCTTTGAAAGGATTGTCTGGAACAAAAGCAGCCAGTGCCTCTGTGCACAAGACATGAAGAAATGCAAGAAACTCATAGAGAATTGTCTCAATAGTAGGCTTCCCATTTTAGATTTTAATTAGAATAAAAATAGAGAGCTGAAATAACTGTGCTGTAGTGGTGGAATTTCCAGCAGCAGTGAGGAAGTAGACGCAGTGAACAAGATCCTCCCTGCAGCCTTCTTGGGAGCCCCCTTCATGTTCACTTTGCTTCAACACATAGCTGTGTCCAGAGTCTCTATCCACTTGTCTTGGTGGTTAGAATTATTTTTATTGTGTGTAGGGCTGTTTTCACACATCCTGAGTTTGGAGAGAAACCTTCGTTGTAAACACATTTGATAAATGATACCCAAACATGCCGAAGAGTTCCAACTAAGAATGAATCACTTTTGAAGAATGCCTCTGTAAAATGTTTCGGGAAAATAGCCTTTCTTTTCCAACCTGGGTATTAAATCATTACAGAGTTATCTTTCATGGAACATAATGTAGCTGTGCTGTTGTGTAGTCACCATGATTTTTGCAGTTCCAGTGACATGGGCTGTGGTGTTTTATCATGAGCCATTAACATACCATGATTTTTTGGTTTAAGCGTAAGATAAACTCATTGAGTTCTCCTCTTCCTCCTCCTCCTTTCTTTTGGAAAGAAGGTGAGAGTTATCTGCTAAAATTTAGAGTTATCTGCTAAAATTTCAACAGATTCCTGGGTCAGAAACGAGCTAGATTTGGAAATTCAAGGGCACAAAAAGAACTTTGTTATTTTGACATCTTCAGTGCCTGTGCTAGAAATAAGTAGAATACATGGTCCATTGAAGAAGCTCAATAAATGGTTGATGAAGTAAATGGTTCTTTCTTGGCAGTAAACAATCATGTATTAAGTTCTTATCAAGTGTAAGCATGGATGAAATGCAGATTGGAATAACAGAAAGCACTTCCCTAGGAAGACACAAAAGATAATTGCTACAGGAGTAATATATATCACAATGGTGATTCTTTGATAACTGATCCAACGAAGATAAGTTTTGCACCTACTATGTGCAAGGCACTATGGTGCTGGACAGTCATGGTGAGAAAGAGACCCATGGCTTCTGCCTTCTCAGAGTTTAGAGTTTAGTGGAAAGGGACAGACAATGGGATACTGGGAGGATGTGGGTGGAAGTTACACTAGTTAAGGAAAGTTTCTCTGAGGGAATGACTTGAAGGACTAGAAGATCTGAGTTGTATAGGAATTGGGCAGGAAAAGTCTCGAGCACTTGGAATAATCTTCGTTTGTTAGAGGAGCAGGGATAAGAACAGTGAAGTTAGGGCAGAATGAAAAAAGAAAAAGTGGCATAAAACGAGGTTGGATAGGGTGACAGCACAGGTCGTATGGGTTATTAGGCCCATGTTGAAAACTTGGAGTTGACTGCAGGAGCATGGAGAGCCAGTGGAAGGTTTTAGCTTGAGTCTTGCTTCACTTAACTTATGTGAAACATGGTACATACCTACTCTAGACTTGAAATCATACCATAGGTATTTAAATCTGACTGTGGCAGCGATTGCACACAGCCTACTAAATATTTGTTCCCTGTTTTATCTTACTAAAAGAACGAAATTTAGCTGTTCACAATGGCACTACATATGAGTAGAGCTACAGTCTATATTTCTCAGATTCCTTTGCTGCTATGGTTCTGTCAATAAATGAGATATAAGTGGAAGCATTGAGAGGAAGGATTCCTATAAGGACCTCATCTGGGGGATAATGTTTTTGCCTTTCCTTTTTTTTTTCTTCCTTCCTTTTCCTTGAAATACAGGTGTGATGGGCTTGAATTCCCAGAGCTGTCTTGTACAATGAGGTAAACTTAGTGAAGTAAGCCAGGCACTGGGATGATAGAGCAGAAAGAAAGTAAGATCCTGGCCTATGATAGCTGGGACTACCTTACCCACTCTGGACTGTCTACTTGTGAACCAATACTGCATATTTCAGTCATTATTATTTGGGGTTTTTCAGCCAAATTCAATCCTTATTTACATACCAGCACTGTCACTAGCCTGTGGGCTGCATATGCTTTATTTTTTTCTTCTCTGGGAATTGAGGGAAATAATAATATCTACCTCATCTGTTTGTTATAAAAATGAAATGTGTTGAGTGTAAAGTGCTTAGGACATTGCCCGGCAGTTAAATGTCTATATATCTATATCTATATCTCTAGATATCTATCTAGATAGATATATATCTCTAGATATCTGTAGATACCTGTATCTATAGATAAATATCTCTAAATATGTAGAGAGATATATATATTATATATCTAAATATCTAGAGATATATTATTATATCTCTATCTATCTATCTATCTATCTATCTATCTATCTATCTATCTATCTATATTTTTTAACAGAGTCTCGCTCTGTCACTCAGGCTGGAGTACAATGGTTGATCTTGGCTCACTGCAACCTCCACCTCCTGGGTTCAAGTGATTCTCCTGCCTCAGCCTCCCAAGTAGCTGGGATTACAAGCACATGCCACCACACCCAGCTAATTTTTGTATTTTTAGTAAATATGGAGTTTCACCATGTTGGCTAGGTTGGTCCAGAACTCCTGACCTCAGATAATCTGCCCACCTCAGCCTCCCAAAGTGTTGGGATTACAGGCATGAGCCACTGCATCTGGCATGCACGCGCGCATATATATATATATAGATATATATATATATATCTATATATATATATATGTTTTTTTTTTTTTTTTTGAGATAGCCTCACTCTGTTGCCCAGCTGGAATGCAGTAGTGTGATCTTCGCTTACTGCAACCTCTGCCTCCCAGGTTCAAGTGATTCTCCTGCCTCAGCCTCCCGAGTAGCTGGGATTACAGGAGCCCACCACCATGCCCAGCGAATTTTTTGCATTTTTAGTAGAGGCGAGGTTTCACCATGTTGGCCAGGCTGGTCTTGAACTCCTGACCTCAAGTGATCCGCCCATCTTGGCCTCTCAAAGTGCTTGGATTACAGGTGTGAGCCACTGCACCCAGCATGCGCGCACGCGCACGCGTGCGCGCGCGCACACACACACACACACACATATATTTTAAGAGATAGTTTCGCTCTGTTGCCCAGCTGGAATGCAGTGGTGTGATCTCGGCTCACTGCAACCTCTGTGGTTCTCCTGCCTCAGCCTCGTGGGTAGCTGGGATTATAGGCACGTGCCACCATGCCCAGCTAATTTTTGTGTTTTAGTAGAGGCGAGGTTTCACCATGTTGGCCAGACTGGTCTCAAACTCCTAACCTCAAGTGATCCACCCACCTTGGCCTCCCAAAGTGCTGGGATTACAGGTGTGAGCCACTGAAATGCTAACTAATTTTATTAAGTTTTAGAAAATGCTGGTTCCCATGGGATTGACTTGGAAGGAGGCAAGGGTGGAAGAGAGGTAAACAGGTAGGAGGACTGGGACAGTAGCCAGCACAGAGAAGATGTTGGCCTGATCTAGAGTTGTGTTCAAGAGTGTCCTTAATTCTTCCTGGGGGTTTCCTGCAAGGCTCCCCAAAGGAGACATTTGAAAAACAGGCGAAGACATTTTGAGAAGAGTGGAAGGCATTTGGGGAAGAAAGAGTTGCTGAAAGAGTGACATTGTGGAATTACCGCTGAGTGCAGTAAACAGCAGGTTCTCAGGTGCAGTGGGCAGGGGGATGTATGGAGAGGCAGGAGAGGATGCTGACCCTCCTGCAAGTGGGTCAAGGAGGAATACATATGCCTCCCCAAGAAGTTGGGATGTTATCTTTGGGCCAGGGCAGATAGTGAAAGGTTTTTGAGAACAATGACTATGTTGTAGTATATCATAGGACAGTATACCATAACATAGCATATTAAGGTCTATAACTATATATGTTATATATTTATACATGTGTATAGTCATATGCTACATAATGACATTTTGGTCAATGACCACATGCATGATAGTGGTTCTGTAAGATTGTAATACCATCTTCTTACTGTATCTTTTCTACGTTTAGATTCACAAATACTCACTATTGTGTTATAATTGGCTCCAGTATTCAGTACAGTCACATGCTGTACAGGGTTGTAGCTTAGGAACTATAGGTCACACCATCTTCTAGACTATGTGTATAGAAGGCCACACCATGTAGGTTTGTGTAAGTGCACTCTATGATGTTCCCACAATGACAAAATCACCTGATGATGCATTTCTCAGAATGTATCTCCATTGTTAAATGACATACGACTGTATGTGTCCATCATTATAATGATAGTTGTCGGTCATGTGGAGGCTGAAGGGGATGTTTGCAGTATTTGAAATAGGGAAGCCAGTGTTGTTATAAAGTCATTATAATCATCAGGCAAGAAATATGAAGAGTATGAAATAGAGCAGTGGACCCCAAGGTTGTACAGCAGCAAGTACAATAGTTTGGTAGTTAAGAGCATAAATTCTGCGGTCAGAACATTCTCAGATAAGAAAAAAAAAGATGAAATATATAGAGTTAACCCTGCATATAGGCCCTTACATGTGGTTTACTGGTTTTATTGGCTATTATTATTATTATTATTGGTCCAGTTTTAATTAGGGAGTTTCTCAGCTTGTAATGTCTCCTGAATGAAGACAAAGGATCCCAGAATTAACTTACCCAGGGTCCCAGAGTTTAATTTACCTGGAAAGATATAGCTTTACTCTCAGGAAAGGCCTCACTTCAAAGCAAGGCAAGGATTGGGGACATATAACCTGATGTTCATTATTTGAAGCTATTTATCTAGTTATGAGTTTAAATCTATTGAGCCCTTCCTCACTCTTTGGCCAGAATGATACTGTATCCTCAGGGATGGTTTAACATACGTAAGTCAATAAATGTGATATAGCACATAAACAGAATTAAAAACAAAAATCACCTGAAAATCTCAATAGTCACAGAAAAAGCCTTTGACCAAATCCAGCATCCTTTTATGATTAAAACCCTCAGCAAAATCAGCATAGAAGGGATATACCTTAAGGTAATAAAAGCCATTTATGACAAACCCACAGCCAATATTATACTGAATAGGGAAAAGTTGAAAGTATTCTCCCTGAGAACTGAAACGAGACAAGGATGCTCACTTTCACCACTTCTATTCAACATAGTACTGGAAGTCCTAGCCAGAGCAATCAGACAAGAGAAAGAAATAAAGGGCATCCAAATTGGTAAAGAGGAAGTCAAACTGTCACTGTTTGCTGATGATATGATTGTATATCTAAAAAACCCTAAAGACTAATCCAAAATGCTAGTAGAACTGGTAAATAAATTCAGCAAAGTTTCAAGATACAGAATTAATGTATACAAATTGGCAGCTCTGCTATGTACCAACAGGAACCAAGCTGATAATCAAATCAAGAACTCCTTTTATAATAGCAGCAAGAAAAAGACCCCACAACTTAGGAATATACTTAACCAAGGAGAGGAAAGACCTCTACAAACAAAACTACAAAACACTGCTGAAAGAAATCACACATAACACAAACAAATGGAAAAACATCCCATTCTCATGGATGGGTAGAATCAATGTTGTGAAAATGACCATATTCCAAAAGCAATCTACAAATTCAGTGCAATTCCCATAAAAAATATCAACATAATTCTTCATAGAACTAGAAAAGACAATCCTAAAATTCATATAGAATCAGAAAGAGGACACATAGCCAAAGCAAGACTAAGCAAAAAGAACAAATCTGGAGGCATCATGTTACCTGACCTGAAACTGTACCAAAGGCCATAGTCACCAAAACAACATGATACTGGTATAAAAACAGGCACATAGATCAATGGAACAGAATAGAGAAACCAGAAATAAAGCCAGATATTTACAGCCAATTGATCTTCAACAAAGCAAACAAAAACATAAAGTGGGGAAGGGACACCCTATTCAACAAATGGTGCTGGGATAATTGGCAAGCCACATGCAGAAGAATGAAACTGGATCCTCATTTCTTACCTTATACAAAACTCGACTCAAGATGGATCAAAGACTTAAATCTAAGACTAAAACCACAAAAATTCTAGAAGATAACATTGGAAAAACCCTTCAAGACATTGGCTTAGGCTAAGATTTCATGGCCAAGAACCCAAAAGCAAATGCAACAAAAACAAAGATAAATAGATGGGATTTAATTAAACTAAAAAGCTTTTGCACAGCAAAAGAAATAATCAGTGGAGTAAACAGACAAACCACAGAGTGTCAGAAAATTTTCACAATCTGTACATCTGACAAAGGACTAATATCCAGAATCTACAATGAACAGAAACAAATCAGCAAGAAAAAACAAACAATCCCATCAAAAAGTGGGCTACAGACATAAATGACAATTCTCAAAAGAAGATATACAAATGGCCAACAAACATGGAAAAATGCTCAACATCAGTAATGATCAGGGAAATGCAAATTAAAACCACAATGTGATACTACTGTACTCCTGCAAGAATGGCCATAATAAAAAAAAAATAGATGTTGGCATGGATGTGAAAAGGGAACACTTTTACACTGCTGGCAGGAAGGTACACTAGGATAACCACTATGGAAAACAGTGTAGAAATTCTTTAAAGAACTAAAAGTACATCAACCATTTGATCTAGCAATCCCCCTATGGGTATCTACCCAGAAGAAGTTATTATACAAAAAAGATACGTGGACACACATGTTTATAGCGGCACAATTGGCAATTGCAAAAATATGAAACCAGCCCAAATGTCCATGAAATACTACTCAGTCATAAAAAGGAACAAAATAATGCCATTTGCAGCAACCTGGATGGAATTAGAGACTATTAGTCTAAGTGGAGTAACTCAGAAATGGAAAACCAAACATCATATGTTCTCACTCATAAATGGCAGCTAAGCTATGAGGATGCAAAGGCATGAGAATGATACATTGGACTTTGGGGACTTGGAGGAAAGGGTACGGAGGGTGAGGGATAAGAGACCACACATTGGGTACAGTATACACTGCTCAGATGATGGGTGCACCAAAATTTCAGAAATCACCACTAAATAAGTTATTCATGTAACTAAAAACCACCTGCTCCCTAAAAACCTATTGAAATAAAAAAAAAATTATACTACGTACTTCAACTGCATGAAGTCCTATACTCCTCAAAAGAATCCCATGAATATGTGCTATGGTCTGAATGTTTATGTCCGTCCAAAGTCCGATGTTGAAATCCTAACCCCCCCGCCCCAGGTGATAGTATTAGGAGATGCAGTCTTTGGGAGGTGAGTAGGTCATGAATGTTCTGCCCTCATGAATAGGATTAATGACTTTACAAAAGAGATCCCAGAGAGATGCCCTGCTCTTCCCCTATGTGAGGACACTATATGAGAAGGCACAGTCTATGAACCAGAAAGTGGACCCTTAGCGGTCACTAAATCTGTCATTGTCCTGATCTTGGACTTCTCAGTCCCTAGAACTATAAGAAAAATTTGTGTGTTTAACAAGCCACCCAGATTGTGGTATTCTCTTATAGCAGCTCGACTAGATTGAGACAGGGTGGTACCACTAGTACTGATATTTTACAGATGACGGAATTGGTGCTAGAGAAGTTAATCAGTAATCATAATGCCATAACCAATAAATGGGGAAGGCTGGATTGAAACCCCATGGCCTGCCTCCAGAGTCGTGCTGCTTCCCTGTTACTCAAGTTTTTACTTTATCACCAAAACACAGGTGTGTGAAGAATGTACCAGACAATCTTCATCTCCCTTGAAAATGGAACAGTATTCCAAGAAGCAAATTTTATGATAATAGATCCTAGTGATGTTCAAGGTTATTGGAATTTTATCAGTTATGGTGACTGAAGGGATATAGTTGCTTCCTGAGACTCTTGTCTTAAAATATAGAAACTCAAGGTGTATCAAGGCCAACAGATCAGGAGATGATTACCAGTGAAAAGGTAGTTTGTTACAGTCCTCAGGGGAGGGGAATGTCATGCCATGGGGGTCCTTGTGGGGAAGCGCTAGGGCTGATCAGAGGCAGAGGGAGGGGAGAACTGTGGGTAGAGCCTTTGTTGTGGTTTCCATGGGAAGGAACAGGGAAGGCAGGGTCAGCAGGCTCAGGATTGGCTAATTTGAATAATTTCAGCAGACCCTGGGCATGGAGGCTGTCTTTAGCTGTCTGATACCTGGCTCTGGGGTAATTAGGACAGGTGAACAGTGGCCTGAATGGTTTGATCCTGATAGGAGGGATTATGGGACTGTGAACTCTGAACTGGTGGGTTTGCATTTGAAAACATGCCCCAGGAAGAGGACTCCTCCCAAGGAGGGGAGGCATTGATTGGGGGCGGGGGGGGTGGTGGGGATGGGCAGGAGACCAAGGCAAGGTGACTTGGGCATATCACCGGGTTTTCCAGAACAAGTGGTGTCAGCATATGCACGTAGGGGAGGATGTTAAAGAACGGAGCTTACAAAAGCTAGAAACATGGTTAGAAGAGCTTAAAGAAGAGATGTGTAGAGGGGTAAAACAGCGGGGTGGGGAGCAAAAGGAAGAAACATAGAAGAACAGAGTCATGGACTTGACTCTTCTTGTCTATCCATGGGATTGTGTGCTTTCATTTTGCTTTACCAAGACCCAGTCTCCTATTTATAAAGACGGGACATTTTACTAAACCAATATTTACCAAGACAGAGGACATACCACTAGCGCTACATTAGATGGCTTCAGGCAAAAAACAGACATGGCATTAAATAGCATTACATCATACAAGGTCATTTACCTTCTAGTTTCTTTCAGTCCTTCTAATTGCCCCATGGGGACAGTCTCAAATTAGCACTGCTCTACTGTTAACAGCTCTTTAACCCTTCCTACTTTCATTTCAACAAAAAATAGATCTCAGGCTCAGAGATCTTGACAGGCTTCTGGTGGCTCCAGGTATTCCTTGGCTTGTAGGTGCATCCTTCCTATCTCTGCGTTTGTCTTCACATGGTCTGCTCTGTGCATCACAGTGTCCTCCTGTCTTCTAAGGATTGGATTTAGAGCCCACCACAAATCCAGCATTTCATCTTGGGATCCTGAACTAATTACATCTGCAAAACCCCTATTTCTAAATAAGGTTACATTGTGAGGTTCTGAGTGAACATAAGTTTTGCAGGGACACTACATCAGCAACCAAGGGAAGCCAGAAATCTGATAAATTAAGTAAGAAATGTCATGAGACAGGCCTGCATGGGCACTGTGGGTGGCAGCTGGCAGTATACCACACACTGCAGTGTGGGCGTCTCAGAAATTCATCCTTTTGTCTTTGATTCTTTCCTTGCAAGGCTATGAACCAGAGTATAGGGTCACTTAGAATAAGATGGGGAGCAGAAATCTGTATCCTCCTCCAGTATACATTTGAAAAATCAAGACCCTGCCCTGTAATTTGGACTTCCCCATAAAGGAAGGATTTTCAGAAGTTGTATTAGGTTCTCTAAAGGGACAGAACTAATAGGACATATGTATGTATAAAGAGGAGTTTATTAGGAGAATTGACACACATGATCACCAGGTGAAATCCCACCATAGGCCATTTGCAAGCTGAGGAGCAAGGAAGCCAGTCCAAGTCCCAAAACCTCAAAAGTGGGGAAGCCAACAGTGCAGCCTTCAGTCTGTGGTCAAAGGTCCAAGAGTCCCAAAGCTGAAGAACCTGGAGTCCAATATTCAGAGGCAGGAAGCATCCAGCATGGGAGAAAGAAGGAGTCCAGAAGACTAGACCAGTCTAGTCTTTCCATGTTCTTCTGCCTGCTTTTATTCTGGCCGCACTGGCAGCTGATTAGACGGTGTCCACCCACATTGAGGGTGGGTCTGCCTTTCCCAGTCCACTGTCAAATGTTAATCTCCTTTGGCAACCCCCTCACAGACACTCCTAGGAACAACACTTTGCATCCTTCAATCCAATCAAGTTGACACTCGATATTAAACATCACATAAGTCAAGTATGCAAAAAAAAAAAAAAAAAAAAAAGACAACTATGTACAACAGCTGGTAATCAGCTTTAATATCTTTTTCCTCATTAGCTCGATTTTTACCATTGTATTTTATTCATGTGATACTGTTTTTTCACTTATGGTACTACTTTGTAAATATTTATTTAGGTAAAAAGCAGTACTGTTTTACAAATAGGTAAGAAGTTGTTAACAGTATAGAGATGCTCCATTGCTATAGTGATACCCAGATATGATAAGATTCACAAAGGTTTGGGAGAGGGAGGAATATCCAGAATCCAAACTGTGCTGGAGTATTTCCAGCCCAGACATTTCCAGACCTTATGATTCTTTGCACTCACAGCTATTTGTTTAGAAAGACTTAGATGTCATGAGCCTTGGGGTTATATATCTACAACTCAGCATTTCACAAAGAACTGAGAACAGGCAATTCATAAGCTTCAGAGGTTTCAGCAAAGCGCTGCAATGCTTGTGTGTTTTAGGTGAGTTTTTCAGCCAGTGCTATTTTAACAAATACCAGGAACACTATTTGGACTGGCTCCTATATCTTCAATAACCTACTGGGCATTGTCACCTGTATATCTTGCTGTTACCTCAAATATAGCAGGTGGAGAAACAAATTCATCATTATGCCCCCCAAACTTGTATCTACTCCTGACTTCTCTGACATACACTCAGCCTGCCAAGCCTGCAGCCTTGGAGAATTTCTGACTCACTCATCTCTGGCATCTCCTAAATGTATCCACTCACTGCATCTTATTGAATTCCCCCTGGAGGGTTTCTTGTATCTTTCCTTTCCTTTCAGCTGTTACTGTCTTATTCTAGGCATTTACCTGCTCTTTTTCTCTAGCTGGGATCTCTAATCCTCCCTTCACATTACTGCAATGTACCTTCAGTTTGGTTACAGCTGTCTCTTGTCTGTTATCAGCAGTGCCAAGAGGTAGCTGGGGTGAAACTTAGCCTCTTTATAATTTCTAACAACCCCACAATCCTAAATAAGCAAATGATCTAGTCCAGTGTCCTTACTCAAGAACTCAAGAGCTCAAGAACAGTTCTCTTGCACAACCTTCCAAAAATATCATCCCTCTTCCAGGTTTCCTACATGGATGTTTTGGAGCCAGCCTTGCCTCTTAGTGTTCTTTGAGTGCACCACACTTAGGGCTTTCTCCTTCCAACCCAATTTTCTTCCCCTCTTCATTTGGAGTTCCCTTCTGTTTCTTGATCTTTGTCCTTATTAATCACATGAAGGCCGAGTATAAAAAGAACATTTGCTGTGAACTCAGAAGAAATAGGAACATTTTGAACTTCACTCTCATTGCCATTTGTTCCTGGAGAGTATTTTTAAGACAGAAAATTTTGAGTGGCTAAACATTTGCATTTTTTGTTTATTTTTTCCCGTTCCTTCCCAGTTAATTTGCATTAGGATGCATCTGTTAAGCAAGCATACCCAAGGCCCAGGACTAGTTATAGCCCTTGGTGAACAAGGTAGGAAAGGCAGAGAACATCTGTTTGCCTCTAGCTGGTAAGATTTCTGAGATCTAGTGTGGGACACCAGCTGTCTTGCAATGTCCCGATTTGTCACTGCTTATGGAAAGATGCTAATGCTCCAAAATTGACTAGAACTGGCAAGGATAAGATGGGAGGAGACAGCACTTTGGGCCAAGGGCAGAGATGGTAGCTGCAACCTGTTTCTTAGGGGAAAGGTTCCTTCCCTCTCTTCAGCCTCAAGAAGATACAGTGCGTCAGGGCCTGTGTTGGGAAGGGAAGAACATACAGGCATGGACCTGGGAGTCTGGAAACTAAGATCTCTGTGATCGTGTCTCATATGAATTCTGAGTTGACCTGGCGAATTTCTGGCACTCCTTGGTATGGGATACACTAGAAAGATAATAAAATGTCCTGCTATTTGGCAGGTAAATGGGCTACCTTTTTTTTTTAACATTACTTCAGGATCCTGAGGGCCATCACTCTAGGTGTTTTCAAGCAATTTTAACTAATTCTGATCTGTCTTAGGTTGGTATACATTTAATCTTCTCCATGACGCCCTTTCTGGATATTCTAGAATTCGTTGTTTCTCACTTCACCAACTTCTGTAACTTTACCCCTCTTATTCATAAGTAAGCCATTTGTCTGGCCTATCCCTCCAGAAGTTCCTCTGGTCAACCCCACATGACCAAAAACATATAATTTACTACTTAAATCGAGTACTCAAATGTACTGGCTTATGTTGTTAGTTTCATTTTCTCACTGTGCAGAGTTTTGTCTCTTCAAATAAAATACAACTTCTTTAACGGCAAATATGTTGGCATTTGATCCCATGCCTTTTACAAAATACTCCCTACTTCCTAGCAAAGCATTGAATACACAGCACAGAGCTCAATAAATACATTTCTAATTCATTTACCCTGCAAATAATTTGTTTCTGTCTCAATTGTATCTCAGCCATTAAGGTCAGTACTGGGTGTATAACCATAAACAAGACAGAGAAGATTCCTGCTGTCTGTCATGGAGGAGGAGAATAGCAAGCAAGAACACACATGAATCATGTAATTAAAGTTTGTGATTTTCACTCTAAAGAAAATAGAGTGGCTGTTCCAGCCGGGCGCAGTGGCTCACGCCTGTAATCCCAGCACTATGGGAGGCCGAGGCCGGCAGAACGTGAGGTCAGGAAATCGAGACCACCCTGGTCAACATGGTGAAACCCTGTCTCTACTTTAAAAAATACAAAAAGTTGGCTGAGCGTGGTGGTGTGTGGCTGTAGTGCCAGCTACTCGGGAGGCTGAGGCAGGGGAATCACTTGAACCCGGGAGGTAGAGGTTGCAGTCAACCAAGATCACACCACTGCACTGCAGCCTGGCGACAGAGCAAGACTCTTGTATAAAAATAAAAAAAAAGACTCTGTCTAAAAATAAAAAAAGAAAAAAGAAAAAATAGAGTGGTTGTTTCAATAGGCAGGGGCTGGATTAGAGGGTGTGGCAAAGGAAGGTGCTGCATGGAGGTGCTATTGAAGACAAGACCTGAAGGGTGAAAAAGACAGAAATGCAAAATTCCAGGGCAAAAAAAATGTGGTAGGAAAGAGGTTGTTTCCTAGGGCACAATGGAAGGTTCGTGCAATTAAAATGTGCTGTTGAGGGGACTATAATATAAAGTTTGGGAGTTTTGCAGGCTCTAGTCCCACAGGGCTTGCAGACCCCAGGGAGGAGTTGGGATTTTAATCTAAATGTAGTGGAAAGCCTTAAAGGATGAAAATCCAGGAGTGTAGCATTGTGAAAAATAGTGGGTGATGGCAAGCATGAAATGCGGAGGCTGGTGAGGAAGGTGCTCCCATAGACCAGGTGAGGTGATGGTGGCTCACAGCTGGCTGGTGACAGTTCAGATGTCAGAAAAGTGGATGCATTTGAGAGAAAGGTTGGTGGTAAAACAAATAGAGCCTGTAAATACGGGGAGTGGGTAGTAAGACAATATGAAGGCAAGAATAACCTCCACCTTGCTACCTTTTGGATGCTGGTGTCATTTACTAAGATACGCGAAAACTGGAGGAGAGAGATTTGGGAGAGCAAAATCATAAAGGTTTTATTTTGGACATAACAGTTTAAGATGCATGTGAGTCATCAAAGCAAAGATGGTGCAGGGGCAGTTGGTTATGTGAATCTAGGGCTCAAAAAAAGAGATCTGAACTAAAAATACAAATTTGTGTAGCTAAAAGATGTTATCTGAAGCCATGAGAATGGGTAAAATCAGCAAAGGGGATAGAAGAAATTTCCATGTGGGTTTGAAGCCACGTATATGAATGCAAACTGATTCATATGCTTCAGGCCTCTGAAAGAAGGGCTTATGAAAGTGGAGGCCTCGTAGAGTTGACAGCAGGGATTAAATGGCAGACCTTGTGGGGCAAGAATAGCTCAGAGCCTGATGGGTGGGGTGACCTGAGAGAAGGTGCAATTGTCCCCATGTTAGGAGTCCCAAAAAACCGTATTTTGGTCTCACATAGGATATTTCCACCATTAAGGTCACATTTCAAGGATTTTATGCAGACTATGGATTTAAACTGGGTTGAGGTATTAGATGAAAAACAACAGAACTCATCAGTGACATTGTGAATTTTTTTTTGAAGAGAAAAGAAAGTTGATGATAATTTCCCAACAATATGCAACGATTGTGCCAAACCTGTTTTTCATGTGGCAGGATCATTCAACTGAGTGATGATATTTTGAAGAAAGATAATTGCACTGTGTATATGGGACACAGCCAGTTAAAAGGAAAAAAAAATTTAAATCATAAAAAATCCAGTGAATTTGCTTATTTTTCACCCCTTTGTTTTATACCTTGGGGAGTGGCTGAATGTGTCTTTTTCCTATTTATTCCTGTTGATTTGAGCACTGTGTAATACAAGCAGGTTACTTTTAGCTTGAAGCATTGTGAGGTTACTTTCAGCTGCCTTGAGTGTTTCTTTATTGTTAATTTTTAATTGCATAAGTAATTCATGACCAAAATTTTATCGTTAAAAATTAAAACAGCAGATACGGCTGACTTTTCTTTTGACCCCACACTCAATTCAGTACTTATACTGTGGGTTTGGTATGTGTCCTCACAAGACTTTTTAAAAGTACATATACATGTATTACTTGGAAAGATACTTGCCTGTTCTATGGAAATAAATAGATTCTTTCATTCTTTCACACAAATCATTGCCACTTTTTTATTTCTGCTCGAAAATAAGTCTTATAGGTCTTGCTGTATCAGGGCATACCGAGTTAACATTCGTTATTCTTTTAAAATTGCTAAGTAACATTCTATAAGCGGAGATGTGCTTCACTTTGCCATTCTCCTATGGGTGGGCCTTTACATTATTTCTGAGTTTTTGCTAGTACAGATGGGCTGCCTGGAACGTCCTTGTTTCTTTTGTGCTCCATGTGTGCTTCCCAAAAGAACTTTCCAATCAATACTTTATCTCAGAAGAGTTCGATTTGTGCCCACAGATTCAATCTTCTTTGTTTTTTTCCTACTTTTATTTTAGATATGGAGGATATAGGGGCAGGTTTGTTACATGGGTATATTGCACCCAGGTATTGAGCATTGTACCTAATAAGTAGTTTTTCAACCCGCACCCACCTCCCTCCCTCCCTCCCTCCCCCCCTCCATCTAGTAGTCCATAGCATCTATTGTTCCCGTGTTTATGTCCATCTGTGTCCAATGTTTAGCTCCCACGTTAAGTGAGAGCATGTAGTACTTGGTTTTCCATTCTGGCATTAATTCATTTAGGATGCAATCTTCAGCTTTTGTCAGACTCTTCCTTTGTTTTGGATTTAGTGTTAGATGCGCTTGAATCCATCATCCCAGTTAATCCTTCTGAAACCGCCTTTGCAAAATTATGACTGAGACAGCGAAAGACATCTGACTTAACTGACTCCATCTTGCTTCTAACCTCCAAGCTGTCCTTATTCATTCCTGGGTGTAGGCTGAACCGACTTTGGGAGAAACTTAGTTTATAGTGTATAATTTAAACAAAGACAGTAACAGCCCTTTCCCAAAGCAGACCACCTTCTTGCCTGGGGACTAGATTGCCTTTGTAGGACTAACATTAGCCACAAGATTAGAAATTATGGTTTAGGAGTCATGCAGCTGGAGGCTACAAGATTCTGATCCTCCCTAAACTGCTCCTAAGATTAGTGCTTGAGATATTTACAGACCCTGCACTTGATGGATCAGCTGGCACCACCCAGCTCAATAAACTGGCTCATCTGATCTTGTGGCCCCCACCCAGGAACTGACTCAGTGCATGAAGACAGCTTCGTCTCCCTATGATTTCATCCCCGACCAATCAGCACTCCTGGCTCACTGGCGTCCCCCTATCCACTAAGTTATCCTTACAAACCCTGCTCCCCAAATGCTCGGGGAAACTGATTTGAGTGATGATAAAACTCCAGCCTCCTGCACAGTCGGCTCTGTGGGAATTACTCTTTCTCTATTGCAGTTCCCCTGTCTTGATGAATTGGCTCTGTCTAGGCAGTGGGCAAGGTGAACCCCTTGGCTTGGTGGTTACACTTCAGTCTCTTGTGAGGCAGGGACTGTGATCATGCTGGTTTTAGACATGGAGATCAGAAGGTTCAGAAGGCTGCATAGTTGTCTCAAGGGGAAATAGGGAGCACATCGTTGGACAGTGCCTGCGGCCAGGTGGCCAGCACCAACTCACTACAGTATGTTGCCCCCATATGTGCTCCTGTGATCACCTTCTATAGTTATGGAGAAGGCAGCACTTGGAAATCATGCTCCTTAGATTTTGGTTTCAGATTCCTGCTCTTTCTTCCCCAAGGGTCTTGAGACTATCCTGTCACATAATCTCTTATATCTTCAGCTTCCTCATCTGAAAAGTGGACTCTGAATAGTACCTTCGTCAAAAGGCACGTAACTCTCAAGTTACTGTAGGCATTCAGTGATGAGCTTTGAAAAGTAAGAGATGGCAAATATGCAAAGCTTCATACTGTACAGAATAGGATGAATGAACAAAGTCTGTACACTCGTGGAAATTGAACTCTGTGGCAGTGATGGGTAAGCATACAACCTTGACAGAATGCCGTCCAGATTCCCAGGCATCTGATCAAAACGCCACAGTCATTTGTTTCTATTTCTCCTCCTCCTCCTCTCAGAATTGTTAGTGTTTTAAACATCTCTAGGCCTTTTTAATAGTTTTAAAGAGATTATCTAAACCAAGAACATTTGCTTTATTTGGAACCACATAAGAAACTAGTATTATTTGGAAAAAAAACGTGGCTTGAGAATAGGGATGAGTATTGGAGTGAGTATGTATGTATGTATGTATGTATGTATGTATGTATGTATTTATTGAGACGGAGTTTTGCTCTTGTTGCCCAGGCTGGAGCGCAATGGCAAGATTTTGGCTCACTGCAAACTCTGCCTCTCAGGTTCAAGTGATTCTCCTACCTCACCCTCCCAAGTGGCTGGGATTACAGGCATGTGCCATTATGCCCAGCTAATTTTGTATTTTTAGTAGAGACTGGTTTTTGCCATATTGGCCAGGATGGTTTCTAACCCTTGACCTCAGGTGATCCACCCACCTCGGCCTCCCAAACTGCTGGGATTACAGGTGTGAGCTACAGCACCCGGCCTGGAGTCTTTAACAACAATAAAAATAATAACAAAGAGTGTTTATTAAGTGCCTTCTATGCATTGCAAACTATACTGAAGATTTAAAGTACTAGGAGTCTTAGCTGGAAGTTCCAGAAGCCAGACATAAACTATCGCAAGCACAATAGGTAATGAATTGGCTCATAAAACAAAGAGTTTTGGTATCTCTGCCTTTGGGCATGGCTGCATTCAGGAGCTCAAACAATATCCTAAGGACCCAATAGTGCTCTCTTCAGGGTTTTGCTCTGTATTCCTCTGCTTGACTTCTTAATCAGGTCCTCCTCTTTGGGGGTGATACAGCTGTTCTGAGCTGGCATCCTAATCTTTTAGTTTTTTAAACTGAACATCCTTCTCTTTCCAGAAGGTAGCAGAAAATAACTTGAGTTGGGCCTTATTTAGCCTGATTGGCCTTGCTTGGATAATATATCCATTCTGAAACTGACCACTGTGGCCAGTGGATGAGTTGCTTTGATTAGCCAAGCCCAGGTTAAATGCCCATCTTTGACGCACAGGATGGAGGGTTAGTTCTGATCCCAATCACTTGGTCTGATAGCAGAAAAGGCAATTTGTAGAGGAAAATCAAGGGAAGTGGTAGTGACATTTGGGTGGGCCAAAGTCTCAAATGCCCCGTATAAATTAGTATCAGGTTTAGTTCTCATGATAATTCCACAAAGCAGTACCATTGTTCCTGGTTAGATGAAGAAGTGTATACTTTAAGTGGTCAGCTTGCTTGCTTGAGGCTACCAAGCTAGTAATTGGAGGAACTGGCCTTTGAGTCTGGATTTGACTGTACATAATGATTTTACCTTAACTCTGACACTGTTCTAGCATTCCCATCCTACCCCTGTTCTCCGACTTCCCCCAAGTGCAGACAATGATGCATGTCTACAACAAGAACTCTGGGACTCAGCAAATTGCATTAGCATTGCTCCTGCCTAGTTTCTTTGAATGGCACACTCAGCGAAGCAGCAAAGGCAGGTCGGCTTGCAGTCTTATTAAGGGAAATCTTTACTAAACCAATCCATGGAATCCACAAAACCATTGGTCTTTCCAACTTCCCATCAAGTGGCCTTGTGCTCAAGGGTAAAGCAATGGGCTTATAAATCACAGGAAAGGTTCCCTTGACATATTCCTCACAGCTGGAATATGAACAAAGTGTTGTTTACTTTGTTCAGTTCCACAATTAGTGAAAATCAAAATGTCTACAGACGCATTCACTGTAGTAAATTATTAGGTAATTAACCTTAATGCTCCCTGCTCTGAATCACTAACTGACTTCTGCTCTGGAGCTGTTGAGAGGATTTTTCTAGGCATCATAATATACGACCGCACTGCAGCTTAATGCTAAACACAACAAAGTTTAAATACAGTGGATAGGATTTAAAATGGAACACATTCTGAAAGAGGAAAAAGAAAAGTATTGCTTACTGTTGCAGGAAAAATACAGACTTATAATCTAAAGACTGAACTGACAAAATGGGGAAGAGAGGTGTTCTTTTTAAGCAATTTCAAACTCATACGTTCTTTTTTTCTGCTAGCCAAGTTTAAGCCCTTATCATGTCATGCTTGAGCTATTTTAATAGAGAACTTCAAAATGGTCTTTCTTTCTCTCCTCTCTGATCCATTGTACCAGATTAATCTTCTTGAAGCACAGAACTTACAGCACCACCTGACTCATAAGCCCTCAGTGGCTCTACCTCGCCAATAAACAATACCCGAATACCTTCGTTTAATTTTTTATTCTTCCTCAATGTAGCTTTCAAACCACCTCCTCCGTCTGGTCCACTTGCTGTCTTTGAGCATCCAGCTGCTGCCCTGAGCACCCTTCCAGGGTTTGTTTGTTTGTTTTTGCCTTAGCTTATGCTTCTTCCTAGGGCTGGGAGGATGTAAACGGGTGATGGGTAAAAGCAAAGGCTGTGAAGTGAAGGTATATGGATTTTATCTTATTTTATTTTCTACTTTTATTTATTTATTTTTATTATACTTTTTGTTCTAGGGTACATGTGCACAACGTGCAGGTTTGTTACATATGTATACATATGCCTTGTTGGTGTGCCACACCCATTAACTCATCATTTACATTAGGTATATCTCCTAATGCTATCCCTCCCCGCCCCCCCCCACAACAGGCCCCACTGTGTGATGTTCCCCTTCCTGTGTCCAAGTGATCTCATTGTTCAATTCCCACCTATGAGTGAGAACATGCAGTGTTTGGTTTTCTGTTCTTGTGATAGTTTGTTGAGAATGATGGTTTCCAGCTGCATCCATGTCCCTACAAAGGACACGAACTCATCCTTTTTTACAGCTGCATAGTATTCCGTGGTGTATATGTGCCACATTTTCTTAATCCAGCCTGTCATTGATGGACATGTGGGTTGGTTCCAAGTCTTTGCTATTGTGAATAGTGCCACATACGTGTGCATGTGTCTTTATAGCAGCATGATTTATAATCCTTTGGGTGTATACCCAGTAATGGGATGGCTGGGTCAAATGGTATTTCTAGTTCTAGATCCTTGAGGAATCACAACACTGTCTTCCACAATGGCTGAACTAGTTTACAGTCCCACCAACTGTGTAAAAGTGTTCCTGTTTCTCCACATCCTTTCCAGCACCTGTTGTTTCCTGACTTTTTAATGATTGCCATTCTAACTGGTGTGAGATGGTATCTCATGGTGGTTTTGATTTGCATTTCTCTGATGGCCAGTGATGATGAGCATTTTTTCATGTGTCTGTTGGCTGCATAAATGTCTTCTTTTGAGAAATGTCTGTTCATATCCTTTGCACACGGTGTATGGATTTTGAATCCTGCTTTGTCAGTGACTGAATCTGTGACCTTGAACATGCCAGTTAACCTCCCTGTGACTCGGTTTCCCTATTTATAACATGCGAAAGCGAATGGAAATGGCCTCAGAGGGCTGTTGTAAAGATTAAGTGGCATAATGCATGAAAATACCTAGGAAATGACTCAGTAGACTTTGGCACTTTTATTCCTAGAAGTGTATACCCTATCATTGTTTATATATGGGAGCCTATCTCTGTTTTAATATAACAACCTGTTTTCATGTGTGATGATGATGATAATACCGTTTTCTGTACTTAGCTTATTTACCTCAAAACAATGCACTGAAATAGAGTTTCTTGTCTCCTACTACACAGTCAAGAAGAAAGCTGATGGAGAAGATGGATGTTTCACATAAGATCACACAAGACCTAGTGAGTGGCTGAGCTGGGATTGTAACCCATGCTTGTCTTCTGAGTCCAGATACTTACTCTAAAGAGATGACCCCAACAAAAATGCCCCCTCCCTTGTAAACATGGCATCCATCACTCTTTGAGAGCTTGTCACCAAGACCTGTGCCAACACATGTCTGTTTCAGGTGATCTTTTTTGGCTTGAGAATAATCATAGGGTGTTTTTTCTTTTTAACTTGAGTTCTTCACAAAAACATACTTAGTACCTTGCACATAGTGGGTTCTCTATGCCTATTTGTAAAGAAAAGTTGCTTATCTTTATATGAACCATATATGGATGGTTAATATTGAAAAAGGATAGAAAATATTCAAGGTAGACCAAGACATATGATCTTGGCAACAAGGATCAAAAGTATAAATGACAAGTTTAGGAGGGATTGAGAATATAAATGAGGCCAGTATTAACTTTTCCTTTTAGAAAAATCTTAGCAAATGTGACCTGCATCTTTCTTTCCTTCTCAAATTATGTCTGTTATTTGAAAAATCCTTCATGCTAAAAACCACTTAGAGTCTCAAGACATCAGAGGGCACCTGTGGGGTTATGATGAGAATATGATCAGACCATAGTGCACACATTTAATGAGATTCCTTTGTCATTCTGCTTAAAGAGGCCTTCAGGGTATGAAGGATATCCCAGGTGTGGAGTCAGGTGAAGTCATAAGATTTGGTTGAGTTTTAACTTCTATTTAGGAAAAATGTTGTGACCTAGAGTGTTTAGTCCCATGCAATAAGAGTTGTTCCCACTCCACTAAGATTGGCAAGTTTTCGAGGTCAAAGGATGGTTTGATGAAAAAGAGTCTGCACTCTGCTGATGGTCAATATGGTGGTTTCATTTGATTTTGGGTATGTGGTCACACTGTAATATGAAGACTGGGGTACCTACGTTTAGACTACAGACATCCGGATAGGTGACAAACCAGGAGTTCAAGGCTCTGACTCTAGAATCACACAGGCCCAGGTGTGACTCCAGATCCAAGATTTCCCAGCTCTATGATATTTGTCAAACCACGTAATCTCTTCAAGTTTTTAACCTTCTTTCATGAAATTGGAATAATAATAGTGTCTACTCCAAAAGGTTGATATACAACTAAAAAAAAAGTAAAAAATATTCCAGGTGTTGAGTGTACACAGTGCACCTCGTTATTTGCAGATTCTGTATTTGAAAATTTGCCTACACGCTAACACTTGTGGGTAACCCCAAAGTCGATACTAGCAACATTTTCAAGATTATTCACAGACATCAGGAGATCAATGAAAGTTGAGTTGCCTCGCATGCACATGTACATTCTCTAAGTTCTCTTTTTTTTTTTTCTTGAAAGATTTTTGTTCTGTTGCCCAGGCTAGAGTGCAGTGGCACGATCTCAGCTCACTGCAACCTCCACCTCCCGAGTTCAAGCAGTTCTCCTGCCTTAGCCTCCCAAGTAGCTGGAATTACAGGTGCATACCGCCATGCCCGGCTAATTTTTTTGTATTTTTAATAGAGATGGGGTTTCACCATGTTGGCCTGGCTAGTCTCGAACTCTTGACCTCAAGTGATCCACCTGCCTTGGTCGCCCAAAGTACTGGGATTACAGGCATGAGTTATCGCGCCTGACCGACATACACATTCTCAGCTGAGGTTAAACAAGGCAATGTTCTGTTTTCTTGTTTCAGCACTGATTGTGTAAACGGTTCGTTTCCAGTCTATTTAGTGCCATTTTTGGCATGTTTGTGCTTTTTGTTGGTGATTTTGATTAAAATATCCGCAAGCATAGCCCTGAAGTGCTCTACAGTGCTTCTCAAGACAAGAAGGCTGTGATGTGCCTTATAAAGAACATACATACATTAGATAAGCTTTGTTCAGGCAGGAGTTATAGTGCTGTTGGCTGGGAGTTTGATGATAGTGAATCAATCATATATATTAAACAGAAACACGTATGATATAACAGGGTTATATATTAATTGGCTGATGAATATATTGTGACTAGAGACACTTAGGAGTCTAGCCTTCTATTTCCTCTGGGAACAATGGTTCATTATTTGTTAATTCAGTGTTTATAGCAACTTTATGAAACATAACTACCATGAACGATGAGAATCAACTGTAGTAATATCTCAAAGACTGATGGTTAGGATGAGGATGATGATGATGATTTTATTTTAGGAACATTGTAAACTCGTAGATTTGGCTGCTTTCATCAGACTGAATTTTGCCTTTGAGTATCTAAAAATTGGTTAGTAAATTCAGGGCTTTTTATATTTTAGCAAATCACCAATCACTCACATTTTGATCTCACCATTGTTCATCATCTTGTTAGAATCATAGTGTCCTTGGATTAGGGGCATCCAGGAGCTATACAAGGGCTGGGTTCTGGCATCCTGGGAGTGGGCACAGGGTGGGCAGAGAGATAGATTAAAGCTAGCATGAGCCAGTGCGATCAGAATGAGAGATGTCAGAATGGAGCAAGTGGCTTGACAAGAATGAGCGACCAGGAGGAAGAGCTTGGTGAGAGTCCTACAAGGCTGAGCATAGAGACAGGGGCTTTTTATGGGGTAGCTCTGCCTTTGCTTATTGATGGGAGGGTTCCTGATAATGAAACTGAACAAGATGGGCCTATGTGATCATCACCTCCTCAATGCCCTTTAAAAAATTATTTTAATTGCATAAGGAAGATATAAATTCCCCATATAACAAATAAAACATGACACATAAGGCTACAACCTCCTTTGACCCACTTTTCCACTCCTTAAAATTAATTATATATTCTTAAAATTCTATTAATTATATAATTCTAGATATCAGCTGTGTGGATATGCATACCCATAGAAGTTATGTAGATTAAAAAGTTTTTGTTTATATACATGGCATCATGCTATTTAATGTTGTCCTGAAATTTTTTCACTCAGTAATAATACCTCTGTACTTCTGAGTTATTATTTCTCCATGCCTATTATTATATAGACCTATTATATGCCTCCTGTTTCCTTAAATAGTCACCTAGCATTCTAAACTATGAACATGTCTTAGTTTATTCAGCTATTGACTCACCTATGGGCATTAGGTTGATCTATTATGTCTTTGCATGTTAGCTCCTAATCCAAAGCATTCATTTGGATTCCTATTGCATTAATTCCTTCATTTAGCAAGTTCTTATTGAGCATCAGGCACTGTGGTAGCTGCTGGAGATCAGCTATCACTGGCTCTACAGTCTCATGAGCAACTGATTCAGGGAGCAAGGGAGCGCATTCTCAGGACAGGTAAGATGGGTTTCTCCTTACACAGGGCTGGGTTCTGAAGCCAGTAAGCACACATGGCAAAAATCCTGAGGCATCAGAATTAGCCTTGAAAATCCCCTGAATTGTCTCTAGAAGAGCGTTCAAGGTTTTCATGCAGTCTTTTATGATACAGGAGGAGATAAATAGGGAATTCTGAAGTATTCCTCCTGCTTTCAGGATTTATTTTCATTCTTTTAAATGCGAGGACTCCATAACCTTTATGTCTGTGTGTGTGTGTGTGTGTGTGTGTGTGTGTGCATGTGTGTACAAAAGAAATAATGAGATTTTGGTAAGTACTGGGGTGGCAGATGGTATGTGGCTGTTAGATTCTCAGATTAGCTGTAACTTAGATTCACATAAATGATATGATTCCACTTTATAGAAAATGGTCACAGAAGCCAATGGCCATATGATGGTTAATACTGAGTATCAACTTGATTGGATTGAAGAATGCAAAGTAGTGTTCCTGGGTGTGTCTGTGAGGGTGTTACCAAGAGATTAACATGTAGAAAAGTTGGAATCAAAAGTTGACCAGTTATATTAGTCCATTTCCACACTGCTATAAAAAATACTACCTGAGAAAGGGGTAAAGGAAAGAGGTTTAATTGCCTCACACTTCCACAGGGCTGGGGAGGCCTCAGGAAACTTAAAATCATGGCAAAAGGGGAAGAGGCACATATTACATGGTGGCAGGTGAGAGAAAGTGAAGGAGGAAAAGTTAGACACTTATCAAACCACCAGATCTCATCAAACTCACTCACTGTCATGAGAGCAGCATGGGGGAACAACCCCCATAATCCAATCACTACCCTGCCTCAACATGTGGGGATTACAATTCGAGATGAGATTTGGGTGGGGACACAGAGCCAAACCATATCACCAGGGAACTCCCCCAAAATTAGATAGCGTGGGGTCACACAGCTTTTATATGGATGTGGATCTCATTTAAGTCATGTCCTTTATAGCCAAAGCTAGCAATAAAGGTAAGTCTTAAAGCTAATTAAGAAGATAATATTTGCATGGAGTTTGTATAATCAGAGCAAGAATACAATATGGATGGTAGAAAAAACAGAATTTGATCCAGACATGGTGAATTTTTACTGATTATCTATGAGGTACCACAGTGGTTCTAGGCATTCTGCCTTATGTTGTCTCACTGCAACTTCACCAAGGGTTGTCTCCTTGATTTCAGATCTACTAATATCTCCTATTTCTTTTCTAAAAAATCTTACTTTCTTAGAATCTCATTTTCTATTTCCTATCTGCTCATTGCTATTTGGGACAAAGGGAAGAGGAAAGAACTCTTCTAAAATTCCCTCCTAGCTCACTTAATGTGTTCACCTTACTATTAAATATAAATGATTTGGTGAAAACATGAAGAAAAGGAAGAACCTTGCAAATAAGAATCTACAGTGACATGGCTTATACGTTTGTAGTTACATGTTGTGAATGCCATGAATCCTGCCACATTTTAAAATTATATAAAAGTTGTTTATTTTTACTATCATAACCACTGCACACTGTGCATCTATGAGTCTTTTTTGTCCTGATCTTTGAGTATTACTGTAGGGTAAATATCATGTAGTAGTTTTGCTGGGACATAGATTTTGTAAATTTTAACTGACATTGTCAAAATGCCCCCGTTTTATTAGGAGTCTATGAGAGAAACTGCAGGCCCATGGTTTCACCAACACTTTGTATTTCAAACTTTAATTTCTTTTGTCAATCTGTTGGGTATTTGTGCTGACTTCTTATTGTGGAATGGTCAGGAAATGGTGGCTTAAGGGATTTAGCCTCATCTGCAATATTTGAACTTTACAAATAGAAGAAACTCATGCATTACTTGTAAAATTTAAACTGCCTTTTAAAAAAATACACCTTAAAATGCATCTGTGTCACTGATGTTTGATGTTGACCCTCATGATGTGGTGGTGACCATCTGAGCTGTCAGCACCAAGATAGTGAGAGAGAAGCCAAGGGCAGGTTGAGGTTAGGAATAAGAATGTTTTTAGGCTGCTGGCCAAAGCCTAGGCGTAGACTGAAACTGGAGTCAGGGTCCTGCTGAGATGTGATACTGAGTCAATAGCAGAAAATTTGCCACATTGGAAAAGTCAAGTGAGGAAATAAGAGTCTGAAAGCAAATCACCAAATCATAGCCCCAGAGTTTGATGAGAAAGCAAGGCAAGGCAAGAAGTTAGGAAGGATGCTGAGGGTTCAGATAAATTTGTGTGGATGAAGTTTCCTTAATGCAATGGGGAGAGAAAAGTAGAAGAAACTTCCTTTAAAGCCTAGAGTCTCTTTTCTGGGGGATGCTCTCACTGGCTTTAAAAAAATGTTAGAGGCAGAAGGCAAACAAATGCCTAGGCAGATAAGGGCAGATTCCTGGTGAAACCTGACCTTCAAGCCCAAAACAGTGCTGGGTAAATCCTCACACCAAATTGAAAATCCTGCTTTCCATTTGGTGTGCTTTCCTCTGATTGATCCCCATCCTTCACCTGTTTTACATATACCTACCCTTTCCTAATTGGTTTACTACACTATTGTGCCCACCTTTGAGTGATGTCTTCACTTTAAGCTTTTTTGCATACTCACAAACCAATTAGCACACACTCCCTATTCTGAGCCCATAGAAAGCCCCGGGGTCAGCCATACTGGGAACTCTCCTGCTTGTGGGTAGTGGGACCACCCTTGAGGCTCCTCCCTACTGACAGCTGTTTCACCACTCAATAAAACTTCCTTCCTGACTCACTTTCCAAGTGTCTACATGCCTAATTCCTCCTGGGTATGAGACAAGAACCAGGACCTAGCTAAGCTACAAAGCAAAAAATCCTGCATCAAAAACACAGAACTCTATATTAAGCAAATAGTATTACTGCTGTCTTAATAAATTCATAGAGTGTCTCTTTTTATTCCCTTTGTAGAACTGAAACTAATTTGTAATTAGACATTTATGTTTTCTTTTTTGAGCCTCATGTCTAGTCTAGAGGTTGGCAAACTTCTATAAAAGGCCAGGTAATAAATATTTTAGGCCAGACAGTCTGTAGCCCAACCACTCAACTCTGGCATTGCACTGGGAAAACAGTCACAGACAATACGTAAGTGAATGGGCATGACTGTGTTACAATAAAGCTTTATATATATGTTTTAAAAGGAGTAGGCTGAATTTGGATCATGGGCTATGGTTTGCTGACCCCTGGTCTAGTTTGTTAAATGGGGATTATGATAGTGCTGATCACATTTGATTCGAAGATTGAATAAGAACATGCAAGTAAACTCCTGCCTTAATTACATTTGAGATTGATAATAATCTTTATTTTTTCTATGTTATTAATTTAAATGTTTAATAAATAGATATGAGTTTTGTTATATCACCGTAATTATTCTTTACAAGCTTGCTTAATGTATCTGCTCATGAAAATGTTGTTTGGGTCTGATTTCTTGTCATGAACTCTACCTGCTCAGGTCATTCATTTTTGTGAGATTCTAAGCACATAGAATTTTCTTCCTTGAGGTGCCCAAATGATTTTAATAAAGACTGAACATATTCCTTAATGCAAAACAATGATTCTCCTTGCTAAAAGAGGTAAGGAAGAACCAACTTTGCTAATTGTTCTTGGTCAAGGACATTACCTGGCTTTTGATCTTTAGACAGGCCTCTTGCAATAAATGCATTTCAAATTCAACTGGGAAGCTCAGTGATCTCATAGAAGCATAATAAAGACATCACTTGCCCAGAACCCCTGAGGTTCGAGTGTCCTAGAAGGATTAAAAGCCATTTCACTGAGTGTTCTTCTTCAAAGTGAATGAATATTCCAATGAGTACAGCTGTTTCATCTGAACTACTTTTTTAAGTGGTAGCTTGATTTGCTGTTTTGATAAGTCTGATGAAGTGTGTTTGAACATTAGTAGAGATTTAGCAGGCATTCCAACTTGTTTGCACAATCTTCCCCAAATTGCAGGAATTATCCTCTCATTAATACTGCTGTTGCTATTTGGGCTAAGGCATGTAGTGGGCGCATTATAGTTGCGATAAAACTGAAACCAAATAAACAGATTAGTTAATTGTCACAAGTGAATTTGCTCCAGAGTCATTTTATATCATATCAAGATGCAGAGGAAACAGTTAAAGGTGACTGGGTGCCATGCTTTTGATTAATTAGATCTGAGCTGGATAATTTATGGTGAAAAATCTATATTTTTAGTATTTGGTATCTTTTGAGAACACAACAGAATACCATGCCATTGGCCATGAAGAAGAGGGGTTCAGAATCACACAAAAGAGTATAGTCTTCTTGACCAGAAAAAGTTGAAGTCCTTTTGGTTCCAAAGCGAAAAATTGGGAAATTTTTCTAGTTGTAGTTCTTCTCTTTGAAACAAAAGAGTAAATGTCTAATTAGGATGGTGGTCAGGAGGTTAAGCTTTGGAGTACCCATTTTTATAATTACAAGCTAACACTTAGCCATCATGGTGTGACATAGTAGAAACTGTGGGCTTTAGGAATTGAAATATGTGGGATAGCACCCTAATTACTCACTAATTACTCAAGTAGTTAGTGGGTGGCCTTGAGTCTCATCTGTGAATAGAGTGACCAACTTGTCTCAGTTTGCCCAGGTCTTTCCCGGTTGGAGCACAGAAGTGCCATGTTCTGGAATCACCTTAGTCACAGCAAAGTGGGATGACTGGTCACTGTATGTCTAAAATGAGAATAAAAACACTATTTTTACCAGAAAGAGGTCCCAATCCAGACCCCAAGAGAGGGTTCTTGGATCTCGCACAAGACAAAATTCAGGGAGAGTCCATAGAGTAAAGTGAATGCAAATTTACAGGGAAAGTAAAGGAATAAAATAATGGCTATCCATAGAGGAGTCCCGAGGGCTGCTGGTTGCCCATTTTTATGGTTATTTCTTGGTGATATGCTAAACACAGGGTGGATTATTCATGTCTCCCCTTTTCTGACCATATAGGGTAAGTTCCTGACGTTGCCATGGCATTTGTAAACTGTCATAGCACTGGTGGGAGTGTAGCAGCACAGACGACCAGAGGACGCTCCTGTCACCATCTGGGTTTTAGTGAATTTTAGCCAGCTTCTTTACTGCAAACTGTTTTATCACCAAGGTCTTTATGACCTGTATCTTGTACTGATCTTGTATTTCATCCTGTGACTTAGAACGCTTTACTCTCTGGGAATGCAGCCCAGTAGGTCGCAGTCTCATTTTACCCAGCCCCTATTCAAGGTGGAGTTGCTCTGGTTCAAACACCTCTGACACTATCTTATAGGATGATTAAAAGGATAAAGGATAATCATGGCTCAGCAAAGGTCTGGCTTGGTGTGTTGGGTGAATTACTTAACCTCTCTAAGTTTTCATTGCCTTATCTGTAAAATGGGATGTTAACATCCACTTGGTGGTGTAATTGTAATGCTTACAAATAGGGTGCAAAATAAACTATCAGGATACATGGCATAAAACTAGCAAAAATAACTGGTAGCTTTTACTATCAATAAAATAACATATTTGTAAGGCCTAAGGAAATAGACTGACCTGGGGATGGTGTATACATATTTTGTGTATGCTTTTTAAAAACAAATTTATACTTTCAACAAACATGTGTCAAACACTGTCCTTTTTTTTCATGAAGCGTATAGTGTCCAGAGGAGGACAAATACTATTTTAAAAATCACACACAATAAATGGAAAATTGCAGTAGTGATAAGGCTGCAAAGGAGAATGGGGTGATGCTATGGGAGCATTTGGTGGGAAGATTGAACCTGGTCAGTAGGAGTTGGAGATGGTTTCCCTAACAAGGTGTTAGCTAGCTGGGCCAGGAGAGAAGGAACAACCATTCTTAGAAGAAAGAAGTATTCTAGTTGTTCAGGAGCTTGGTGAGAGAGAAGTAATCAAAGCATGCCAGAGGTATCAGGAGAGAGAGAGAGACAATTAAATGAAAGACTAGTGAGAGTGAAGCAGACCATGAGGAGGGAGGGGTTTGTGTTAACTGTAAGAGCGCAGTAGGAAGGCATTTACATGGAACCAGTTGCAAACAAACAAAAAATTAACTGACCTTGAATCTAATCAAGACCCTAGATCAAATTACCAGACTTCAGGAAATAGGGACAGAAGAACAGGATAAATGTCACTACAAGGGAGCAACCAGCTAAATCCAGAATGGGGGACATTCTTCAGGACAAATGACATAGTCTGGTTGTCTCATAAAGCAAAGACCTGAAAATAACAAACTATAGGGGAAAATTGATATAGAATAAAAGAGCCTTAAACATCATGACAATGCAGTGTGGAGACTTTATTATTCAAACAAACCTGCTGTAGAAAGACATCTTTGAGTCAATCAAGGGAAAATATAGACATGTACTCATGGTGATATTAAGACATTATTAACAGTGATAGGTATGAAAATGACATGGTGGTTAGGCTTTTATAAAGCCCTTATTAGATATTCATGTGAAATATTGAAACATAACATTGGAGATTTGCTTTAAAGTTCTCTGACCATAAAAAGTGTGGAGGATGGAGGGTATGGATAAAATACATTTGGCACATGGTTATAATTCTTGAAGCTGGGTGATAGATTTATGGAGGTTCAATACATAATTTCCTCTACTTTGTGTAATGTGAATATTACCATAGCAAGAAGTTAGGGTGAATGGTGGTGGCAGAGAGATTCAGATATGCATTAAAAATTTTTCTCTGGCCCATATAAAGCATATGTTAGTTTAAATGCATTGATTTGACCAAATGGCAAAAGGACTCATTTTGGGGTAAGGAAAAGCTGAGCAGAGATGGAAACCCTTATTTAATTAAGATTAAGAAAAGGAGAGAATGAGGACAAAGTCTGGTTAGGTTCACTGTTCACCCAGAGAGCTTTTGGCATCCAGGCATCTCTTTATATTTCCTCTGGAAGCACCAACTCAGTTTCCCTTTGGAATCTCAGCCCCTATAAATTAGTGTATGATAACTCTAGCTCCAGGTGAGGGCTGGTAACTCTTGGCCAATCAGAGCACAGCACTACTCTGGTTACCACAGAGATTGGTTCAGATAAGGCAACTTGACTGTCTTTGAAGCAATGAGATTCAGACCTGAGACTTTTCCTGAAGCTCTTAGAAAAAAAAACAAAATCCACTCCTCTTCCACTGGGCTTCCTCAGCTTTGAAGATGTGAATCTGGTGCATCTGAAAGGTATTTCTTTCCACCATATGGGGAGTCCCTGTCTGAGAAAAATGACCATTGAGAAAACCAGAAGTGCGTATTGAAGTTAGCAAGAAGTTAAACCATAGTGACATTATTTCAGACTCTGGATCCTGCCAGACCTGAAATTACTCTTGAACTTTTTATTAGATTTATGAACCAATAAATCTTTCTCTTTTTCTTCGACAATTCAGATGTGCTTCTTTCACTTGCAACTGGATGAGTTATAAATGATATAAAGTTTTGAAAAGTCTTCTGACTTTGCCACATTAATAGTTATGTTATCCCTCTCCACAAGTAATTCATAACTTGTTTTAAAGCTTTCTCAATTTCTGCCAATTGTTTAGTTTCTATTAGATGATCAGCCAATGTTCCCCTTTCTCTCCACTATAAATTTTCCACAATTTCAAACTTACATGCTCACAAACTATTTTTTAATGGCAACCTGGGTATTCTATTGAAATCATTGCATATGGTAATTAGTAATCTGAAAGATAATTTTAGTTAATTTTAAATTTAAAATCCATCATGCAAAACGAGTTAGATCAGAGTGGAGCTACCAACAAAGTAATGAATCAGAGTGTTAGAGAAGCTGCACACAACCCTGGAAATAAAAATGTGCAGATTTCTCAGGGAATGATCATTGTCTCCATTTTTACTTGTAATTATAATTTAATTATGAACCTACTTTTGCAGCATTTTAAAAGTACATGGTTAGCATTTAAGTACTTTCCATATAATTATCTGTTATTGAACCTGCTCATTATATATGAGTTGCTGCATAAGTTAATGTGCTTTGTGTTAAAATATTGTTCAGTTCAGGTTGACTAAAAATAAAAAAAGACAAATAATTTCAATGATACTTAGTGTTGCCCCAGTATTGCATAGCAGCTTTGAACCTGACCATTTTAAAAAATGAAGTACAGAGGAATTCTAGCTTGTTTTGCCTTTTTTCCTAAGATTTTATTTCTTTTCTATTGTTATTTTTAAAATTTCAGTAGTTTTGGGAATACAAATGATTTTTGGTTACGTGGATGAATTCTCCAGTGGTGGATTCTGAGGTTTTAGAGCATCCATCACCTGAGCAGTGTACACTGTATCCAATATGTAATCTTTTATCCCTCATCCCCCTCCCAACCTTCCTCTCCAAATACCCAAAGTCCAATATATCATTCTGTATATTTTTGCATCCTCATAGCTCAGCTCCCACTTTATAGGTGAGAACACATGGTATTTGGTTTTCCATTCCTGAGTTGCTTCACTTAGAATAATGACCTCCAGCGCCATTCAAGTTGCTGCAAAAGACATTATTTCATCCCTTTTTATGTCTGAGTACTATTCCAGGGTGTATATTTACCCCATTTTCTTTATCCACTTATATCGGTCAATGGGCACTTAGATTGGTTCCATATCTTTACAATTGTGAATTGTGCTGCTCTAAGCACGTATGTGTCTTTTTCAAATAAGAACTTCTCAGAATTAATTTATTTCCCCATTGTTGCCCCTTGAGACATTCTTAGAGAATATATGAAACTACTGCTTCAGACACCTCCTTAGACCCTTCAGTAAAACAGAAAAATAAGATTCACTGAATATTCCACTGAAAGTCTACTGTGTTCTCAGGTGCCTGGTCTAGCCCCTGATGGAAGGAATATAGGTGGGGGAAGAGTCAGCAGTGACATTTGAGCACCATCCCTATATGTCTTTTCTAATTCAAACCTCCTGTCAACCCTGAAGGAATATAATAGCAAGACATATACAAATACGATTCCATATTACAGATGATGAGACCGAGGCACACAGAGGCTGATAACTTGCAGAGGGTTGCATGGTTGGAGGAAAGCAAAGCAGACTTGAGCCCTATGCAGTGTGACTCCAGAGACTGCGTTCCTAACAGCTGCAATGACTCGACTCAGAGGATTGATAGAAGATGAGGCCACGGCAGGGAACGGGAGGCACTGAGTGTCACAAAGAGAGGAGAAGTCCTCCTATTTGGCAAGTTAATGGCTTTTTAGTACCTACATTCCAAAAAAGGAATTGTGAGCCAATCTGGGGCAAGAGACTTAGAGGACATCTGGGGCATCAGCCTCAATAGATCCCTTTCTGCTCTTCTGGAAAAACCAGGTAGTAGGTAGGATGTGTTTTGCAAATCGTTAAGTGCTACAGGGGAAAAGGGGTCCGTGCTGTCACTTCTGCTTGTGTTTGTATGCAGCACTTTTTGGAATCCCTAGGACTTGAGAGTTTGCTCAGGTATTAAAACATAAAGTTAAACTCAAACCACTTTTGTTGTTAAACTTCATTTATTCATGTGCAGAGATCAATTAAAATTAAATGCTTCTGTAATATCTGAACATTATCCTGTAAATAATTATTGCATTTGGAGTTCTAAAAGAAAGGAATAATGCCTTTCCATTATGTTCAGGCCCCTGTAATCTCTTCAGGTTCTTGGTGCTGGGTTGAAAGGCCATGGAAAGTGAAAAGAAAATTAACGCTAATATCTCTCAACTGTTTACTCTATGCTGGGCATTGTGAGGGGTGCTCACCAATGATGATCTTATTTAGAACAGACACCCCCAAGGATTAATTTTGATCTCCCTTTTGCTTATGTGAGCACTGAGGCTTAACTAATTTGCCCAATTCAGTGGTGGGGCTGGATTTATGTAGAGGGAGCCAGGTGAGGCCATCTGATTCCAGAGTGAGCCTCCTGATCAATACCGGAAAAGCAGAGGGATATGCCTTTTTGGGTATGAGGGCTGGATTAGGATGGAACCTTGGGTCCCCTCTTCTCCAAGTCACACAGGCCTGCTGCCTTCTTGTTCACAAAGGACCCTTGTGAGGCAGAGACCAAGCAAGAAGCAACAGAGACTGTTCATTTCAGCACTGCCCACAGGGATACTTACTGGGAATGGACACACACCAGATCATCAACGACCACATTTCAAGCCCAAACATATCACGCAGGAGACCTGGTGGTGCATAGGAGGGCCCTGTATACCAAAGATGAAATGGAGTGAAAGCAAAACTGAGAGACAAGCGGAAGGAAACCCAAATCCAGACTAAGAGCTGCAGCAACTGCTCATATTCTCCTACCCAAAGAGGTGAGGTGTTTGCTCTGTAGCATGTGAGCTCCATCCTTTCTTTTGTACCACCAGGTTCTCCTTCCTGTCCCTACCCCATGAAGACATGAATGCCCTTCACGGTTCGGCTCAAAGTGCTCCTCTTCTCTCAAGGCTTTTTTTATTTTTTTTTTTTTTTGAGATGGAGTCTTGCTTTGTCACCCAGGTTGGAGTGCAGTGGCATGATCTCAATTCACTGCAACCTCCACATCCCAGGTTGAAACGCTTCTCCTGCCTCAGCCTCCTGAGTAGCTGGGTTTACAGGAACTTGCCACCACTTCCAGCTAGTTGTTGTTGTTGTTGTCATATTTTTAGTAAAGATGGATTTTGCCATGTTGGCCAGGCTGGTCTTGAGCTCCTGACATCAGGTGATCTGCCTGCCTCGGCCTCCCAAAATGCTGGGAGTACAGGCATGAGCCAACATGCCTGGCCTTCTCTGCCTTTAAAAAATTCCTCTATTGTCTTTTCCTAAATATTTCAGCTGAGACATTGATTGTAGCCCCCAGAACATTCTGTCATCGTTGCGTGTTTGTGCGTTCCCGGGGGAAACATGGGCATGAGCTCTGTTCCTCCTCTATTCGGGTCTGTGTCTACCCAGTACTGGTTGGTGCCTGCATTTGGTAAATATTCAACAGAGGGTTGAGTAAATGAATTTTCCTTCTGCTTAGTTTGTTCATTCCCTAATTTCTCCCACTAGAATGAAATATCACTGACAGCAAGGAATTTGTTTTATTCGTCATGATCATCCCCAGGGCCTAAAAGAGAGCCCTCCAACTGATATACGTGAGGTGCTTAATAAGTGTTGGATGACAGAATCCATTATTCCTTTACTTCAGGCATGGGTCAGGATGGAAAGTTTTAATTTGTTTATACCACGAAGGGGCTCAGCCCGCTGAGTCACATGTAGGGGACAAACTCACCAATAAAAAAACCAAAGGGAAGCATAAGCAACCCACATATCCATCAACAGAAGAATGGATACATAAAATGTGGTTCATCCATACAATAAACATATGCGTGCAGGTGTCTTTATAGTAGCCTGATTTATCATCCTTTGGATATATACTCAGTAATGGGATTGCTGGGTCAAATGGTATTTCTAGTTCTAGATCCTTGAGGAATTGCCACACAGTCTTCCACAATGGGTGAACTAATTTACAGTCCCACCAACAGTGTAAATGCGTTCCTATTGAGGAGAGTCCATTTTCTTGCCCTTTCCAGCTTTCACAAGTAGCCTGAATTACTTGGCTCATGGTCAAGCCAGAGCCAAGAAATGTAGCAACCTCAAATCTTCAAAGCCATCAGTGTAGCCACCCCAAATCTCTCCCTCCCTCCTCTCCATCTTTCTTCCCCTCACCCCTGACCTGTTCTTTCATCATTACGTCTCTATCTCTATAAACTTGGACACAAAGAAACCCATATAACTCCTTCAGGAAAGGATGCTTTTGACTCTCCTGACTTCCTCTTTCTCATATTAAGACCCTGATTATACTGGACCTACCTGGAAAACCCAGGATACTCTTCACATCTCAAGATCCTTAATTTAATCACACCTGCAACATCTCTTGCCTTGTAAGGTAACGTATTCACCGTTTCTAGGAATCATGATGCAAACATTTTTGTGAGAAGGGGACATTATTCTGTCTACCGTACCCAGCCTAAATTCCCTGGATGACTTCCCAGTGCTTCAAGGAGGAAGATCAAGTTTCTTACCAGATGTGCAGAATCTGATTCTTCTCTGCCTCTTTAGCTTCATCTTAAACCATATTCCCTTTTGAATTTTGCATAGCAGCTATAGCAGCCCTCCTCCACTTGCTTAAATGTACGAGGCTCCTCCTGCTTCCTGGCCTTCAAACATGCAATTCTCTTTGCCTGGAACCTTCCCTTCTTCCCCCTTTCTTCTTCTTACAGTTTTCAGCTCAACATCATTTTCTCTGGGATGCCTTCCTTGCACCTCCTGACCTCTGCTTTGAAGCCTAGATCGAGGCCTCCTACTATACTTATCTGTGGCACCCTCTTCTTTTCTTTCTCAACACTCAGTGCAGTTTCTAAAGATGATGTCTGGCCCAACATTATATTGTAGCTTCCATAAAGATTAGGATTAGGTCTCTTTTGTTCATTGTTCATCCTTAGTGCTTACCCAGAACCCTGGTCTCAGTGGGTGCCCAATAAATATTTGTGGAATACATCAGAAAGCATAGCTAGGCTAATTCAATTAAGTTGGGGAAAATAGATAATGATTTAAAACATTTCAAAGAGTTCAGCTAATCTATAAGTCACATCTGTAAATATTTGTGTTTTTTTTTTTTTTTTCATTTGACTTGTGTTGTCATGAGCTGAGAGAATGTTAATACTATTCATCATTAGATTCTTACATTTTAGCATGTGGAGCTTTTGCCTGGTAAATATTTAACAGAGAAAAGAATGAATAAAATACACCTTTATGTTGTTCTAAGGAGCTCTATTGGCTATTCTCATTGCCATCTGGGTTGGGATCTGTGCAACGGTCAACCACACACCAACCATCCTCATGCAATGGTGAAGCTCATCTATACTTAGAGGCTGGTCAGCACATCTAAGCTTAACACTTAAACTCCCAGGCGAGCCTTCTTTCTTTCCATCACCTTATCTCTTGTAAGCATCTCAACACAGGGCTGTAAGTTCCATCATCTTATCTCTTGTAAGTTCTCAACACAGGTTTGGTCCTGGAACCCAGAAGAGAAAGCCCTGCTTTCATGTGCAGGATAATTCTCTCCACTTTGTAATCCCTTATTCAGGTTGATGGACCAGGGCCAGGCTGAATCAACAGTAAATTAACCAGGCAAGCTGCAGGCAGTGGTAAAAATCCACCCACATTATAAAGTGTTTGAAAAACAACAATATACAGTGTTATGAAACGCAAATGTTTATGGCCAAAAGACTGACCTTCTCATTTTCAGATGCAGATAAAGTATAAGCCATGTTCACATGGTTCTCCTCACACCACCCTTTTATGCCAGTAGTTACCAGGGAACTCTAGAAACGTTAAGTCTGACATGTTAGACTTTTATGTATATATTCTCAGTGCTATGGGTTTAAATATGTGAGCCCTGACACTGGCTGTATGTTTCAACTTTATGGCCAAGCAATGTTTTGCTGCAGATTGATATATAGAATGATCAGTATCTGTTGGTGGTATAAGAGCGAGGCTGAGGTTTTTATCTCTGCCTCCTCCAATTATTCTAAGAAGGAGAAAAGTTTTAGGCAAATATAAATGAAAATTATCCAGTAACTTCAAATATACTACTTCCCAGGTCTCCTGTCTGGGTAAATCTGGGTAAATCACAACTATAGATAATAAGATAATTAAAAACTAGTAAATATAAATGTGAGCTGCCTTCTACCATTAAGCTCAGGAAATGTATCTGATTATGAAACACTGTGTATTTTGAAATGTCATATCAATTATAAGAGACGCTTTTGCAGATCTCCCTAAGAAATATTTATATAGAACTATATTTTTATACACTATGTAAAATACTGAAGTATATATTTAATTAAAACTGTAAATAAGACTAAAGGTATGCTATAAGTGTGAAATATGCAAGCATAAAAAATCTTAGCAAAATTTTAAATCAATTTCACTTTGAATTATAATGGCTTTCCTGTTACTTGAACATCCTTCAACACCCTTCCTCCTCAGTCCCCCTGTCACCTTAATACTATTTCACTGGAGAGAAGGCATTTTTTGGGGAAAAATCCCCTCAATATAGTTTTGTGTTTCTGTGTTTGTTGGAAAAGGGATATAAACTTAGAAAGTATATTTCTTTATATATTCTAAGTTAACGTATTTAGTCCCTCCACTGCTTCCAGCAGACCATGCGGATAACAGTATGAATCCAGGCTTTGGTGTTGGGCTGAGACTTGGGTTTGAATCCTGCCTGTTACCCAAGCTGTGTGCCCTGGGCAAGTGACTTTATTTGTCTGGGTTTGAGTTTCCTCATTTGTAGAGTGGGATTAATGATACTAACCTCTGGAGGGGGTGGTAAGGATTAAAGAAGAGGATGCAGAGCAGTCTGTAGCACATGCCAGGCACTCAGTAATTGCTCTTGCAGTATTGCAATATCCCTCTTCCTTCTTATTTCTGGTTGTAGTTGAGGTACTGACTCTCTGATCTCAGCGTTATGGCTGGATGGAGAAGGATTGTGTGTAAGAACATCAAATAGTCATGATGCCAATGTGTGCCAATAATTTAAGACAACTAATTGTTTCAGAGTCAGAAGGAGCTCCTTGTGGAGAGCTTCGTTGTTATATTCTATTCAACTCAGAATGCTTTACAGACCTTGATTTTTAGGGGTGTCCCTTTGTACAATGTCTTTGCCTGACCTACCCAATCAGGCCACCCCGTTAGGCAGAGGTGAAATGAAACATGACAGGAAAAAAGGAGATCTGAAAGTTTTGGCTTAGGAAAAGCACTATGGTCAAATGACTGACTTGCCCTAGTCTGCCCAGGACTGTCCATGTATGGACAACCCATGACCCTGGAGATCCTCCAATCCTGGGCAGACCAGGATGGTCACCCTACACTATGTATGACCAGCAGTTTTAGCTCTGGGATACGCAGGGATGGAAAGATTTGTGGTTAAACGAGGCTGGGAGTGGAAATGGGGAGCGAATGTAAATGGGCACAAGGTTTCTTTTTGGAGTAATGAAAATGTTCCAAAGTAAGTTGGTGGTGATGACTGATAACTCTGTAACAATACTAAAATTCATCTACTTGTATTCTTAAAACAGGTTATTCAATGAAACTTTAAAAAATAGATTATTAAATGGTATCTTCAAAATAAATCATTTGACTTTTTGGACAGAAAAATAATAATGCTCTGTCCATAAAATAAATATGTGCATTAAGAATTTGAAGTGAATTCTTATCCCATCGGATTAGAAAAGATTTTAAAAGATTGGCAAAACTCAGAATCAATGAGGTCATGAAAAATCTATCAGTCTCATGCTCAACTGGTCATAAAGGTGTGAATTAAAAACTATTTAAAAAATAGAATAAATTGGCAGTATATAGCAAAATGTAAAATATATGTACTCTTAGAAACTTCATTTAAAAAACTTCTCCCACACAGATAATTTTCAAGTGTACAAGGACGTACGTGAAAGGATGTTCATCACAGATGGTTTATAATAGAAACAATGGCTTAAAATTAGAAACAACCTAAATCTCCACTAGTGATTCTGTTTAAATGAGTTATGGCAAATCCATATAACGAAACACTCTGTACTATGACACCATTGAAATGGTAATATAAACCTGTATCTACATCTAGGGTGACCAACATCCTAGTTTGCCTGGGACTGTCTGAAAGGCCCAAGTTTAGAGAAATCCCTCAGTCCTGGATTAATAAAGTTGGTCATGAAAATACTTATATAAAAACAGTTAAAAGGATGTCACCAAAAAGTTTACTGGGGTTGTCTTGGAATGGTAAGATTTCAAAAGCTTAACTTTCTTTGTTACGGTTTTTGTTAGAATTTTGTTTTGATTCATTTGAATTTTTTTAACAAGTGTTTACATTTGAGAAAAAAATAAAAGCATTTGCATTATAAAAGAACCTCTATATAGGCACCCCTCATTTTATTGCTCTTTCTTTGATTGTGCTTCATAGATTGCAGTTTTACAAATGGAAGTTTTGTGGCAACCCTAATTTTTCCAAAACCATGTGCTCACTTCATGTCTTGTGTCACAGTTTGGTAATTCTCATAATATTTCAAATGTTTTCGTCATTATTTTATCTCTTACGGTGATCTTTGATCAGTGTTCTTTTTTGTTGTTGTTGAGACAGTGTCTCACTTCATTGCTCAGGCTGGAGTGCAGTGGCACGATCTCTGCTCACTGCAACCTTTGCCTCCTGGGTTCAAGTTATTCTCCTGCTTCAGTCTTCCAAGTAGCTGAAATTAGGAACATGCACCACCATGCCCGGCTAATTTTTGTATTTTTAGTAGAGATGTTTGCCTTGTTGACCAGGCTGGTCTCAAACTCCAGACCTCAAGTGATCCACCCATGTTGGTCTCTCAAAGTGCTGGAATTACAGGTGTGAGCCACTTCTCCTGGCCTATGTTCAGTGTTCTTTGATGTTACTACTGTAACTGTTTTGGGGCACCACCAACTGTACCCATATAAGATGTCAGACTTAATAAATGTGTGCATGTTCTCTGACTGCTCCACTGATCAGCCATTCCTCCGTTTCCCTCCCTCTCTTAAGGCCTCCCTATTTTCTGAGACACAACAATATTAAGTTGGGCCAATTAGTAACTCTGCAGTGACCTCTAAGTGTTCAAGTGAAAGGAAGAAAGAGTTGCGTGTCTCTTACTTTATACCAAAAGGTACAAATGATTAAGCTTAGTGAGGAAGGCATGTCAAAAGCTGTGATAGTCTAAAAACTAGGCCTCTTGCACCAGTTAGCCAAGTCATGAATGCAAAGTAAAAGTTCTTGAAGGAAATTAAAAGTGCTACTCCAGTGAGCACATGAATGATAAGAAAGTGAAACAATCTTATTGCTGATGTGGAGAAAGTTTTAGTGGTCCGGATAGAAGATCAAACCAGCCACATCATTCCCTTAGGCCAAAGCCTAACCAGGGCAAGGCCCCAACTATCTTCAAATCTATGAAGGCTGAGAAAAGTTAGGAAATTGCAGAAGAAAGGTTAAAAGCTACCAGAGTTTGGCTTATGATGTTTAGGAAAAGAAGTCATTTCTATAATATAAAAGTGCAAGACAAAACAGCAAGTACTGCGGGAGAAGCTGCAGCAAGTTATCTAGAAGATCTAGCTAAGATAATTGATGAAGAAAGTTATACTAAATAACAAATTTTAAGTGTAGACAAAACTGCTTCATGGTAGAAGATGCCATCTAGGACTTTCATGGCTAGAGAGGAGAAGACAATGCCTGGCTTCAAAGGACAGGCTGACTCTAACACAGTTGGTGACTTAAAGTCAATGCTCACTTACCATTCCAAATATCCCAGGACCCTTAAGAATTGTGCTAAATCTAGTCTGCCTGAGCTCTATAAATAGAATAACAAAGCCTGCATGATAGCACATCTGTTTACAGCATGGCTTACTGAGTATTTTAAGTTCATTGTTGAGACCTACTGCTCAAAAAGTTTTTCTTCCAAAATATTACTGTTCATTGACAATGTACCTAGTCATTCAAGAGTTCTGATGGAGATGTACAAGGAGATTGTTTCCATGCCTGCTAACACAGTATTTATTCTGCAGCCCCTGGATCAGGGAGTACTTTTGACTTTCAAGTCTTACTATTTGATAAATATATTTCATAAGGATATAGCTGCCATAGACAATGATTCCTCTGATGGATCTGGGCAAAGTAAATTGAAAACCTTTTGGAAAGGATTCACTATTCTATATGTCATTAAGAGTATTCATGATTCATGGGAGGAGGTCAAAATATGAACATTAAAGGAGTTTGGAAGAAGTCAGTTTCAACCTGCATGGGTGACTTTGAGAGGTTTAAGACATCATGGAGGAAGTAACTGCAGATGTAGTGGAAATAACAAGAGAATTAGAATTAGAAGTGGAGCCTGAAGATGAGACTGAATTGCTGCAATCTCAATAAAATTTGAATGAATGAAGAGTGACTACTTACAGAAGAGCAAAGAAAGTGGTTTCTTGGGATGAAATTTACTTCTGGTAAAGATGCTATGAACATTGTTGAAACAACAACAAAGGATTTAGAATATTATACAAAATTAGTTGGTAAAACAGCAATAGGGCTTAGGAGGATTGACACCAATTTTGAAAGAAGTTCTAGTGTAGGTAAAATGCTATCAAACATCATTGCATGCTGCAGAGCAAACTTTCATGAAAGAGTCAATCGATGTGATGAAGTTCGTTGTTGCTTTATTTTAAGAAATTGCCACAGTTCTCCAACCTTCAGCAACCACCACCCTGATAAGTCAGCAGCCATCAACATCAAGGCAAGACCCTCTAACAACAAAGTGATTATGACTTGCAGAAAAGCTCAGTTGATCATTAGCATTATTTAGCAAAAAGCATTTTTAAATTAAGGTATACACCTTTCGCTTTTTAGATGTAATATTATCACACTCTTAATAGATTACAATGTAGTGTGTATATAACTTTATATGCACTGGGAAATAAGAAATTTTGTATGATTTGCTTTATTGCAGTTGTCTGGAACTGAACCTGAAAGCACATGAATCCAGGTGATTCATAACACATCCATCTAGCACAGTGCTTGTCTCACAGGACAAGTAAATATGTACTTATTGAAATATAATAAAAACTATCAAAATTAGAATAAAATGTCAAAGCAGTACCTTTAAAACATTTGGTCAAATCAGCAAACAGGTTGTTATCTTTAGATGATGCTCATTGATTTGGCTGTTTTAACTTTCCTTCCTAATGAAGTGACTAATGGCTTGATTACATTGACTGATTTTTCTTCCCATGGGGTTTTTCATTTCTGCTTTTCCCCTCATGATAACACAATGTGTGCACAACTAAAGTTGTCAAGCAAAAATATAAAAATAATAAGCCTCTCCAAAAACAGCCCCTGCTAATGCCTTTATCATACCCACTTTCCAACCCTTTTCTGTACATAAAGCAAAGACATACATGTGAATATATGTATATATAAATGTGTAGGTGAAAAATTTGATTAAAATGAGACCATCTTATAGCCTTCATTCATTTGACATCATATTGTAGTTTCCATCCACACCAATGTACACACAGGTCTCACACTATTTTCAATCTCTATAGTATGCCATTGCATAGACAGACTATACTTGAATGGAACTGACTCACCTTTAAAAACATTTTCAGGTCAGGCGCAGTGGCTGATGCCTGTAATCCCAGAACTTTGCGAGGCTGAGCTGGGAGTAGTGTTTGAGCCCCGGAGTTCAAAACAGGCCTGGGCAACATAGTGAGACCCTGTTTCTAAACAAATTTTAAAAAGTCAGCTAGGCACAGTGGTGTGTAGTGTAGTGGTAGCTTCCTAGCTAAGGCCAAGGCAGGAGGATCACTTGATCCCAGGAATTCGATTGTGCTGTTTCACTCAACTATGATTGTGCTGCTTCACTCCAGCCTGAGCAGCAGAACAAGACTGTGTCTCCAAAAAAAGTTAAAAAAAATTACAAGTTTGAGAATTTCACTCCAGACCTAATGAACAACATCCTATGGGGATGGGGTGCAGGAATCTTTAATTTTAGTACTTGTGCTCAGATGATTCTGATGTACCTCGTAGGTGAGAATCACCATGATTTTAAATTTAGGGTAGAGAGAGTCCTGAGTTAAAATAATACCTGGCTTTCAGGGCTATTGTACAGATTCCATGCTGTAAGAGTTTAGACAGTTAAATTTTTTTTTTTTTTTTTTTTGTGTGTGTGACTGATTTTGCTCTTGTCGCCCAGGCTGGAGTGCAATGGTGCAATCTCGGCTCACTGAAGCCTCCGCCTCCCAGGTTCAAGCAATTCTCCTGCCTCAGCCTCCTGAGTAGCTGGGATTACAGGCGCCCACCACTGGCCCAGCTAATTTTTGTATTTTTGATAGAGACAGGGTCTCGCTATATTGGCTAGGCTGGTCTTGAACTCCTGACCTCGGGTGATCCACCCACCTCGGCCTCCCAAAGTGTTGGGATTACAGGTGCAAGCCACTGTGCCCAGACTAAACACCTAAACTCTTACGTGAAAATATCCAAATCTTCACCATCCATGTGTGTTTTCATACATGCATAGGAACCCATCCATAGGTGACATGACTTGTAAGAATAAAATGTTTTACCTTTGTAGATTTCTTCATTTTCACCATAGCTTGACTTACCTGGATAGAGAGAAGGCATAATGAAATGGTTGTTTTTTAATGCCTTGAGCCTGTGAAATTCCACTAGTTTTCACACAAAGAAAATGTATATTAATAAAATATTACTTCAACACCTTAGAAATCTACAAGAAAAGCCTCTGTGATAATATAAATACTCTTTGTCTAGCTGCTATTTTGGCCAGAAGCAAACATGTAGCTCAATTACAGAATTGGGGCACTAGGTATCAAAATTACATGGTTGGTGACTGTCACTCACAGGGCAAAATAATCAACGATTCCAGGCTTCCCTGTGGTTCTCAAGCTTTCTATTGTTTAACAGGTTGTCCTGCTCTCAGTTTAGGTCTCTGCAACTGGTGTGTCTCATCTAAGAGCTCATATTTCTAGACAAGTCTGTGACAGTTTCTTAAGAATTTTACTTGTTTACACAGTTTTTAAAATGTGGGAAAAAGACACGTTTTCCTACATGGAGGATAAACATGAATCCAACTATGATTTCATTCATCCATCCTTCCTCTATTCTTCCTCCTATCCATCATTTTTCTTTCTGTCCACACTTCCATCTATCCAGCGATACTTAACCATATTCCACCTATATGATTCATTTATTCAACCAATTTCTATTTTTTCTATTAACAATTTAATATATATTTTAAGTTCTGGGATACATGTGCAGAATGTGCAGGTTTGGGTTACATAGGTATACATGTGCCATGGTGGTTTGCTGCACCCATCCACCCGTCATCTAGGTTTTAAGCCCCTCATGCTTTAAGTATTTGTCCTAATGCTCTCCGTCCCCTTGCCCCTCATCCCTCAACAGGCCCCAGTGTGTGATGTTCCCCTCCTTGTGTCTGATGTTCCCCTCCTTGTGTCCATGTGTTCTCATTGTTCAGCTCCCACTTATGAGTGAGAACATGTGGTATTTGGTTTTCTGTTCCCGTGTTAGTTTGCTGAGAATGATGGTTTCCAGCCTTATCCATGTCCCTGCAAAGGACAGGAACTCATTCTTTTGTATGGCTATATCAACCAATTTCTATTTAAGTGCCTATTGTTTATGAAGGATGTTGCTTGTGCCAGGTGCTGTGATGTAATGGTGAGAAAAGACAGTCATGGTACTGAATTTCATGGGGCTTATCATCAAGTAAGGAGAGACATTAATAAAATACCCATACATGTGTGTATTTATATTACTGTATATAATGCTAAATTTGATAATACAGTGAAAGAGTGATCATGGACCCAGGAGAGCTTATAATAATAGTAGAGGGAAGGTAATTGAATCAATAGAGTTATGGAAATTACCCCGTGGAAATGAAGATTGTGCTAAAGTCTAAAGAATGAGCATGGGTTAGGAAAAGAAAGGTGAGGCAAGTGCGAAGGGAAGAGGGGGCAGCATGTACTGTCCTGTGATAGGAGAGCATGGTAAGTGAGGTTGGGGGGGGGGATTGAAGATCTTGGGTGAGACTGGAGCAGAGAAAGCAGGAGGGGAGCTGTGTAGACCAGACCTGTAGAGCTTTGGAGGCCATTTTCAGCATTTGGATATAATCCCTGGAACATCTACAGTGTCCCAAAGGGTTTTCAGCAGGCATGTCTGTAAGCTGAGGCGAAGAACAGAGTAAAGAGGGCAGTGTGGGCGTGGATAGTTCATTTAGGAGACTTTATCAGCAGCCCAGGGGTGAGAGGTGCTGGAGACTTAAGCTGAACATTGTGTTAAAGCTGTGGGGATTGATGGAGAACCATTTTATTCTAGGATCCTGGAGGGTATTCGGGAACAAAACTTGCTGATAAATGAACTGGCACATGAACAACGTGGTGTAACAGCAAGTGGTGTGGTTTGCAACAGGGGTTAGATCAGATTGGAATGGCTTCTTGGGACTGGAACTTAATATGTGCTGTGAAACAGAGAGTATTTCAGATCAGTGGGAGTGAATGAACTAAGCCCAGAGGGGGGAACTTGCATAGTTTGTATAGAAAAAGCAGAGGAGAAAAAGAAAACAAACAACAAACAAACAAGGAAACAAAAAAAGCACTGAGAGTAGTGGTATATAGCAGCTGTGATGGTCTTTCCAGACAAAGTGATTAGTCATAACTCTGTGGTTTCATGACAAAAAAAAAAAAACAAAAAAAACCCAGCTCAAACTGACTCCAAGCAAAAAGCGAATCAATTTTATATGTAAATGACAATTACATGTGTAATGGGCTCACGTGAAGCTGGATCCAGGTGCTCAAACAATGGTTCCAAGACCTTTTCTCTCTCTGTCCCTTGGCTCTGCATTTCCTTGCATGGGCTTCATTCCCAGGAAGCCTCTTTCTTCACAGTGGTGAGATGATACCAGCAGATCTAGGGTTCCCTTCTACCAGCTAGACAATATTCGTGGTAGAGCCTTCATTTATCAACAGTTTTAACAAAGCTCCAAGATATCTGTCATATTGGCCTGGCTGATTTTATGAGTCTATTCTTGAACCAGTTACTGAGACTAGGGTAGCCAGTGTTCTGATCTGCCTGGCCTATATCATGTATTTTTTTTCAGCAGAACTAGGAAATGGGCTCATTGTCCTCTCTCCTAAGGCAAATGGATTGGAGGAAGGGAGGAAAGTTTCTCCATTGGAAAATGGAATGCTGTTTTGAGAAGAAGAGAAAATGTTAATGGGGAAGGTGAACTAACATACAATACGGATGTTGATTATATCACATGATGCTAAGTGGGTAATTTGGTAAACTTAAAGGAGTGCCTCATTTGAAGAGATTCTTATTGACTTAAGAGAAATTAATAATCTTGGGGTATATACTAACTCACAAATATACTTAAGAGATTCTTTTTTATTAAAAAAATAGAATGACAATGTCTGTATTCTATCCTTGAGGTTAGTGGTGTTTCCTAGAAGGTACAGAATCTTCAAATGTGTGAATCTAAGACTGGCATCAAATACCTGGCTCACACCCAGACTCTCTGTTAGCAAGTCGACATTGATTTGTTCATCTGGTATTTTATAAAACAGCATGAAAGTTGTCATAAAACTGGGAATTGAGTCATATCTGGAAGGCGAAAGAACTTCAGTCATTCTTTTTCATTTTCTGGTAGAGAGAGATTGATATGGGTTTTTGATCATAATTCAAGTAGGATGTGTCCTTGACAATGATTCAAGAGGAGTATCTAATTTAGAGCTCTTATTCTCTCATAAGTTATTTTTTTCATGTTCTCTGAATTATTTTGTCTTTCAGTAGATTTTTTTAAAATTTAATTTTATGTTCTTTTCATTTTATCTTGATTAAGCTTTGAAAGGCCTTTCTGAGGAACTTATTCTGGCTGATAATTAATTTTAAGGTATTCTTTCCTGGTTCGTAATAGCTTTTGTTATTGTGTAATTAAAAACAAAATTAAAATATTTCTACTCCCTCACTTTTGTGAAGCCTATAATCCAGCTCCTAGCAATGATTGGGATGTCACGGTCGGGTGCAGGGCATGGAGACTTCACTGTCTGTTGCCAGTAAATTAAAACTCCAATAAAAGAAAACAAAGTAAATATTAAATCATTTCACAGAAACAATAACATTTTTCATAAATGAATTCACTTATGAATTCAACACTCTTATCTTTAGCCTGTTTAGAGTTCTTGGACAAATGGACGTTAGGGTTAAGCTACTGTTTCCTAGGACAGCACCCACTACCCTCATGGGGCCTGCAGGACCCTAAGGAAGTGAAATAGTGCCCAACTTTGAGCAAAAGAGAAAGCCATAAAAGGAAACTACAAAAGGCAGGGTTTCTTCCCCTGCCCCACTGTGATTTCCAGAAGGGTTGTGGGAGGTTGAATTCTAAAGATGGCTCCCCCAAGATTCCTGTATCCCAGTTATTTAAGCAAACACTCATCTAGGTACTGTTGCGAAGGGATTTTGCATATGTAAAGTCCTGAGTCAGTTGACTTCAAGATGTGGAGATTATGTGGGTGGGTTTGGCCAATCAGGTGAGCCCTTCAAAATTGGAGAATTTTCACTGTCTAGTGGCAGAATGGGAAGTCAGATGTTCAAGAGTTTTCAAGAAAGACTCAATACACTGTGGCAATCCTGGTTTGAAGGTGGAGGGGGTCATGTACAAGGACCAGCAAGTACCATGTAGCATCCGAGAGTACTTTCTGGCCAACAGTTAGCAGCAAAGAAAGGCGACCTTAGTCCTTAAACCATGATGAACTGTTTTCTGCTAAAAGCCTGAATAAGCATGCCAGTGGATTCTACCCCAGAGCCTTCAGATAGAACTGAAGCCTGGCCAACAGCTTGACTTCAGCTTGGTGAGGCCTTGAGTAGAGAACCCAGAGAGATCATCCCCTCACCCCCACACCCACCAGGTTTTGCTACCTCCAGACTTACAAAACTATAAGATAATAAATGGATGTTGTTTTTAGCAGCTAAGTTTGTGGTAATTTGTTACACAGGATAGAAAACTAATTCAGGAGTTTAAAAGACAAGTACATAAGGTCAGGAAGTAATTGGGCACCAGGCCTTGGACATAGGTCTCTAAGACTTCAAGGTCAGCCTCTCAGAATCGTGGCTGTAGAACTGTCTTTTAATGGTTCAGGCAACCAGAATGCAAATGATGTCACATACCTCTGTCTCAGTACTTGCTCTGCAACAGTCCTAAAAATGTACTATTTTTTTTCAATAAAGAGATAAAAGAAAAATTGAAACCTAATAGACTCTGTTCAAGTAATTGAGCTCTCTCACCTACCTTTAAATATTTTAGTGACACTATGCCCATGAGACCAAGAGCAGACTAGTGAGAAAAAGCTAATATAAACTCTTGGATGCAAGTTTTATGACGGGAGCATTGTGTCCATCTAATTCTTTTCATATCCCTGGTGAAAAATAACGAATGGACAAAAGAGAGGAAGACATTTATCAATTCCTGGAAACATTTTTGGTTGTCACAACTGAAGAGGGAGATGTTATTGGCATCTAGTGGATAGAGACCCAGATGCTGGTCAACATCCTATAATTCACAGACAGCCTCTTTCCTAAGCCTGTACAACAAAAGATTATCTGGCTGACATTGTCAATATTGCTGAGGTTGATGGATCCTAAATAAAAGGACCTTTACTTCTCAGTGGGATGAACTTCTTTTCTCCTTCTTCCTTATCATGGCTCCAGTTTTCATAGATAGCATGTTTTCATGATCTTCCAAAATATTTTATCACTTGCCTCGATTTCAACCTTTGGTACCCATATGATTTTTTAGATCATGTCCATTTCCTATGATATCCAACCCACTCATTCCCACACTGGCTCTGAATACTCATAACAGCTAACACTGATGAGCACTGGCTCCATGCCAGGCACTGTACTGCACAATTGATAGCATCACCTCATTGTGTCCTAATGGAAATTCTGCAACATAAATTCTATTGTCCCCATTCCACAGATGGAGAAACTTGAACACTAGAGAATCTAGGTAATATTCCCAGCATCATAAAGCTAGTGAGTGGCAGAGCCGCGCTCTGATTCCAAATCCCATGATCCTTGTAACAGTTCTTTCTGCCTCCTCCTTTGCTTATTGTAATTGTACTTGCTTCTACTTTTTGTTTTAGAAAATGCTTTAATGGTTTTTACTTTCTGTGAATTTTTATTCTCATACTGTTAACATTGCTTGTCTATTCATATTCCTTACTTTCCTTCCATTACTTCAAACCTGATGCCACTTATTCCTTACTATGGCATATCTCTGAAATATCTTATTGTTTTGCTACTTCCTTATCTCACCTAGTACAGGGACAACCTAGCAAAGTAAAATGGAAAACTGGAGCAATTTGTAACTCTCTATAGAGCAACCAGAATCATCTTTTGCAAAAAATACATTTGATCATGTCTATCTTGCATAAAACCCCTAAATGGCTCCCCATTTCTTAGAAACCCTAATATATTTTCTTGCTTGCTTTTCTCTCTTCTCTTCTTTTCTTTTCTTTTTCTTTCTTTTTTTTTTTTGATGGAGTCTCACTCTGTCGCCCACTCTGTCCAGTCTCACCTCAGTCTGGAGTGCAGTGGTGCAATCTCGACTCAATGCAACCTCTGCCTCTGAGGTTTAAGCGATTCTCCTGCCTCAGCCTCCTGCGTAGCTGGGATTACAGGCGCGTGCCACCACGCCCAGTTAATTTTTGTATTTTTAGTAGAGAGACGGTTTCCCGATGTTGGTCAGGCCGGTCTCAACTTCTGATCTCATGATCCACCCGCCTCGGCCTCCCAAAGTCCTGGGATTATAGGCATGAGCCACTGCACCCAGCCTAAACCCCAATATCTTTAATGTGACCCACAAGGCCCTACACAATCTGGCTCACACTTATCTCTCATAGTATGGGTAGGCCAGGCTGAAGGGATAAATAGTTTCAAAAGTATATAATTCAACCACAAAAGAAGTTTACTTCTCATGCAGGCAACAGCCCTCACAGAGAGTGCAGGTTTCCTGCAAGACCTGGGCTCCTTCCATCCTTTGGCTCCTCTTTACCTCGGGGTCTCATCATCATTTTTCTCCTGTCTGCTGAACGGGAAAGTGTGTGGAAAAAGAACAGCTGTTCCTTTAGAGTCAAGTCACTTTCTCCACATGCCATTGGCTAGAACTCTGTCATGTGGCCACATCTAACTGCAAGGGAAGCTGGGAAATGTAGTCTATCCATGTGCCTACAGAATAGGAGGGCATGGGCTTTCATCGGCACTTGGCAGTTTTTCTAAGTAATCTATCGTTACTCTTCTCTCTGTGGGCTACAGCTGTGCTGTCCCACATTGTCCTTAAAGGCTCCATTTGTATTTTTCCAAAGGGCCATTGCTATAACCTATAGACAGAACCCACTGCCCTGATCTGGTTAACTGTTACTTCCTTTGGCTCTCAGTTCATGTGTCATTCCCCCAGGGAACACTTTCCTGATCGTTCCCCCAGACATACCTCACCAGCTAGACTCTTCCTTGTTAAATGCTATCATAAAACCTCATTTCCTCCATACCGTATATCTTCATTAAAAAGAATGCCCACATTTATGTGATAGTTTTATTGTTGTCTCCTTAACCATTAGACCATAAGCCCCAAGACAGAAGTGACTGTCGTGCTCATATTGTATTCCTAAGAATCTAAGCAATTTCTATAGCCACTTAAATAATATTTGTTATATATATGTGTGTGTGTGTATGTGTGTGTGTATATGTGTATGTACACATATAGATATATATTATTAGAATCCCATCAGTAGTTTCAAGCAATGATTTATAAATTATGCTCTTATTCTGGCACTGCTTTGCAAACTGTCACTGAGTTTCTCTGGAGATGACTGAGAAGTGGAGTTGAGAATATTCCTTTCAACACATAAACAGATTTCTTTTTGTAGATCTCTCTCATTATTTTTCTTTACCTTCTTTCTGTTTATTTATTCATCAAACATGTCCTGTCTACATCAGCCATTATAGTGGGTCCTGAGTATATGCAAATAAATAAACCACTTCTTTTAATCAAAGGATTCTGGATAGCAAAGGAAATTGACACGTATTCAACACACTAGACAATGCTATTATTCATGCTATAATAGAGGTATGAATGAAAGGCAATGTTTTGAGCATGGATGTTAGAAAATAATTGTGTTCCTAGAAGAAATACTCCACATTGTCTTTGTCGACAGGCTCTAAGTGGAGGGGAAAAAAAAAGATGTTAATTATCTTATGTTGGACACAAACTTTCTATTTGGCAGAGTGCTTTTAGATACGTTATGTCCTCTCATACTCCAACAAATTCAGGGCCAGGTAGGCCAAGTAATACTGATTCTGCTCCAACGACTAAAGAGAAGCTCAGTGAAGTTACGAACTTTGTTGAGGAACTACAGGTGCTGGGGTATTTTGAGGAGCAGTTCATTCCAGAAGTGGCACTAGGACTGCCAGGCTAATGGAACCTTTCAATGTGTTCAGAGATATGGTTATTTCTCAACTGCTCCAGACATATATCAACATTTTAATAACAGACGTGATCTTTCCAGCAGGGTACCAGCTGACCATCAGCCTAACTTCCAAATTGTGTTATGTCTACTTGCCCATACATTTTTAGTCCATAAATTTTATTTTCTTTAAAAAATGTGTATTTTATAGTTAAAAATTATATATACACAGTGAAAGAGTACAAAAGAATATGAAAGGGAAGTGGACTTTTCTTGATTTCCCCAGAAAACCAGTCCCTCAATCTTTTCCCTAGAGGTAACACAGCTATAAGGTATAATCCTGTAGAAACTATTATTTAATAATATCCATGTATATAAAATACATAATAGAGATAATATAACATATAATTAAATCATGTAGGCAAGATTTATCCATAAAATTCACAATCTATATATCCAATTCATTAATACGTATGGATTACTCACTTATCCATAAATAAATCCATTAAATCAGAGTGGAAGAACTACAGCCCAAGGGCCAAATCTGGCTTGCCATCCATTTTTGTAAATATAATTTTATGGAAACACAGACACACCCGTGTGTTTCTGTAACAACAGAGTTGAATAATTGTTAATGAGGCCAGATCGTACACAAAGCCTAAAATATTTACTATCTGGCCTTATATCATAAAAGTTTGTAAACCCTTGTACCTCATGTCCTTTATTATTAAATTATTTAAATCCTGTTTGTAAGAAATGCATAAATAAACCTTGTATGGATTGTTTATGTTTGTTTGCTTGCTCAACTATTTTCTTACCAAGAGGTATGTAGGTTGTTTCCAGTCTTTTCTGATCAATGTTGCAATGAATATCCTTGTCCATGTACTTTTGGACAAACAAAGGTCATGCTACACAACAAATACTTAGCACTGGCTTGCAGAACCATCATTCTGTGCGTTTCATATTTTTACAAATACTGCCAAGTTGCTCTCCAGAGAGTCTACACCAATCTTCACTCACATAATAGGGTCTGAAAAATTCTGTTTCTTCCCATCCTCACCAAGTACTATATGTTGGTCTTTTTTTTTTTTTTTTTTAATTTATTTATTATTAAACTTCAAGTTGTAGGGTACATGTGCACAACGTGCAGGTTTGCTACATATGTATACTTGTGCCATGTTGGTGTGCTGCACCCATCAACTCGTCATTTACATCAGGTATAACTCCCAATGCAATCCCTCCCCCCTCCCCCCTCCCCATGATAGGCCCCGGTGTGTGATGCTCCCCTTCCCGAGTCCAAGTGATCTCATTGTTCAGTTCCCGCCTATGAGTGAGAACATGCGGTGTTTGGTTTTCTGTTCTTGTGATAGTTTGCTGAGAATGATGGTTTCCAGCTGCATCCATGTCCCTACAAAGGACACAAACTCATCCTTTTTTATGGCTGCATAGTATTCCATGGTGTATATGTGCCACATTTTCTTAATCCAATCTGTCACTGATGGACATTTGGGTTGATTCCAAGTCTTTGCTATTGTGAATAGTGCTGCAATAAACATACGTGTGCATGTGTCTTTATAGCAGCATAATTTATAATCCTTTGGGTATATACCCAGTAATGGGATGGCTGGGTCATATGGTACATCTAGTTCTAGATCCTTGAGGAATCGCCATACTGTTTTCCATAATGGTTGAACTAGTTTACACTCCCACCAACAGTGTAAAAGTGTTCCTATTTCTCCACATCCTCTCCAGCACCTGTTGTTTCCTGACTTTTGAATGATCGCCATTCTAACTGGTGTGAGATGGTATCTCATTGTGGTTTTGATTTGCATTTCTCTGATGGCCAGTGATGATGAGCATTTTTTCATGTGTCTGTTGGCTGTATGAATGTCTTCTTTTGAGAAATGTCTGTTCATATCCTTTGCCCACTTTTGGATGGGGTTGTTTGTTTTTTTCTTGTAAACTTGTTTGAGTTCTTTGTAGGTTCTGGATATTAGCAACTTCAGCAAAGTCTCAGGATACAAAATTAATGTGCAAAAATCACAAGCATTCTTATACACCAGTGACAGTCAAACAGAGAGCCAAATCAGGAATGAACTTCCATTCACAATTGCTTCAAAGAGAATAAAATACCTAGGAATCCAACTTACAAGGGATGTAAAGGACCTCTTCAAGGAGAACTACAAACCACTGCTCAGTGAAATCAAAGAGGACACAAACAAATGGAAGAACATACCATGCTCATGGATAGGAAGAATCAATATCGTGAAAATGGCCATACTGCCCAAGGTAATTTATAGATTCAATGCCATCCCCATCAAGCTACCAATGAGCTTCTTCACAGAATTGGAAAAAACTGCTTTAAAGTTCATATGGAACCAAAAAAGAGCCCGCATCTCCAAGACAATCCTAAGTCAAAAGAACAAAGCTGGAGGCATCACGCTACCTGACTTCAAACTATACTACAAGGCTACAGTAACCAAAACAGCATGGTACTGGTACCAAAACAGAGATATAGACCAATGGAACAGAACAGAGTCCTCAGAAATAATACCACACATCTACAGCCATCTGATCTTTGACAAACCTGAGAGAAACAAGAAATGGGGAAAGGATTCCCTATTTAATAAATGGTGCTGGGAAAATTGGCTAGCCATAAGTAGAAAGCTGAAACTGGATCCTTTCCTTACTCCTTATACGAAAATTAATTCAAGATGGATTAGAGACTTAAATGTTAGACCTAATACCATAAAAATCCTAGAGGAAAACCTAGGTAGTACCATTCAGGACATAGGCATGGGCAAAGACTTCATGTCTAAAACACCAAAAGCAACGGCAGCAAAAGCCAAAATTGACAAATGGGATCTCATTAAACTAAAGAGCTTCTGCACAGCAAAAGAAACTACCATCAGAGTGAACAGGCAACCTACAGAATGGGAGAAAATTTTTGCAATCTACTCATCTGACAAAGGGCTATGTTGGTCTTTTTTAAAAAATTAAATTGATTGGGTGTGGTGGCTCATGCCTGTAATCCCAGCACTTTGGAAGGCCGAGGTGGGCAGATCACAAGGTCAGGAGTTTGAGACCAGCCTGGCCAACATAGTGAAATCCCGTCTCTAGCAAAAACACAAAAATTAGCTGGATGTGGTGGCACACGCCTGTAGTCCCAGCTACTTGGGCGGTTGAGGCAGGAGAATTGCTTGAACCTGGGAGATGGAGGTTGCAGTGAGCCGAGATCGTGCCATCGCACTCCAGCCTGGGTGACAGAGTTAGACTCCATCTCAAAAAAAAAAAAAAAATTATGAGTGTTAATACCTTTATGGATGTTCATAAGTCATGTTGTTCCTCCTAAAAACACTATGTTAAAGTTATTTCTCATTTTTATAAATTGGGATGATCTTTATTTTTTGGTCCCTAGAAGTCCAATGTGCTATCCATTGCACCGTGGAGCCACCTTGAGATGTTGTTTCTTTTAAATTAAGTGTTCTTGATAAAGTAGTGAAAGTAGTATTATATGAACTTTAAATACTTTTACCTTGTTAGTCATTTGTCTTTCTACAATAAAAGCAAGCAGAAACATTTGAATACAGTAAGATTTATAATCTGTTTCTTAGAAAGGTTGTCCTTATTTCAAGATTAGAAAGATCTTGCGTATAAAGATCTTTATTAGAAAGAAATGTTATTTTTTTAAACTCCCATGTTTTCTTCTAGTGTTTTTAAGGCTTTATATCATTGACCCATTTTTGGTGAAAGAAATTTTGTAGAGATTCAATTTTTTTTTAAATTTTTGTTTTTGAGACAAGGTCTTGCTCTGCCTCCCATGCTGGAGTGCAGTGGTGTGATCTCGGCTGACTGCAAGCTACACCTCCTGGGTTCACGCCATTCTCCCACCTCAGCCTCCTTAGTATCTGAGACTACAGGCGCCTGCCACCACGCCTGGCTAATTTTTTGTATTTTTAGTGGAGACAGGATTTCACTGTGTTAGCCAGGATGGTCTTGATTTCCTGACCTTGTGATCCACCCACCTTGGCTTCCTAAAGTGTTGGGATTACAGGTGTGAACCCGCGCACTGCCCACCCCCTCCCCGACTGATTTTATTTTTAGAACACTTCCCAGGTGTCCCAAATTTATTCATTGAATAATCTATCTCTCCCCACTGATACAAAATGCAAACTTTGTCATAAAATACCCATCTGTATTTGTCTGTTTTTTTTTTCCTTCAGTTTTGTCTCATTAATCTTTCTCTCCATTCCTGTGTTAAGCATTGTGCTAAGCAATTTACATTTATTATCTTATTAGATTACTCCAACTTCATAATGTTTTCTCTTTCAAGGTTAATCCTAACACCTATTTATGTTGCCTTTTCAAACGTTGTGTGTGTATGTGTATGATTATTTTTTCCTGCGACCTTAACTGGCTTCCTTCCAAAAAAAAAAAAAAAAAAAGAAAACCTACAATTTGGTCAATTAAATACACTTTTTGGAATTTTAATAAGGATCATACCACATTCACATATTAATTTAGGGAGAGTTGACTTCTTAGTAAGATTGAGTTATCTTAGCCAAAAGTGGCAAATATCTTTTAATGTATGAATACTGTCTATATCCTAGTAATTATGCTTTATAGGTATAGTAGTTTGCCTGGGCTGTCATAACAAAACACACAAAACTGGTGACTTAAACAACAGTAATTTATTTCCTCATGGTTCTGAAGGCTGGAAGTCTGACATCAAGGTGTTAGGACTGGTTTCTGGTCAGGCCTGTTTTCCTGGCTTGCAGATCGTCACCTCGTCCATCTGCACACACACAGTGGTCCTACTGTGTCCTCTATAGGTGTACTGGAAGAGATCTCCGGGGTCTTGTCTTCTTCATATAAGGACACCTGTCCTATTCATTAAGGTCCCACCCTTATAACCTCATTTGACTTTAGCCTTTTGAAAGTCCTGTCTTTAAAGGCAATCAGTTGTGGGTTGAGACTTCAACAGGTGAATTTTAGGGATCAAAATTCAGTTCAAAACAATATATTTTAAAGATACTATACATTTCTTATTGAATTTATGTGCTGATTTAAAAATACTTTTTTTTGATTTTGAAATAGTTTATTATCCCTTTAGATATTCTAATTGTTTTTGTATCTACATAAATTATGTTATGAAATTATTTTTATGTAACAAATACATAACAAAATGTCTTTTTATTATCTTTACAACATTATGGGCTTTATAGGTATTGAGCACTAAGTATGTTAGTTATCCTTCAGGTTGTAAACCCCATTTGGGCATAGAATCATTCTTTTCATTTGCTAAGTTTTTGTTTCTTGTGTTTTCGTTAGCATTTTAAGACGTTTTACATCAGTGTTTATATGTCAGATTGGTTCTTTTCTTGTGTTTTGTCAAGAATTAGTATCAATGATGTGGAGTCTTCAGAAAATGATTTTAGGTGTGTGTGGGGGGGTGTGTTGTGGAACATTGTAAACAAATTTAAAGATATCCGTTTGTTGAATTAAAGGTCATTGAAATCACTTGTAAAGATCTCAGCCCCTAGGTATCAGATAGTGAGAGGTAATGGGAGTGTCTTAGGTTGAGTTCCTAGGAAGCAGAGCCTGAAACAAGGGTTACTGTGAAAGTGATTTATTGAGGGATTGCTCCCAGGACAGATGAAGGGGAAGCATGAAGGAGCAGGAGAATCTAAGCAAGGATGTGCTTCCAGCAGGACTTGAGCCTCAGGCTAACCCCATAGGGAGCTCTGAGGCATAAAAGGCTCTACAGGGTTGGTTTACTTGAGGCCAGGGACTGGGCACTGAAATTTCCCTGTCAGCAGGGCCTTGGCCACTAGCTTCTTTCCTAAACAGTTCGGCCTCTTCAGGGAATGGGGTGAAAGTGCAACCTCCTGGAGAGGCAGGAGACTTCAGTGGGCAGAGAGAGATTCTCTGGAGAAGGGAGCATCTGTGAACTATTAACAGCCCTTGGGGCTTTGTGCCCAGGCCCAGTGAAGGACCCAAGCAGCACCAGTAGCAGCCACTTCTGGGTAAGAAGCTCTTTACAACCAGAGGACTTGGATTTCCTGTTTTCCTGAAGATGGTTTTCCTATCGCAATACACGGAGCATATTCAATCAAATTCCTCTCAATAAATCCTTATTCTTTATACCAGTGATTACCATGAATTATTGTACTTTCTTAAACATGGCTTTCAAACTTAGAAATATTTGCTATAAAACAAAGCATTAGGGTTTAGAGTAAAATGCTAAAATATCTTCACCTCCATGTCCCCATTTCTTTCCTCAAATCACGTTGATCTCCCTAGAGATGGTCACAATGACCAAGTTGCCATGGGTGTATGTGTGTGTGTACACATGTGTAGGTATATGTACAGTATATATGTATATGCATATATGTGTGTATATATATTTGCTATGCATTTGCATAACACTTATTTTTAGGAGAGCTAGGAAGTTGATTTAAAAAGGTGACCACACAGTCAGCATGATTGTCACATTTTTCTGATGTGGACCTTGATTTCCTTCCTCTAGTGAGGAGTGATGAGCTTTTTGGCTGCAGCTCAGTCTACATGTGAGAAGAGTTCTGAAGTTTGAAAGAAAATGAATTAACAACAAGATTCTGTGAAGTCTAGGACATTCAAAAGGGGAGTTAAGAGGATAGAAATGAACAGTGAATCTCTCAAGTGTCAGTGGCTGAAACGGTCTCTTTCAACTTAGAAAACTCATACTATTTAAAATCAATTTAATAACCTTTTCTTTATCATCCTCAGTTTACTATATGAACCCAGTAAGCATTTTCTCAGTGTGGTCTTAGTGTCACCTGCGGCAGGTTACTTAACAATATATCTGAACCCTAGTTTCTTCACCTATCATTTGGGAACAATAATATACCTTTTTATAAGACTGTTGTAGGTTTAAATGAGATGATGATTGTAAAGCACTTAGCATAAGGCATAGCATATAGTAAACACCCAGTGAATTGTTGATTTGTTACATGTATGTTTTCCTAGCCCACTAATTGCTTAGGGAAGTGTTCATAACTTACCATTTTCTCTTCTTAAATGTTAAGGGAGGCTACCAGATTTACATGGACAAATACCAACCTATCCTCCCCAAAAATAAAACATGAGAAAACTAAATGTCTGCTATAACTCAAATGTTCCAGTGTCGTGCTGGCAGATCACTCAAGTCTTAGTGAAGCAATTTCTTCTTGTAAATGAATAACTCAGAATAGTCAACTCTTGCCTGGAGCTGTTCCTGTCTTTTGGATACGTGAAAGATGAGTATTGATTGAGAAATCACACAGAAACATGGCAAATGAAAAATCCTCACTGATTGTAGTTCAGCCAGTTACTTGATAAAAAATAAACCAACAAACAAATGCCTAAAGCAGCGGAGTGGCATTTTAAATAGTTTTCTTTTTGTCTAGTTGATCACCCTTTTTTGTAGCGGGAGTGCAGTGGGAGGCTGGGGAGGTGAGGGTTAATGTTCTTTCCTGCCTGTCCTTTCAATGGGCTCCTTTGAGTCAGGTGGCCTGCTTGAAGGGGAAGGAAACATTTGTGGGGACAAATGTCCTTGCCACCCAATTCCAGCTTCTGCTAATAAGCAATCCCATCTGATCCTTTTGAGGATCTTTGAAGTGCATATTTTCTCAAAATTGTTAATTGTGTGTGCCCTCCTTGGGGAGATGCCAACGGAGAGGATTCTCCTGCTGCTTCTCATAGAAAAAACCCTCAGGGAAGCTTAGAATGAGAGGAGATACCTTTGGGTTTGGGGCAAGTGAAATATGTTTCCTCCTCCTGGCTGCTTTGAAGGGAAAGCCACAAAAGAGCCTTAGGTATCTCTTGGCAGTGTGTCATTTGGAGAGACCCCAAAATGTACCTGAGGAGTGTGCCAGTCACCACTCACAAAGGCTTTGCATAGAGTTGGATGGCCTTGACTTGAATGACAATTGTGCATCCATTCTGTGCCTGGCTGCTAAACCTCATAGCAGATCTTTTGATGTGTGTGCATTTTCCCAGCTTGGAGATTTTGCTGGCAAACTGCACAGTTGGCAGTAGGCGCAGCGCTGGCCCTCTGCAGAGCTGGCAGGGAATAGGGTAATGTACTCAGCACCCACAGAGCCCAAAGTCACTTGAAAGAGACAATGATGGTCTCTGGATGAGGTTGGCAAAAAGTTTAAGGGGATATAGGGTCTCAATCTTGGCCACATTACTTGGTTTCAATTGCTGGTCCCAATAAACATTTAATCAGTTTTCAGTCTTACATGAAAATGTTCTTCCCATCCATGTCCAGTAAGATGTAAAAAGATGTGGGGAGAGACCACAAGAAAGGGAAGAATAGAAGAATGCATATTTACAGACCCTCAGCAGTCAGATTTTCCAACCTCCTACTTGCTACAGAAATTCCCATTTAATAGACGTGAGAGCGCATTACATTTTGCTTGATTGCCTCCAGTAATTGCAGGCATAGTGTTTGCAAGGTCATCTCTAATTGTTAGCCAATCAATGATTGTGTTCAACAACTTTTCATTGAGCTTCTCTGCAAACATTCTTTCCCTCCCCCCGGCCCCCCCCCCCACCCCATGTAGTAATGTCCCAGTTGTCTCTTTCAGTCTTCTGGAAAAGAAATCACAGGCTACTTAGTTTTTTACCCTAGTAGTGTCCTTTGTTTACCACTACTCACTGCTTCTTGGTTTTATGATTTTCTTGGTACATGAGTGTTTTTCAAAACAGAAAGTTGCTTTTTTTTTTTTTTTTCTGCTTTATTCTCTGTGCCGAGTATAGGGCTGGTTATATTCGCTAACCGATATCATAAAAGGAGCTAACAGTTGTAAGCAGTTATTATCTGTCATGCACGGTGCTAAGTACTTTACATAGATTCTTAAGTTATCTTCAAAACAATTCTATGAAGGAGATATTGTGATTATTTCCTATTTGCACACAAGAAAACTGAGGTACATAGAGATTAAGCAATGAGTTTAACAACATGTATCTGAGCCAGTAGGGAAGTTGTATGATTCTAGGACCTTATGCCTGTAACCATCACAACAAAATATAATTGCCCAGAATCTGACAGCTTCAAAACAAATGTAGTGTGTCTATGACTTGCTCAGGACTGAATGGTTTTGGTGGTTCTTACATCTAAGGTTAGCTGTACAATTTAAATTATTTATTTATTTTCAAATTACAGTCAGATCTCCATATCTGTGGGTTCCACAGCTGTGAGTTCCATTGACTGTGGATTGAAAATATTTAAAAAATTTGCATCTGTACTGAACATGTGTAGACTTTTTCTTGTCGTGATTCCCCAAACAATACAGTATAACAATGATTTACATAACACTTATATTGTATTAGGTATTATAAGTAATCTAGAGATGACATAAAGTACATGGGAGAATGTAGTTTATATGCAAACACTAGACATGTCATTTTATATCGGGAACTTGAGGATCGACAGATTTTTGGTATACGAGGGAGATCCTGGAACCAATTCCCCAAGAATACCAAAGGATGACTCTATTTACTTTGAAAAAATTTCAGACTTAGAAAATATTAGAAAAATATTCCAAAGAATTATATACCCTTCACCTGGTTCCCAAATCCTTACATTTTATAAAACCTCAGTAAAATTACAAAATAACCATATAATGAATATTAATACAATTATCTAATCTACAAATCTTAATCAACTTTTACAGATTATCCTACTAACGTCCTTTTTACTAGTTCAAGATCCAACTCAGGAATACACATCTCCTTCCTAGGCCCTTTTAATCTGGAACCGTTCCTCAGCTTTTCTTTCTTTTTTAGGAGAGCATTAGCTTCTTGGGGCTGCTATAGCAAATTGTCACAAACTTGGTAGCTGAAAACAACAGAAATTTATTCTCTCTCAGATCTGAAGGCCAGAAGAATGAAATGAGGGTGTCGTCAGGGCTGCTTCTCCATGGAGGCTCCGAGCAAGAATCAGTTTCATGTCTCTCTTCTGGCTGGTTGCTGGCAATCCTTGGTTTGGGGCATCAAAATTCCCCTTTCTGCCTCTGTTCTTACATGGGGATTTTTTTTTGTTTGTTTGTTTGTTTGTTTTTGAGATGGAGTCTTGCTCTGTTGCCCAGGCTGGAGTGCAGTGGCCGGATCTCAGCTCACTGCAAGCTCTGCCTCTCGGGTTCACGCCATTCTCCTGCCTCAGCCTCCCAAGTATCTGGGATTACAGGCGCCCGCCACCTTGCCCGGCTAGTTTTTTTTTGTATTTTTTAGTGGAGACGGGGTTTCACCAGATTAGCCTGGATGGTCTCGATCTCCTGACCTCGTGATCCGCCCGTCTCGGCCTCCCAAAGTGCTGGGATTACAGGCTTGAGCCACCGCGCCCAGCTACATGGGTTTCTTCTATGTTCTTGTATAGTCTCCCTTTTGAAAGACACATGTTATTGGATTTAGGGCCCATCTTTATGCAGAATGATCTTATTTGGAGATCCTTATCTCTGTTACATTTGGAAAGATGTTTATTCCAAATAAAGTCACATTTTGGAGTCTTGAGTTGGCATATATTTTGGGGGCCACAATTCAACCCACTACAAATGACCTTGATGCTTTTGAAGCATACTGACTAGCTATGAGTAGAATGTCCCTCAATTTGGGATGTTGTGGTGTTTGCCTGATACTCCCTCATGGTGAGATTTAGGTTATATACTTTTAGGAAAATACTACAGAAGTGCGCTTGCGTCTCCAGAGCTTTGAATCAGGAGGCACATGGTGTGAATTTGTTTTGTTACTGACGATATTAACTTTGAATATCTAGTTAAGGTGGGTGTCCTGCAGGTTTCTCCACTGTAGTTACAATTTTACTTTGCAATTTATATGTATCTTGTTACAAGGTGCTTTGAGGCTATGTAAATATCCTGTTCCTTCTCACTCTTTGTTGACTGATTTTTATTATTATTTTTGCATTGAGATATAGTCTACATACTATAAAATTCACCTTTTAATATATACAGCTCAGTGGTTTTTATTATATTCACAAGGTTGTACAACTGTCATCACTGTGGAATTCCAGAACATTTCATCACCCCAAAGAAACCCATATCCATTAGCCATCACACCCTGTTATTACTTCTCCTCAGCTTCTAGTGAAGCTGTCTCTCAGGGTTGTTTGTTCTGTTGCCTGCTAATTTTAGCAACCATTGACAATTCTTACTTCCAACAATTATTGCTGTGGTGTTTGCCAAATGGTGATATTTCTAAACCATACACTTTTGAAGACTAAAAGTTACGGTGACCCATCCAAAGTGATTAAATTATATACGCTACTATTACATGACTTGGATGCCCAGGATAGTCCTGTTGTCCATTGACATTTATCATTTGTCTCAGACAAAAGCATCCTGTTTGGATGATAAATTATATGGTCATTCCACTTACTATTGCTCAGGTTGTTTATGATAATGTTTAACAGGGTGAATCCACTTCTGTAGCCCTATGTGGGTCTTGCACATGGAAAGAGTTGTAGGGGACTTATCCCTTTTCTTCCCCCTCAGATGTAAAAGAAACCATTGTTGTCCTGAACACATTCTCTTACACAATCAGGAAGCAAAATTCTCTTTGCATTTCAATGTATTTTTTTGTCCTGATTTGTGCTGACACTATGGTGGTGTTTCTATGCAAACTACACCTGGGTCTATACCACATCAGATGACACACCTAGCTTATTTATTATATCATGTATTTATTTGTAATTGCGTGAGTGTACCTTCAGTTGTAGTAAAGATATATTGTATATAGCAGGAATCCCAGACCCCCAGGCCATGGACTGGTTCTGGTTCGTGGCCTGTTAGGAACTGGGCCACACGGCAGGAGGTGAGTGGTGGGCAAGAGAACATGACTGCCTGAGCTCTGCCTCCTGTCAGATCAGCAGCAGCATTAGATTCTCATAGGAGTACAAACCCTATTGTGAATTGCACATGTGAGGGATCTGGGCTGCATGCTCCTTGTGAGACTCTAACTAATGCCTGGTGATCTGAGGTGGAAGTTTCATCCTGAAACCAATCCCCTCTAGCCCTGGGTCTGTGGAAAAATTGTCTTCCCCAAAACTAATCTGTGATGCCAAAAAGGTTGGGGACCGCTGGTATATAGTGAATAAAATTTCATGGCACAGTTTGATGGTTCATTGCTTGGCACTTTTCCATGTTGTAGAAGAATGCAGACATTGATTGCCTTTCATTTACTTTCAGCCATGTTCCCTGTAGCCCTCAATGGTTCATAAGCATGCTTAAGTTTTCTTCTCATGAATCACTGCTAAACTGGATCTCTAGATCTTATGTTGCTGTAGTTGATTGTTGAATATTAGGCAAAACAAGATTAATCATTTTAGTTCATGCCAACAGATCTTAGAGAGATATTTCGCTAGAGTTTTTGGCTTTGTGCATTCTATATGTTTACACATTCTTTAAGTTTGTTGAACAGTTCTGCTTGGACAAATGGCCATTTATTAAGCACTTACTAGATGTCAGGAATTGCATTAGCTATTTTACATAGGTTATTTCATTGATATGAAGTTTCTTGCTCTGTGTCTGTTACTTTATCACACAATGGCTAGGTAGATTTTCATGAAATTTGCAAGTTTATTAGGGATAGTTGTACTTTTATTATGGGTTCTATAGATTGGGGGAAGGGATCATTTTCAAGGGACTCTGGGAGGTGACACCAGGGCAAGAACAGATGTCCTCCAGAGAAATACGAGGATTGGTTTGTAATGGATTGTGAAGTATTGCTTTGTATAAACCATGCAGTTCTTCATGCGTATTCAAGATAAGAAGTAACATATAGATTTACTCATTACTATTTTCAACAATGTTAGGTAGATCAATTAAATTTGATATAATAATAAAGTGTCTCCTTATTGCAATACTAGGGCTAGGTATTGTTATTATCCATAGTTTATAGCTGAGGAAATTGAGTCTTAGAATGGTTAAACTGTATGATCAAGGTCACGTGCTTACCATGTGGCATTGCGGGAATTCAGTATGGCATCAGTCAGATTCTAGAACCATTGCTTTTAATCTTTATGGCTAAGTGCGTTAGAACTAAAGTAACTAGGTTAGGTGTGGGGGCTCATGCCTATAATCCCAGCACTCTGGGAAGTAGAAGAGAGTGGACCACTAGAGGCCAGGAGTTTGAGACCAGCGTGGCCAACATGGTGAAACCCTGTCTCTACTAAAAATACAAAAATTAGCTGGGCATGGTAGCACGCACCTGTAATCCCAGCTACTCAGGAGGCAGGAGAATCATTTGAATTTGGTATGCAGATGTTGCAGTGAGCCAAGATTGTACCACTGCACTCCAGCCTGGGTGACAGAGACTCCAACTCAAAAAAAAAAAAAAAAAAAACCACAGAAAGAAAAGAAAAGAACTATAGCATCTATATGAGTTTGCTCAGGCAGTCCTGGTGTCTGGAACAAATGGCATTTATAATTTGTTCCAGACACAATAATCTTATTTGGGTGATGATTGGTAACTGCAGTTATCACTTAGGTTGTTCTTACTAAGGTTAAAACCATTTGACCACTTCTGTGGCCCTATGTGGGTCTTGCTGAGAGGAATGCTATGTAGGGGATCTATTAGGCTTAGTTTTATCAGACTTTTTTAGCCATATTTCATAGCTCAGAAATAGGATCCAAGCAAGTAGGTGATGAGGGCTACTCATGGCTGGGCACTGGGCTCAGGAGAAATGGTAGGGGTTCAAGATTGTGAGGATGTGCCATCATTGCAAACAGTTCGCCAAGACCATTGGTTCCGGGGTTGGGAGGAAAGCAAAGTCACAATGGAGAAAGAGGCTGAAACACTTGGAAAGCGTTCAAGGGTCTAGATGTCAAGATGTTTAAAGAACAGCATCAAAAGATGTGAATGAATGGTAATGGGGAAAGATGAGTACTTGTGGACAGAATTATTTCAAATGTCAGCTCTCCGAGTTAGGACAGTTTGCAGTGTAGAGCATGGTGATTTAATGTGTGGGCTTTGGAGGCACACACAACTAACTAGGTTTGAATCTTGGGGGTAGATGTGATTTTTACAATGGAGGGCATACTCATTATGAGTTATATTTATATATTATCTCATTATAACTCTCTTGCATTACATCATCTTCCATGATAATCTGTTTTGGGGTTGTTCTGGAAGTATATGTATTGTTTGTGTTTAGTTTGAACTCAGTACCACACAGTTGGATAGCCTTGGTCTTGGTTATTGCTTACAAGGCACCAACTTATTCTGAACGCGGCAAGCCTGCACTTGCTATCTTGGGAGCTATGCCCATTCACACTGTGTCAGCAAACTCCACTCAAAGAACACAGTACTTCAAAAACCCCACAGTGCAAGTGCCTCTCCAAACACCTTCCCTATGGAGTGCAGAAACAACCCATGCTTGTCTGGATGGACAGGCAGCAGAGAAAGTCAAACGGGCTTAGAAATATTAGCGTAAATTATGCAACAAAAGTTTTTATGTTCTAAAATAGAATCATAAATCTCTTTTAATTATGGCTATGCAAATGTTGAAAGGCTCCAACACTCCTATAATGGATGGGAGTCCATAATGACTCATGTCCTATTCAAGTTTAATGGAGAAGAAATAAACACACAGAAACACTTACACAACTAGGTATTTTTGAGAGCTGATTACAGTATGGAGATAAAAGGTGTTGGTGGAAGACATAGGCCCTTTAGAGTGTATTCACCATAGTCCACTCTAAAGGTTTAATAATGAAATAATTATTTATAGTTAATGATTCTCAATTATTTATGGACTTTGCCTCACTCATACCATTTGGTGATTTCACTACTTGCTGTCATTAGATTGTGAGGAGGGAAAGTAACTGACAGTAATAACTGTATTTTGTTCTTTTGTTTTTGTATAGCACATTTATACATTTCAAATTGCTTTGAGACTCATACTAATTATTCCTCTCAACACCCTTGGTAATAAATTAGCTTTTATGGGATTGCTGAAACTAAATGACTTACTCCATAGCAGGTAAGTTAAAGAAATAGGATGAAAACCTGGTCATTTAATTCTTAAAAACGAATCAGTTCTCTTTCACTTGTCAGTGAGTGACCAAAGCTCAAGACTCAGGCTCTTTTCTCCATCTTTAAGCTCTTCTCACCTCTGCGCTGGCTCCATTTCCAAGCAGGCTGTCCCTTGTGGTGACATGATGGCACCAACAGCTCTAGGCCTGCATCCTAACTTCCTGGAAAATCTAGAGGGTAAAATGGTGCTTTCCTCCTTGGTCTTTCCAGCAAAATCCTTAGGGTCAGATTTGATTGAGCCACATGGTCATCTCTGAGTCAATCATAGTGGCCAAGAGAATGCAATGTTCTGATTGGACAGGACTGTATCCCATGGAATCCTGGGAGTTGGCAAGGGAGAAAATTGACCTGGACTTGTGGACCTGCTGCCTGAAAGCTGGGCAGATGTGCATTCCCAAGGAATGTTAGGAAGCTGTCATCAAAAGACGGGAGGGTGAGTGCTGGTCAGGCAGATCACAACTGTCCACTCTACTGGGTCAGTGAGTGGCAGATGGGGTATGTGAATTCACCATCTCCAAGAATCTATGGAGGACATTGTAAGGATCACCTGAGCCGAAAGCAACTCGCTTCCTGTTTCCCAAAGGTTTCCCCTAGTCACCATCTGTATTAGTTACACTGTAGTCCTTATAGTAGATATTTTTCAAGCAAATTACACTTTTTAAAGTAGTAATTGGTTTTCTTATTTCTATTAAGGCTTATTGACTAGTATAATTTGAACCACACAGAGCGACTATAAAGTAACCGAAATGGGGAAGTTATATAACATCACCAGCAATGCAATATTATACTTCTATGCAAAGTTTCTGGAAAGATTTTTGAAATATTGGAAGTAATTGACAAAACCCAAGGATCTATTGGACATCTAGGAATGCAATGCCCCGACTAGATAATGTAAGAATCTTGGAGTCGGCCGGGCGCGGTGGCTCAAGCCTGTAATCCCAGCACTTTGGGAGGCCGAGATGGGCGGATCACGAGGTCAGAAGATTGAAACCATCCTGGCTATCACGGTGAAACCCCATCTCTACTAAAAAATACGAAAAACTAGCCGGGTGTGGTGGCGGGTGCCTGTAGTCCCAGCTACTCGGGAGGCTGAGGCAGGAGAATGGCGTCAACCCGGGAGGCGGAGCTTGCAGTGAGCTGAGATCCGGCCACTGCACTCCAGGCTGGGTAACAGAGATAGACTCTGTCTCAAAAAAAAAAAAAAAAAAAAAAAAGAACAACTTGGAGTCTTTCTGTACCTGTTGATCCTATCTCCAAAGCTTATTATAGTTTCATTATCACATAGTTGTGATGAAACATTTGGTGGAAAAGGAGGTTGAGAGTATTGCTATAGATATTGTTTGAGGACCTGAGTTGATTTTGACTATCCAAGCTTTCTCTTTCCTCATTATAAATAAGCTAGTAAATTGTTCAGATGGACTATAAAGATTGGTCTCCTAGGGATAATATTTAGGCTGCCTGGGGCTTAGGATTAAGTGATAAAAGGAAAGGAAAGCTGTGGGTGGTAGCACTCCCCATGTAACTTCTATTTTTACCAGATGTCAGAAAACCCTTTCAGCTCTCCCTTAAACCTTGAAAATAGATTCCACTGTCAATCATCTCTTTCTGGATGAAGGTCCTAGCAACCTTAATTTGTTCCCTAAATAATTGTAGTAATTCTCCAACTGTCCCACTGCTCCTTGCCTTGCCCCCCCAACCCAACTGCACAATGTCTTCTAATGTCACAACCAGAATGATTCTTGTACAATGCACCTAGAGACCTACCACATTCAACTGCCCTGACCCATGCCATCATTACCTTTCACCTGGACTATTAGGAGAGCCTCCTATCTGATCTCCCTCATTCTTCGTTTGCTCCCTACAATCTGATCTCAGCAGTAGCCTGAGTAATCCTCTTCAACATAAGTTCCATCATGTCATTTTCGTTGTTGTTGAAAACCTCTTCAGTGACTCATTTGAGGTAAAAGCCAGAATCCTCACAGTAGCCCAGTTTGCCTGATATGTGTCTGCTTCCTCTGACAGTCACTTCTGACTTCACTCCCTGCTACATTCCTCCTCCTGACTCCACTCAGCTGCACTGTTCTCCTGATGTCACGCCAGTGTGCCGGTTGTGCACCTGCCTCAGGGAATTTCACTTGCTGTCTCCTCTGCCGGGAATGCATTTTCCTCAGATACGCACATGGCTTGCCCCACTTCTCCTCTCTCTCTCTCTCTATATATATATGTATGCATATATGTGTGTGTATATGTATGTATATGTCTACACACACACACACATATATAAATAAAATTTCAACTATTATTGCAGCTTCAGGGGGCACATGTGCCCACTGAATATAGTAGTTACATGGGTATACTGTGTGATGCTGAGGTTTGGGGTATGAATGATCCAGTCCACGCAGGTAGTGAGTATAGTACCCCCAAAGTTTATTTAATCCTTGCCCCCATCTCTCCCCTCACAATAGTCCCCAGTGTTTATTGTTGCCATCTTTATGTTCATGAGTAGCCGGTATGTAGCTCCCACTTCTAAGTGAGACCATACAACCATACAGTACTTGGTTTTCTGTTACTGCATTAATTGACTTAGGATAAAGGCCTCCAGCTGCATTTATGTTGCTACAAAGGACATTAGTTTGTTCTTTTTTATGGCTGTATAGGATTTTATGGTGTATATGTACCACATTTTAAAAATTCAATCCACCATTAGTAGGCACCTAGGTTGATTCCTTGGTTTTGCTATTGCGAATAGTGCTGCAATGAACCTACAAGTGTATGTGTCTTTTTGGAGTAATGATTTATCTTCTTTTGGACATATTCATAGTAATGAGATTACTGGGTCAAATGTTAGTTCTGTTTTAGGTTCTTTGAGAAATCTTCAAACTGCTTTCCACAGTGGCTGAACTAATTTACCTTTTTACTAACAGTGTATAAGTGTTCCTTTTTCTCTGCAGCTTCCCCATCATCTGCTGTTTTCTGGATTTTTAGTAGTAGCCATTCTGACTGGTGTGAGATGATATCTCACTGTAGTTTTGGTTTGCATTTTCTTATGTTTGTTGGCCGCTTGTATGTCTTCTTTTGAGAAGTATCCGTTTCTGTGTTTTGCCCATTTTTTTTTTTTAAATGGGATTATTTGGTTTTGCTTGTTCAATTGTTTAAGTTCCTTATAGATTCTGGGTATTTAACCTTTGTCATATGCATAGTTTGGGAATATTTTCTCCCATTCTGTAGGTCATCTGATTACCCTGTTGATTGTTTCTTTTGCTGAACAGAAGCAAACTTGAATTATGTCCCACTTGTCAGTTTTTTGTTTTTGTTGCAATTGCTTTCAAGGAGGTGGTCATAAATTATTTCCCAAGGTTAATGTGCAGAGTGATGTCTCCTGGATTTTATTCTAGGATTTTTATAAGCTTGAGGCCTGACATTTAAATCTGTAATCCACCCTGAGTTAATTTTGGTATATGGCAAAGAGTAGAGGTCCAGTTACATTCTTCTGCATACAGTTAGCCAGCTATCTCAGTACAATTTATTGAATAGGGAGTCCTTTTCTCATTGCTTATTTTTGTTGATTTTGCTGAAGATTAGATAACTGGAGGTATGCAGCTTTATTTGTGTTTTTAAAAATTCTGTTCTATTGGTTTATGTATCTGTTCTTGTACCAGTACCATGCTGTTTTGGTTACCATGGCCTTATATTATAGTTTGAAGTCAGGTAATGTGATGCCTCTGACTTTATTCTTTTTGCTTAGGATTGCTTTGGCCTTTTGGGCTCTTTTTTGGTTGGATATAAATTTCAGAATAGTTTTTCCTAGTTTTACGAAAAATAATGTTGCTACTTTGACGTAAATATCAAATTGGTAGATTGTTTGGGACAGTGTGGCCATTTTAATCATATTGATTCTTCCAGTTGATGAGCATGGAATGTTTGTCTATTTGTTTCTGTCATCTATGATTTCTTTTAGCAATGTTTTCTAGTTCTCCTTGTAGAGATCTTTCACCTTCTTGGTTGGATGCATTTCTAAGTATTTTGTTGTGTTTGTTATTATTGTAAATGGGATTGCATTCTTGATTTGGCTCTCAGCTTGAACATTATTGATGTATAGAAATGCTACTGATTTTTGGACATTTATTTTGTATCTTGAAACTTTACTGAAGTTGTTCATCAGCTCCTTGAGCCTTTTAATTGGGTATTTAGGATTCTCCAGATATAAAATCATATTGTCAGAGACGAGAGCTACTTTGACTTCTTTTTTCCCTTTTGGATGCATTTTATTTCTTTCTCTTGACTGCTTGCTCTGGCTAGGACTTCTAGTATTATGGTGAATAGGTGGTGAGTGTGGGCATCCTTGTCATGTTCCAGTTCTCAAGACGAATGCGTCCAGTTTTGCCTGCTCAGTATGATGTTGGCTGTGAGTTTGTCATAGATGGCTCCTATTATTTTGAGGTATGTTATTTTGATGCCCAGTTTGTTGAAGGTTTTTAACATGAGAGGATGTTGGGTTTCACTGAAGGTTTTTCCTGTGTCTATTGAGATGATGATATGGTTTTTGTTTTTATTTCTCTTTATGTGGTGAATCACATTTATTAATTTGCATATATTGAACCAACCTCGCCCCCTAGGGATGCAATCTACTTGATTGTGATTAATTAACTTTTTGATGTGCTGCTGGATTAAGTTTGCTAGTATTTTGTTGAAGATTTTTGAGTCCGTGTTCATCAGGGATATTGGCCTAAGGTTTTATTTTGTTTGTTGTATCTCTGCCAGGTTCTTGGTATTAGGGTGATGCTACCTTCACAGAATGAGTTATGGAGGAGTTCCTCTTCTTTACTTTTTTGAAATAGTTTCAGTAGGATTGGTACTAGCTTTTCTTTGTATGTCTGGTAAAATTCAGCTATAAATCTGATATGGTTTGGGTCTGTTCCTCTGCCCAAATCTCATTTCAAATTCTGATTTCCAGTGTTGAAGACAGGGCCTGATGGGAGGTGATTGAATCATGGGGGCAGATTTCCCTTCCATTCTGTTCTTGTGGTAGTGAGTGAGTTATTGTGAGATCTGGTTGTTTAAAAGTGTGTAGCACCTCCTGCCTTGCTTATTCCTTCTCTGGCCATGTGAAGAAGTGCCTGCTTCCCCTTCACCTTCCACCATGATTATAAGTTTCCCGAGACCTCCCCAGTCATGCTTGCTTATAGCCTGTGGAATCATGAGCCAGTTAAACTTCTTTTCTTTATAAATTATCCCATCTCAGGTATTTCTTTATAGAAGTGCAAGAATAGACTAAGACAGAATCCATCTGGTCTGAGCTTTTATGGTTGGTAGGTTTTTATTACTGATTGAATTTCAAAACTTGATATTGGTCTGTTTGGGGTTTCAATTTATTCCTGATTTAACTTTGGGAGGTTGTGTGTTTCCAGGAATTCATCCATTTCCTCTGGATTTTCTAGTTTGAGTGCATAGAGGTGTTCATAATAGTCTCTGATGATGTTTTACATTTCTGTAGGATTGTATGTAATGTCATTTTTGTCATTTCTAATTGTGCTTATTTGGATCTTTCTCTCTCTCTCTTTTTTAATCTAGCTAGTCATCTATCAATCTTGTTTTTCCTTTCAAAGAAACAACTTTCTCTTTCATTGATTGTTTGTATAGATTTTTGGGTCTCAATTTTGTTCAGTTCCACTCCGATTTTACTTATTTTATTTGTTGTTCTAGCCTTGGAGTTTATTTGTTCTTGTTTTTCTAGTTCCTCTAAGTATAATATTAGGTTGTCAGTTTGAGATCTTTCTAACTTTTTCACGTAAGAATCTCGTGCTGTAAACTTTTTTCGCCCTGGTTTTTCTGCATCCCAGAAACTTTGCTATGTTGCGTCTCTGTTTTCATTTATTTCAATTTTTTTTTTTAAAATTACTGCCTTCATTTTGTCATTTATCCAAAAGCGAATTAGAAGCAAGTTGTTTAATTTTCATGTAGTTGTATGGTTTTGAGAGGACTGGGGTACTGGTTTTTTTTTTCTTTTTATCCCATGGTAGTCTAAGAATGTGGTTGGTATGGTTTTGATTTTTTTTAATTTATTGAGACTTGCTTTATGGGTAAGCCTGTGGTCAATCTTGGAGTATGTTCTGTGTGCAGATGAGAGAATGTATTATTCTGTGGTTGACAGGGGGAGTATTCCATAGATGCCTTTTAAGTCCAGTTAGTCAAGTGTTGAATTCAAGTTTAGAATTTCCTTGTTAGTTTTCTGCCTCTGTTTAATGCTGTCAGTGGTGTGTTGAAGTCTCTTAGTATTATTGCGTGGCTGTATAAATCTTTTTTAGGTCTTAAAGTAGTTGTTTTATGAACTGAGTGCTGCACTGTTGAGTGCATATATATTTAGAATAGTTAAGTCATCTTGTTGGATTGAACCTTTTATTATGATGTAATGTTTTTCTTTGTCCTTCTTTTTTTTAACTATCATTTATTTAAAGTCTGTTTTTGTCTGATATAAGAATAGTGATCCCAGCTCTTTTTTGTTTTTTTGTTTTCATGATAGATCTTTTTAACCTTTCATTTTGAGCCTGTGCGTGTTGTTATATGTAAGATTGGTCTTTTGAAGACAAAAGATAGATGAGCCTTTTTAAAAATCCAGTTTACATCTCTGTGCCTTTTAAGTGGGAGTGTTTAGACCATTTACATTCAAGATTAATACTGATATTTGAGATTAATATTTGATATTGAGATTTTTGATTGTATTTTTAGCTAGTTACTCTGTAGTTTCTATTGTGTGGTTGCTTTATAGCATCTGTGGTCTATGTACTTAAGTGTATTTTTGGTAGTACGTATTCTTTTGTTTCAATGTTTAGAACTCCCTTAAGAATCTCTTGTAAAGCTGGTCTAGTGGTAACAAATTTCCTTAGTGCTTTCTTTTCTGGAAAAAATTTTATTTCTCCTCCACTTATGAAGCTTAGTTTGGTGGGATATGAAATACTTGGTTGGAATTTATTTTAAGATTGCTGAAAACAGGCTCCCAATCCTCTCCTGGCTTGTACGATTTCTGCTGAGAAGTCTGCTGTTAGCCTGATCAGGTTCCCTTTGTATATGATCTGGCCTTTTTCTCTGGCTGCCATTCTGGTGACTATATGCCTTGAGGACATTCATTTTGTATAGTATCTCTGGATTTCTTGTATCTGGATGTCAACCTCTCTGTCAAAATTAGAGAAATTTTCTTGAATTATTCTCTGACATGTGTTTTTCAGCTTATTTTTCTTCTTCTCTCAGAAATGCCAGTAATTTATAAGTTTGATCACTTTACATAATCCCGTATTTCTTGAATACTTTGTTCATTTTTCTTAATTCTTTTTTCTTTATTTTGTCTAAGTTAAAAAGACCAGTCTTCAAGGTTTAAAATTCTTTCTTCTGTTTGCTCTGGTCAAATAGAAGATGTAAGCAAATATAAGCTTTCAATTATATTTTGAAATGTGAGTTTTTCAATTCCAGAAGCTCTGATTGATTTCTTTTTAAAATTTTTATCTCTTCCTTCAATTCCTAGATTGATGGAAGCTTCAGAAGTTTCTTTGTGTTGATTTTCAACCTTCTCTTGGATCTCATTGAGCTTCCTTGCAATCCTTGCCTTGACTTCTTTATCTGCCATTTCTGAGTTTACGTTTTGGTTAGGGATCATTGGTGGAGAGCTAGTATCCTTCGGTAGTGTCACTACAAGCAGAATTTTCATGGTGTCATAATTCTCATGCTAGTTTTTTTCTCATCTAGAGATGGTGGTACTTCTAATTTTCATAATTATTTTCATACAAGTAAGATTTTTTTCTTTCCCCATGATATTATTGTATTTATTTTCCTTCGACTCTACCCCTCCCCAGGGGGTGTTAGTACAGAGAATGTTGGGTAGAGCTTTTTGGCTTTGCCTCTATAACCCTACATACTTCTTTTAGCAGGTTTTTTTTTTATTGGGCTGTGCAATTCAACCTGGGAGTCAATAGATGATGCTTATCGGTAAGAGCCAGCTGCAGCCAATGTGGCTGGGTATATACTTGATTATTTTTTACCAGGAGAATCTCTGTGTTGCCTCAGACAGTGGGCTGATCCATAGAGTGAACGGTAGTCTGAGCTCCCTGCTCAGCCCTGGGGGTTATGGAGCAAGATGAGTGGGGCCAGTCTGGGCAGGCCCACCTACAGGTCCCCAGTGGCAGGCATAAGCATCATTGCCAAGGGAGAATTTAGTCGGTGAGATGTGCCTAGTCATGAAGCTGGGAAACCTCCTCAGTCCCCAGTGATCTGCATGGGTAGGGTAGGGGTTGGGGAAGCCTAAATTCCTAATCCAGGAGAGTAGATGTTCCAGATGCCTGGAGACCTGACTGGGCATAGAGTGTAGAAGGCTCCACGTCACCACAATCTCTGCACAGGAAGGGTGCTACCCCTCCTTTTAGATCTTTGTCCAAATGTCCACTTTCCAATGAAGCCTTCTATGACTATCATATTAGTTTCCTGTGGCTGCTATAATGAATCACTACAAACTTAGTGACTTGAGACACCACGAATTTATTATGTTATGCTTCTAGAGGTCAGAGTCCCACATATTTTCCCCTGTGCTAAAATCAAGGTGTCAGCAGATCTGTGTTTCTTCTGGATACTATAGAGGAGAACTGGAGTTTTTGTTGTTGGCTATTTGTTTTGTCTTTTCCAGCTTCTAGAGGTTGCCCATATTTCTTGGCTGGCGGCCCCCTTCCAGAAGCAGTGATATTTCTTCAACATCTGCTCCCATCTCCACATCTCTTCTGGCTCCTTATGAGGACCCTTCTGACTATGTTGGACCCATCCGGATAATCCAGGATAGTCATTTCATCTCAGGAGGCTTAACTTACTCACACCTAAGTACCTTTTGCCATGTAAGGTAACATATTCATAGGTTTCTGAAATTACAACATGGACATCCTTGGAGGACAGCCACTTTATGTAAATTAGCATGCCTTTGCCAGCACACTCTATCCCTCTTTCTGACATGTTTTCTTTTTTATTTGTTCATTGACTCTACTTAGTAGCTTAGAAAGTGAGCAATGTGAGATGGGGGCTTTATCTACTATCTTACCAGGCACTGGAAGAAAGCCTCACTCATAGTAAGCATTATATATATATGTGTGTGTGTGTGTGTGTGTGTGTGTGTATATGAAAATACATACGCATATATACACACACATATACGTGCATATATATACACACACACATGCGCATTTTGAGACGGCATCTTGCTGTGTTGCCCAGGCTGGAGTACAGTGGTGCAATCTTGGCTCACTGCAATCTCCGCCTCCCAAGTTTAAGCGATTCTCATGCATTAGCCTCCCAAGTAGCTGCAATTACAGGTGTGTGCCACCACAACTGGCTAACTTTTCGTATTTTTAGTAGAGATGCGGTTTTGCCATGTTGGCCAGGCTGGTCTCTAACTCCTGGCCTCAAGTGATCCACCTGCTTCCGCCTCCCACATTGCTGGGATTATAGGCATGAACCACCACCCCTGCAATCAATATATATTTTTAAATAAATAAATGACTTCATAAATGCATCTTTTCTCCCCTACAAATAGTATGAAAGAGAATTTCACAAGGCTACTATTTTGGACTCCTGTTAATGCTGACAGAGACCAATACTGCGAATGCCATTACTTACTAAATATTCTGATTTTCTGCTTTATACAGACAACAGGGAGGGAGGGAACCAGACATCACATACCTGTGAGTGTCGCTCTCCGGCCCTGCTGTGCACAGTTGGAATGTGATGCTCAATATGTACCATTTGACATTTGTCCCATTATACTCTCCATCTGTGATATGGTTCCTGTACCTGGGAGTGAAAATAAATGTTAAAAAAGCAATTTGTTATTAGCCTTTGAAGCCAAACCAGGGCTTTTAATTTCATCATTATAATTAAAATGTGCCTTACATTATTTTAAAATTGTTACACTTGCTGTGGAGAGAACAACCTATAATAATATTTCTGAATGTAGCCACTTAAGGTTGTGCTTGTGATTGTAATCCTACTAGCCCCAGATGACAAATGGGTAATCTTTTTGAAGTTTCGAATAGAAATTATATAAAACAATTAAAACATTACTACTTAAACATCTAAATGTATGATAATTAATTTTGAATTGTTAATACATACACGTAATACAACATTTTGAAGGTCAAAAGGTTGTGTGGTGGCTCCTCTCCCAATGCTGTTAAGTAGAACTTACTACAGTGATGTAAGTGTTCTGATTTGTGCTATGTATGTATCTGATTTGTGACTAGTATGGTATCTACTAGTCACGTGAGATACTTGCACATTTGAAATGTGGCTAGTAGAACTAAAGAACTGGATTTTTAATTTTAATTTAAAAACTCCGTATAGCTATAGTATTACATAACACAGCTCTAGCCATTAATGGCCTCTCATTTGCCAAGTTACTTCTGTTCCCAGGGTGTGTGTATTCTTTGGTTTTCCATGATGTGATCTCAGTATATAAAAGCTATGCCATATGGGTCAGCTGGGGCAGATCCTGTCTCTCTGATTGACCCCATCAACTTAGCCTTTGCTGGAGGGATTACTGACTCAGAGGAGAAGGATAGGAAGCTCCATTGGTGGCCATCTCCCTCAGGGTCACAGACTAGGAAATGTCAGCTCTTCCTGGTTAGTATTTTCCCTAAAGTTTTCCTGGATGTATCTTAAAAACTCTTCGAAACAAACTCAAAGCAGAAAGAGACCGTCTGGGGATTTCATCATGCATGGCAATGAATGACTTTGTGTATGAGTATAACACTATTGAAGTTTCAATACCAGTTGAGGTGATGGGTTTCTCCTGTGCCATCCAATTCTGTTACATGTTACTGTGAGTTCCTTTTGTGAAAGGCTGGTTAGTGATAAGGTGCAGTTTGACAAGAATCCAAAGAGAAACTGCTACCCCTTCATTTTTCTTGTAAAAACATGATGGATATCTAGTATCAGAAGTTCTCTAAGAGGTTATTTGAAATGATAATACACTTCTCTTTATTACATGGGAAGTTTAAAAGACATCAGAAGACAGTAGAATGCATTGTATATATGTACGGGAACATCACACTGTACCCCATAAATATGTTCAATTATTAAGTATCAATTAAAAATAAAAAAGACAGTGGTACAGTAGTGTAGAAATGGTAATACAATTTTCTTTGTGGTCCTGATGACCAGGGGGACCATGCTTGTATCTTTTATCTTTGAATAAGATCTCTAAAGATAGATTATGCCTGATATCTTTTATTCCTAGTCTCTGTCTCCAGTAAGACTTCAGCCCCATCTGGTGAATATTTGAATAAATGTTAAAGCCTCTCTGATCAATACTGATTTTATATATACCTTAACTGTTTCTCTAAGATGATATCTTGAGAATACAAAGCAAAGAGTGATATACAGTGAAATGATCATGACATGAGAGCAACAATTCATTTTCCGAACTTCCTTCCAGATAGCTCATGTGCACACAGCAATGTGAAATACATGCAGGGCACTCATGGATATGACACCATAGTCTACCTGTGGTTCTGCAGCTGATTTCTTTTAACTCAGAAATGTCATGGATATATTGCCATGTCAAAAATTATTGTGATAAGAACAAACATCTATTAAATGTTTACTTATTCATTTAATAAAAGTGTTTTGAGGATCCACCAGGCCCTGTGCTAAGCATTTCAAATGCATCCTCTCACTTAATTTCTACAACTCTCTGAGTCAGTTTCTTCTGGAGAGGTGATATAACCTGCTTAAAGTAATAAAGCTAGTAAATGCTAGAATGGGGTCTTAAAGCTTGGCTTATCTGATACCAATGTCTATGACCTTAAACACTGTGTTATACTGTTGACATGATTATTTTTAATGACTCGTTTGCATTCCATTGTGTTATGTCTCAATTTTTTTAGGGTGGCTAGAAAAAATATTCTATCACATTCAGCTATCTAACTCTGTAGATGGGATACGAATCACAAAAATAACTGATCTATTCCTTGGAATCCAATTCTTTTTTTTCTTTTTTTGAGATGGAGTCTTGCTCTGTCACCCAGGCTGGAATGCAGTGGCGCAATCTCGGCTCACTGCAACCTCTGCCTCCCAGGTGCAAGCGATTCTCCTGCCTCAGCCCCCTGAGTAGCTGGGATTACAGGCACGTGTCACCGCACCTGGCTAACTTTTGTATTTTTAGTAGAGATGGGGTTTCACCATGTTGGTCAGGCTGGTCTTGAACTCTTGATCTCATGATCCTCCCACCTAGGCCTCCCAAAGCGCTGGGATTACAGGTGTGAGCCACTGCATCCAGCCTGGAGTCCAATTCTTATGCTTCATCTTAGAGTCTTCCAGTTTTAAATTTTAAACTTTTCGTTGTGCCGAGACTAGAAATATTCTTGGGATGATATGAAAGGGAATGGTTATCTTGAGCTGCAACAGGGTTTTGCATGTTTTTATCATTTGTGTTTACAACTATAAAAATAAATACATACATATATAAATGCGTAAACAAATCCCTTAATGCAGTAACTTGTAGTTCTCCATTGTTCCCCCACTGAACATTCAAAACAAGCTCCGAAAACACAGAACTGCCAACTCATCATTCAAAGATGGGCAAATCTTTGTCTCCAGATAAAGCTGTTAATTGTCCATTTATTATTCTCCAATAATCCCCAATTGTTTCATTAGCTGACAGGAGAAAATGCCAGTTCATTCCCTATTAAAAAAACAAGGCCATTATGAAGTTACATACTTTTACTCAGGGAACATGTTAGCCTGTTGTTTTACAAATAATGTCTTAGATAGAAACAAGATCTCTGCCCTCATTATTCTCTCTCCCCTAACCCTGGAAAATAACAGAAGAAAAAAAAATCTCATGTTGATTTATCTACTTGGCAACCAAAGATTTTACATTTTAGTTAGTATGTAAGAAAGAGTTTGAAGATCATATTATATCTGGACTATTGAATACTTATCAAGAGTTTATCCCCAAACTATTATACAATAATTTTACTTTTAACTTGATATTTTATATAATAATATCTAAAAATGCTTTATAGGTTTTTTACCTGTGTTCTGTGATTGAAGGATAAGTTTATTGCATTTCGTATGAATTCAGTCAAAAAACTATAGACCTTATGAAAGAGTAAAAAGTATATAATTGATTTCCAAGGTAGGTCACATACTCTCATTGGTAAAACTTTAAGACAATTCAAGTTCGTAGGAATGAGAAAAGAGGGAGTTTATTTGTATGTGCTTATATGCATCTTAGGAAATAAATTGTCCTTCTCAATGTAAATATAACAGACCTTTAATTTCAAGGCTGGCATCTTTTTATTAAAGTAATTAGATTTTAATGTGTTTTTATAGTTATATCTAAGTCAGGAGATAAGCTCTTAATTTTTGATTAAAGCCTAAAGTTAAAATGCCCATCCCCTTTCAATGAAGAGAGATTCAACGAATTTCCTCAAAAATGAGCCCTTATTCTAACACGTCTTAGCTAAAGGTTTGATGGCTATTTGAATATCAACAGCATTATTGACTGTGATGAGTCAAAATAAAAATAACCTGAAATAAGTTTCGAAATTTAGACTTAGTTACAATCTCTGATCATGTTGGTGTTTTTTTTCACTATGATTTTCTCACGATTTCAGACCTTTTCTCTGATCATTTTTATTTTTCCAGAAATTTGTTAGAGCCATACACATGGAGAGTAAATCAAAAGACATGAATGTGAAACACCTATGACTTTTTAAACCTAAAATTCTCTAGAGCTTTTAGCAATCACTTTAGTTCTTTCTTTATCAGTCAGAATCTGAAATGTTATCCATTGTAGGAAAGCCAGAAGGCATCAACAGGCAGAAGTCATGGAAATATTTAACAAACATAGTCTTCTTGTTGATGTGATTATTGTTGCTTTTTATTTTTACAGTGTGGTACAGCCAAATGTAAAATTTCTTTTGTAAGTGTTGATGTTTAACACTTGCAAAATGTAAGTTGATGATAAACCAACTGTAGATGCCCGAAATTCAGCTCATTCCCTTAATAATGTCTATTTTTTGAAAACCATGGGACTTTATTAAAGGATAAAAAGTATGTGTTGAGAAGACAAAAGGGTTGTGTTGGTGTAAGCAATGTGTTCTACATCATTTACTATAAAGTTGTTCATATGAGTGCATATATACACTCACATTGATTTCAACCTGTAACAATTAACTAGAACACTTACATATCAATGAATATTCTATACCTAGTTCTATTTAAGGAGATAATACACATTAGTTCAATTCTAAAAGTATATGTGTACTTGTGGTTTATTGTACATACATATATGTATAATATCTATCTGTCATCTATCTATCCATAATCTGTCTCTCTCTCTGTAGAGACTTGCAAATTATATAGATTGAGGTTAGGGATTGGATTTGTTCCTCATTATATCAATATATATAATGTACCAGCCACTATTCTAGAACCTAGTAGGTATTGCATAAATACTTGCTGATTGAATAAATGAATGACTATTCATAGTTTTGTTACAAACCATCAACTGTTTTTCACTAAGATGTTAGCAAAACTCTTTCCCGTAAAAGGTAAACAAAAATCAGCTTCTAACAATAGTGTGGAGAAGATGTTTAAAAATTTCATTATAAAACAGTTTTAAAAGGTCATGGGCATGGTGGCTCATGTCTGTAATCCCAGCACTTTGGGAAGCTAAGGCAGGAGGAATGCTTGAGGCCAGGAGTTTGAGACCAGTGTGGGGAACATAGTGAGACCCCATGTCTACAAAAAATAGAAAAATTAGCTGGAGATGGTGGCTTGCACCTGTAGTCCCATCTGCTTGGGAAGCTGGGGTGGGAGGATTGCTTGAGCCTACGAGCTCAACACTTCAGTGAGCTGTGATCCTGTCACTGCACTGCATCCTGGGTGACAAAGCAAGACCTTGTGTCAGAAAAAAAGAAGTCCATATACTCTTACTAAGAGCCCTTTTCTCTTCTGTTCCACTGTCTTTCTCACAGAGTGTAGCAGAAAGAGATTTTAATAAGCTTGTTAGTGGGAAAAGTTTACCTCAAGGATATAGGCCTCCTTTTAAAATCAACCTATTTCAAAATCATGTATATTTTGGTACTTTCTGAACACTTACATATCTCCATCCCAGCATCCCTGAAGGTTTTGCTTCTTACTTGATTTGTGATTGCTTGTGTGTTTATTGGATAAAGAGGTAGTGGTTGTTCCTGAAATTCAAAATCATGATCCATCATCTGTCATCTTCTGGGTAACATGTGACCAAAGTTCTAAAGTCTTCAGGATATGACCAGCTGAAGATAAAAATAGGAATAATTTTAGAACTCAGGAAAAGGCCCTAAATATGGTCAATATTTTGAGTACTTTTAGCCACATAGAGTGCAGATGGGACTAGCCTAAATACTTGTGAGAACTACAGTACAATTTCCAGGAAATAAGTAGATGAGAATAATAAATTAGGCCTTTACTTTAGGAGGTGGTGGTGAACCAGAAAAGGGGCCTGCAGGTACACAAAACAAAAGCTGCTAAAACAGAAATTGTTCACAAAAGAATATATTCAATCTACTGCAGTTTTAAGTCATGAACAACCATAAAGAATTAAGGGAAATGCCCCTTTAAAAAAATAGATTGGCTACAAAACAAGGGGAATATTTGAAAGAATATTTCCATTGTTAAGAAGATTTACTTTATGAATACATTTACAGAGTTAGAATAAGTAGGAAGGAATAATCTGTCACTGAAATGTCTGCAAGGAAATTTAAGTAATGATTGAATTTAGGTGGGGATAATGAACTGCAGAGTGGGTACTGAAAAAAATACAATTTGTTTCATGGAAGGCAAATCAAAAAAATTACCCATAATTCCAAGGCAAAAAAGCGTTAAAAATGATGAGTGAAAAAAATAAGAGACGAGGATAGTTCCAGGAAATCTACAAAACAAGAATTGCGGAAAAAGAGAACACAGGTATAGTGAGTCTAAATCTCAAACATGAAAAAAACCCAACCAGCCAAATAATTAAATCTAAAAATCAAAAAGACCAACAATTAGTGCTGCCAAATTAAAGAAGACAAACATATTAGTAAAACATTTACATTTCAAGGATAAAGAAATGATCTTTCAGTACTGTGGATTTGCAGATAAACAGGTTGCCAAAAATGAAGAAAAATCTCTCAAATAAATTAAAGTCTTTGAAAATAACAGTAAAACAAGAGATTAGAATATATAGAGCCTTGCTAAATCTATTCTTGGAGAGCAATTTATTTTTCTGAATGCTTTTATTATTAAGGAAGAACAGAAATTGTTGAACTACTTGAGAAATAATAATTTAAAAAAATTCTAAGCCTGAGCATAGTGGCTGACTCTTGTAATTCTAGTACTTAGGGAAGCCAAAGAAGGCAGGAGTATTGCTTGAGCCCAGAAGTTTGAGACCAGCCTGGACAACATGGTGAGACCCCATCTCTACAAAAAGTTTAAAAATTAGCCAGGCATTTTGGTGTGCACCTGTGGTCCCACCTACTTGGGAGGCTGAGATTGGAGGATCGCTTGAGCCTGGTATGTTGAGGCTGTAGTAAGCTGTGACTGTGCTACTGCAGTCCAGCCTGAGTGACAGAGTAAGCCCTTGTCTTAAAAAAAAAAAAAAAATCTAAGTACAAAAGCAATGAATATTCTTGTACCTGTTTTTGGCATTTCCTTTTCTTATTTTTCGCAGTGTATCTGAGAAAGATTCCATGAAGTGGAATTTCTGGGTTAAAGGATAAATTTGTATGGATTCTTGATAGATATTGCCAACTTCCTCTCAGAGAAGGTACATCACTTTGCAATATCATTGACACCATTGGGAACAGGCTCTTTTTTCAGAGCTTCCTCAACAGAGTGTATTGCAAAGCCTTTGGATTTTTGCCTATCTGATGGGTGAAGAGTAGATGGTAGCATGTTATAGGAGCTCATTATTCATGAGCCAAAGTGAGTTTTTATTCCCCACATCTTTAAGGATCAATTTGCATTCTTTTCGGTGAACTATGAACTTTTATATCTCTTAGTACAATTACAAAAAATTATTGTTTGAGGATAGTGTATCTATCTGAGGAACTTAGAGAATCATCTGGAAATCCATTAGAAGAAATAAGAGCTTTTAGTAAAAAAGATTATATACACAATAAATGCACACAAATGAAGATCTTTATATATGACAGTAATATATACTCAGAAAATATAATAAAATGGATTAAATTTGCATTAACAATTAAAAAACTCCCCTACACGATCCTGAAGGAAATGTGTATTTTTAAAATAAAGATAATGGAAACCTTAATGGAGACATTGAATACTTAACTCTGATGTAGAAAACCATACTTCTAAATGGTAAAGTTTAGTATTCTGAAGATGTGAAATATTTCCCAATTAATTTGTAGCTTTAAATGAATTTTAATCAACATCCCAGAGGAATTCATTTTTTCCCTTGTAGCAAAATCTGATGTTCATTTGAAAGAATGATACAGAAAGTTGATTAAATTTTCTAAAAGCAGCGTAATTAAATGAGACTTGTTGCCAGTTATTTAGGTTCTTCTGAAGTTACAGCAATTTACACAGTATGATTGTAAACCAAGAAGAAATATGTAGACCAACAGACAAATCAGATAAATAGACCCAAGTATTTGATGTGTTGGAGGGGCCACTTCAAATCGAGGGGAAAATTTTTTGGCTGTGTGCTTTCAGGTGGGAATTTTATTTTTCTCAAAAGTGGAGGGACACCACAAACATAAGACTGGATATACCTCAGGCAGTCAGGAATATTAAGGGGCCATATAACTAAGGTGTTGAAACATAACTTTCCTTATTTCTTCATAAATGATACTAGTTCAATTTGTACATCCTTATTTCTTTTGATAGCAAAAAAACCTTTAAATTTGCCATGTTAAAGCAACTCAGTCTCTTCTGGTGTTACATTATTCTTACCTACTCTCTGGGGATGATCTGAGTTCTAGGATGTGTGGGATGTGGGTGTGCAGTTGCCGTGTGCCAGCTTGGCCTCAGAGGAGGGGCGTGTGGTCCTTGCCAGTGCTCTTTTCTCACCCTAACAAGCTTCCAGGTCTTTGCTGTGTCACCACTGTACTGCCACTGATGTCCATACTTTCATGGTTTACTGCTTATACAGTTAACAGTGTATCCTTTACAAGTATCCTCTTGTCATTCCTGAAAGTCATCTTCTAGTTCACCCACTCTCTCATCCATATCTTCACCCATCCTTGGGTATTCATGCGAAGCTTACAGAAGTTCTTTTCTACCATCCTCATATGTGCCACACTGGTTGCATGCCTGTGGCCTTCTGGCCGTAGTTTTTGTCTGGCCTGCGACCTAAGAATATGTTTTAAATTTTATATTTGTTGAAAACTATTCTCACAAAAATCATGTGACACGCAAAAATTACATGAAATTCAAATTTCTGAGTCCACAAATAAAGTCTACCAGAACACAACCTGGCCCGTGTGTTTGCACGTCGTCTATGACTGCCTCCTCATTACAGCGGCAGAGTCAAATAGCCACAGAGGCTAAAATATTTACTGTTCGGCTCTTTGCAGACAGTTTTCCAAACCTTGGTCTATAGGACTGTGTGAGACCATGCTCAGGTTCTCTACCTTGATCTTTTCACCCAGCTCTGCTGCTCTGCTGCTCTGCCACTCTGTTGGCCTGGTTAGGTTGAAGGGGCAGATGAACCACCATGCCCGGTGACAAATGAGTTAATTTTCTTAGAGACAGTGAAACCCCATCTCTACTGAAAATTTAAAAAAAAAAAAAAAAAAAAAAAAAAAAGCTGGGCGTGGTGGCAGAGCCCCTGTAATCCCAGCTACTTGAGAGGCTGAGGCAGGAGAATTGCTGGAACCTGGGAGGCAGAGGTTGCAGTGAGCCAAGATCACGCCACTGCACTCCAGCCTGGGTGACAGAGCAAGACTCTGTCTCGAAGAAAAACAAAGAAAAGAAAATGTATTAACATAAATTTCAGATGGCTTAAAGAGTTAAAAGTAAAAAAACAACATAAACAAGAGTGGCAGCATAGAAAGACTTGAAAGAATGACATAAAAAGCCAGAAAGAAGATTGGATGGCTGCTTAGCAAAAGATATACTGTGTGCCTGTGTAAATACCCAGAACTTCTGTAGGACAAGAAATAAACACCATAAAATTCAAATTCAAACAATAAACCAGGAAATGTATTTTCAGCCAAGGAGTAATTTTAAAATAAAAAGAATTCTTAAAAACCATTGAAGAAAATGATACCTTAGTGGAAAAAAATGGGCAAAGGATATGAAAAGAAATGGAAATTTACAGAACAATATACATTATGACTGGAGAATATACATAGGCCTTCATCTTCACTAGCAATCAAAAAGTTACATCTTGAAAAGCAACATGTACTTATTGCTTATCAAATTAGCACAGGATTTCTAAAAGTTTATCTTAATTGGCACGATCATATATTGCTTAAGGAAATAAAAAGTTATCTTTCTGATGGACTGTTTGCCAGTATGTGTGAGAATTTTAAAAAGGCTGATACCAGTTTCACGAGTAGAAGCTAAAAACCATCTGTCTGCATAAGAATTGCTTGTGGGACTTACTAAAAAATGCATATTGTCTGAGACCTAATGATTCCAAACACTTGGGGCGGAGTGGCAGGTAAATCTGTAATTTGTAGGTATATCAAGAACACAATGGTGGGAAACCAGTGTATGGAATTGCTAGTTACCCTAAACCCAATTATTCTCTTTAACAATAAACAACCGCCCTGCACACACACATTATTCTATTTTTACATCTTTGTAAAAGTGAAAAATTAAGATCAATCTAAATGTACAAGATAGACATAGTTAAATAAAACATGTAAATTTATATAATAGGTTCTATATGTATACACAATAGAACTGTTTCTCAAAAATACATGATATTAGAAATGCCCATGATACAATTGAAATTTAGTTTTAAAAAGGGCATAAACCTTTATGTATTGTGTTAATTTAAGTTCATAAACCATGCATTTATACAGATAAGAGAATTAACTAAAATATTCACATTGTGTCAATATCATTTTTTTCCAAATGTATTTTTTTGTATTTCCTAGTATTTTTATCTTCAAAACTATAGTTTTAAATATAAAATCATAAATTGGCATTTTCACAAAAAGTATTATTTAAAACAGACTAGAGCTCTTTTTATGGAAAAAAAATGAGATGTAGAACATTTTAGTGGATCTTGCAGTGCAAGGAGGTCTCACTACCATCTTCCTGGGGTATAGGTAATAGTAATATGTGTTTAATTCTTCATTCACCCTCATACTCTGCTACCTTTAAGCAGAACTCTTCCATCAACCTTACAAATCATAAGTGTTGTAATTATACTGCTTGTGCATGTTTAAATGTGTATGCTGAGATATTGGAAGATTACATTTTGGTCTATTCACCACCTCATCTAAGTTCATCTTATAAGACAAGGTGTACAATTAAGTGTACACCTCATACATAACTATGCACCCTGGACAGCTAAGATACATACCCCTTGCTTGCTGAAAATTTACCTTATTAAATAATCTAGCCTGATGACATCCCTGATAGAAAAGTTTGTGTAATTACTCAGTTTATTCTCGACTCATCCTTATAGACTGGTGCTTCTCAACATTGGTTCATGATAAATTCACCTGGAAACTTAAATATCTGTACAACCACCCTAGACAAATTGGGTCAGAATCTTTGGGGAAAGAGTCTTTAATTAATTTTTAATTGTGATAAGAATATGTAACATGAGATTACCCTCTGATTAAGTTTTATGTGCACAGCACACTATTGTTAACTATAGGCACAATGTTGTACAGCAGGCATCGAGAACTTATGCATCTTGTACAACTGAAACTTTATTCTAATTGATCAGCAACTCCACATTCCTCCCCACCTCCAGCCCTTGGTAACCAGCATCTACACCCTGTTTCTATGAATTCAACTATTTTAGGTATATAGTTAAAATCTTGTGTATTTGAACTTCTGTGATTAGGTTATTTCACTCAGCATAGTATCTTCCAACTTCATACATGCCACATATAATGGGTTTCCTTTTTATAAAGCTGAATAGTATTCTGTTGTATGTATATGCCACATTTTTTTTTTTTTTTTTTTTTTTGGGACGGAGTCTCCTCTGTCGCCCAGGCTGGAGTGCAGTGGCGTGATCTCGGCTCACTGCAAGCTCTGTCTCCTGGGTTCACACTATTCTCCTGCCTCAGCCTCCCAAGTAGCTGGGTCTACAGGCACCCGCCACCATGCCCGGCTAATTTTTTGTATTTTTAGTAGAGATGGGATTTCACTGTGTTAGCCATGATGGTCTTGATCTGCTGACCTTGTGATCCTCCCGCCTCAGTCTCCCAAAGTGTTGGGATTACAGGCATGAGCCACTGTGCCTGGCCGTATATGCCACATTTATGTATATTCATTTATTGATGAATATTTGTTTCCGTATCTTGGTTGTGAATATTGTAAATTACACTACAATGAATATGAGCATTCTTATAACTCTTCAGAATCCTTATTTCAATCTTTTGGATATATACCAGGAAGTAGGATTGCTGGATCGTATAGTAGCTCTGCTTTAAAATTTTAAAAGAACCTTAATACTGTTTCTATAGTGCTGTACCATTTTAGATTCCTGCTAACAGTGCACAAGGATTCCAAGTTTTCCAAATCCCACCAGCACTTATTATCTTTTAAAAAATGATAATAGCCATCCTAACAGGTGTGAAATAATAGCTCATTATGTTTTTGATTTGCATGTCCCTAATGATTCATGATGCTGAGAATCTGTTCATATACCTTTTGGCCATTTGTACAACTTATTTGAAGAAATGTCTTTTCAAGTCCTTTGGCTATTTAAAAAATCAGGTTTCTTTTTTTTTTTTTGGCTATTGAATTGTAGTAGTTCATTATATTTGTAGAATATTAACACCTTATTATATATGTAGTTGCAAATATTTCTTTCCATTTTATAAATTACGTTTTTCACTCTGTTGATTTTTTTTATTTTCTGTGTAGGAGCTCTTTAGTTTGATGTAGTCCCACTAATCTATTTTTGCTTTCATTGCTTGTGCCTTTGGTGTCATATCCAAGAAATCATTGACTGGAAAAATTTTGCTTTTGTCTTACGTTTTCTTCTAGGAGTTTTATCGTGTCAGTTCCTTTAAGTCTTTAATCCATTTTGAGTTTACTTTTGTGTATGGTATAGGAAAAGGGTACAATTTCATTCTCTTGCTTCTGGATATTCAGTATTTCTGACATCATTTGTTGATGAGACTATCCTTTCCTTGTGTATTCTTGGCACCTGGTCAAAGATCAGTTTCTGTATATGTCTGCATTTATTCTTGGGCTTTCTGTTCTGTTCTATTGGTGTATACATTTCTTTTTGTCAGTACCATACTGTTTTGGTTACTGTAGCTTTGTAATGTATTTTAAAACCAGGAAGTGTGATGCCTTTACCCTTATTCTTTCTCAGTATTGCTTCTGAGTATTTTTGTGGCATCTTATGGATTTTAGGACTTTTTTTCTATTTCTGTAAACAGATGACACCAGCATTTTGATAAAGATTGGATTAAATATCTAGATTGTTTTTTAGACATTTTAATAATATTAAGTCTTCCAATCCATGACCATGAGATGGCTTTCCGTTTCTTTGTGTCTTCTTTAATTCCTTTCATCAATGTTGTGTAGTTTCCAGTTAATAACTCTTTAATCTCCTTGTTTAAATTTATCTCTAAGAATTTATTTATTTTGTTGTTATTGTGAATAGAATTGTTCTTGTAATTATTTTGGATTGTTTATTGTTAGTATATAGACATGAAATTGATTTTTGTATGTTGATTTTGTATTATGAAATTTTATTTAATTTGGTTATTCTAAGAGTATTTTCGTGGTGTCTTTAGGGTTTTCTAGGTATAAGACTATATCATCTGCAAACAGAGAATTTTACTTCTTCTATCAGGATTTAGGTAATTTTTATTTTTCTTGTCTAATTGCTCTGGCTAGTACTTTCAGTAGTATGTTAAATAAAAGTGGTGAGTGTGGGAATCCTTGCCTGTTCTTGATCTTAGAGGAAAAGATTTCAGTTTTTCACTGTTGAATATGAAATTAGCTGCAGGCTTTCTATTTATGGCCTTTAATGTTGGGGTAAATTCCTTCTGTATGTAGCTTGTTGAGAGTTTTTATCCTGAAAGGATGTTGAATTTTTTCAAATTCTTTCTGTGCATCTCTTGAAATGATTGTGATTTTTGTCCTTCATTCTGTTAATGTGGTATATCACATTATTGACTTGAGCATGTTGAACCATCCTGGCATCCCAAGGATAAATGCCACTTGGTCATAATATATGATCCCTTTAATGTTCTATTGATTTATGTTTTCCAGTATTCTGTTGCAGATATTTGCAGCTATGTTCACAAGGGATATTGACTTGTGGTTTCCTGGACTATCAACAGATTTTTTGGAGACATTTTTCAGGACAAAAGGAAATTGGATAACATATTTAAAATCATGAAAGACAAAAACTGCCAACCACTAAAAACTATACCTAGTAATCTCTTCTTCAAAAAAGAAGGGGAGATAAAGACTTTCCAAAACAAACAAGAGCTTAGAGAGTTCATTGCCCCTGCACTTAAGAGGAATGCTACAGGAAATTCTTTAAGTTGAAAAAAAGGTTGCTAAATAGCAACACACAAGCATATGAAAGTATAAAACTCATTGGTAAAGTTTAGTATGTATACAAACACAGAATACTGTAATACTGCAATGGTGGTATATAAATCACTTTTAATTCTAGTATAAAAATAAAAAATAAGTATTGATAACTGTAACTACAAAAATTTGTTATTGATACACAATATAAAACAATATAGATTATGATATAAATAACATGAAATGTTGGAGGGAGGAAGTAAAAGTGCAGAGTTTTTGTATATGATTGAAGTTAAGTTGTTACTGGCTTAAAATAGACTTTCTAACTGTAAGATATTTTATGTAAGCCTCATGGTAACTACAAAGAAAATATGTATAAAATCTACACAAAAGAAAAAGAGAAGGAATCAAAGCTTGTTAATACAAAAAGTCAACAAATCACAAGGGAGAAGACAACAAGAGAGAAAAAGATACACAAAAGAACTACAGGACAGATGGAAAACAATTAGCAAAATGACGATAGTAAGTTCTTACCCATAAATGAAAAAGTTGATCTCATAGAAGTAGAGAGTAGAATAATGGTTACCAGAGGCTGGGAAGGGAATGGAGGAAGGGCAGATGGAGAAAGGTTGTTTACCAGTATCATTGTTATAAGGAATATGTTTTAGTATTCTACAGCACAGTAGGGTGACTATTGTTAACAATAATTTATTGTATATTACAAAAGAGCTAGAAAAAATTTTTTGAATGTCCTTAACACAGAGAAATGATAAATATTTGAGGTGATGAATATGCAAATTACCTTAATTTGATAATTACACATTGTATACATGCATCAAAATATTACATATACCTCATAAATCTGTACTGTTGTTATAAGTCAATTAAAAATAGCTAAATATCACCAAAATTTTGAGGAATATACTTTAAACATGAATGCATTTTATGATATACATTTGTCAAAACCCATAGAAATGTACACCACAAATAAACCTTAAAGTATAAATTTTAGTTAATGATGATGTACACTGTTGATTCAACAATTTTAACAAATGCACTGAACTAATGCAGGATGTTAATAATAAGGGAAACTATTTGGAGGAGTGGGAGAGGGTATGTGAAAGCTCTACCTTTTGCCCAATCTTTCTGTAAATCTAAAATGTTTCTATAAATAAAGTCTCTAAAAACAAAACAAACAACATATAAATGGATTAGATTTCCCAACAAAAAGACAGAGTGGTTGAATGAATAAAAAGATTAGATCAAACTGTATGCTGTTTATAAGAGACTTACTTTAAATTTAACAACATACATGGGATGAAAGTGAAGGAATAAAACAATGATATTCCATGCAAGTGGTAACCAAAAGAGAGCAGGGGTGTCTACACATAGACAATATAGACTCTAAATCAAAGAACAGGAGACAAAGAAGTTCAATACATAATGATAAAGGAAAAGGTCAATTAATCAGGAAGATGTAATAATTATAAATATATATGCATCTAACATCAGAGCACCTATGTAAGAGCTATGTATATAAATCTAAATATATATCAGCAAACATTGACATAGCTGAAGGGAGAAACAGAAATATAATAATAGTAGAATACTTTAATCACCACTTTCAATAACAGATAGATTATCCAGACCAAAAATTAACAAGGAAACAGCAAACTTGAACAAAGCTATACACCAAATGGACCTAATAGAAATATGCAGAACATTCCACCCAGCATGGAATGTACATTCTTCTCAAGCACACACAGCAGGATTGATCATATGTCTGGGCTTAAACAAATCCCAACAAATTTAAGAAAAATTGAAATTATACCAAGTATCTTTGCTAATCACAATAGAATGAAACTGGAAATTAAAAAGAGAAGGGGAAATGGAAAATCCACAGATATGTAAAAATTAAACACCACGCTCTTTTTTTGAAAAGATAAACAAAATAGACCAACCCTTAGCTAGATTAAAAAAAAGAGAAAAGACTAAAACAAATAAAATCATATATGAAAGAGGAGACATTGCAACTGATGCTGTAGAAATATAAAGGATTATAAGAGACTACTATGCATCATTATCTGCCAACAAATTGGATAACCCAGAAGAAACGAATACATTTTTTTGAAATGTACAACCTATCAAGACTAAATCATGAAGAAACAAAATTGGAATGGACCAATCATGAATAAGAATATTGAATCAGTAATAAAAAAATCTCCCAACCAAGAGATGCCCAGGACTAGATAGCTCCATAGCTAAATTCTACCATTTAAATAATTTACACCAAGCCCTCTTAAATTCTTCCAAAAAAATTGAAGAAGGAATACTTCCAAACTTATTGTATGAGGCCAGCCCTATCTTGATACCAAATCTAGTCAAAGACATTGCAAGAAAAGAAAACTACAGGCCAATAGCCCTGTTTGTTTTTAATAATCTCCCCTAAGTGTTTGAAGTAAGAGTTGGGATCTTTTCATTTACATAAATGTGTTAATGGTCCAGGATTTGAGGTTGGATAAATGGAAACAACTAAGTGTCTATTTGCTAAGTACAGCGGAAAGTTAAATATTAGGTCAACCTAGAAAGTCTATGATGATATTTCTGTATTAGGACTTCTTTATAAACCTCCTGTATGAGAATCAAAGCCTGCAAGAATGAGAAGCAGTTAGTAAGAGAGGTAGGAATAATGTAATCAAGAGCATGTTTGACAAAGGCATATACCTATGGGAAACTTTGGAGGAAATGAGGTCAAAGGGGTTAGTTAAACTTGAAGGAGAGGAAGTCAAAGGGGTTAGTTAAACTTGGGGAAGATGGGGTCAAAGTGGTTAGTGGGGAGCCAGATAAACAGGTGAGTTATGTTATACCCTGTAACTCTTATTTAGACAGCAACTGGGAAGCCATTGAGGTGTGTCAAATGGAAGAGTTCAGTAATTGTATTAAGGTTGCACCAGTGGCAATATGAAGATCAGGTGTGCTGGGGACAAGAATGGAATCACCAAGACCAGTCAGGAAGCTAAGGCACACAGTAAGTGAGAGATGATTAGCTTGATTACAGAGGTAGTGGTGTAGGTGGAGAGAAGAGGCAAATTTGAGAATTATTTCTTAAATGATTTCTCAGGTCCAGATTTTCATTTTTGAGTTATTCTCTATCCATTTAAGAGAACGGGGGCTGAAATAATACTTTTCATTTGATAGATGTCTAACCGAAAACACCAAGACAGAAGGCTACATGACTATCTCAAGGTCATGGAAAGAACATGGCCAAGGAAAATGCAAACAGATTGGCAAAAACATACCAAGGAGTCACCTTTCACTGGCCACCAGACAGCATTAGAAATATCTCACTGTCACGTTATTTAATTCATTTTCCTTCATAACCTCATATGTACTTGATTTAAAGTCCTGTCTTAAGTAAAATGTATTTCTCCCCTCTTTCTCCAAAGCTCAAGGTGTTTTCAGGCTGTTTGCTTTCTCCAAAGCAGCACCATGAGCTTATTCAAAACGTAGTTAAGAGGAAATTGATCTGATTATTTACTGTTTTTGGTGAACAATTTAAAACATTCAAATCCATTTTTTTAAATTTCCATGAACTTCTCCATCTAGTATAAACACTTTCAAACAAGAATATGGGGATAGTTGACCAGAGTGTCATAAATTAGTGCCATAAATCAGTTGTTATAAATTGGTGACCAAGAGGATCTGACTTCCAAGATCAAGCCATACTGTATTTAATAACTGTGTAGGTTTGGACAAGTCAATGAGCTGTTTTTGGGCCTAAGTATCATCTGTAAGATAAATCTCCTGCTGTGAAGATTAGACAAAATTAGCCCTGTAAAGTTGGACAGAACTTTGCATAATGCCTGGGACAACACTGGTGCCCAAAAAGGGGCTAATTAATTGTAATCAGTAGAGACGTAGAAGGTAGAAGAGGGTAGAGGTAACAAAGACGGTTTCATGCATCTTCCACTGACAGGCAAATGACTTGGTGTGAAAACTTGTTCTCAATGTGAAGAATGCTGCAATTTGAAGAAAACATTGTGTCGAAACACATTTTAAGAGAGAAATGGTAAATGGTATAGTGAAGTGGAGGAAGCGTCAGGAAAAACCTGTATTCTAACCTCTTTATGCTTCTATGTCTGAGATATGCCTTTACAACATTTGCCTTGTTATTTGTCTTGGTTTTCCTGAATGTGTGAGCCAATGCCTTCAACGTGTATGGGTTTTGAAGGTTCTTTGTTCTTTTGAGGATGGAGCCTGTGGCACGCTGATAAATGGCCCCTCAAAGATGTCCATGTTCTAATCTCTGGAACCTGTGCCTATGTGGTGAAAAAGCCTTTGCAGATGAAGTTAAAGAGCACAGGAAGTGAGATCACGCCACTGCACTCCAGCCTGGGCAACAGAGTGAGACTCTATCTCAAAAAAATTACATAAATAAAAATAAAAGCACAAGAAGCATTGATTATACTGTATTATCCGGGTGTGTAATCACAAGGGTCTTTATAAGAGGGGGGCAGGAATGTCAGAGGGAAAGAGACATGGAAGATGCTACACAGCTGGCTTGAAGATTGAGGAAGGGGACATGAGCATGCAGAGAATGCAGGTGGCCTCCATAAGCTGGAAAAGGCAAGGAAATGGATTTTACCCGAGACCCTCTAGAAATCACGCAGTTCTGGCAACACTGTGATTTTAGCCCTGTGAGAACCGTCTTGAAATTCTGACCTTCAGAACTGTAAGATGATAAAGCTGTAGAGTTAGATGACACTATGTTTGCGGTATTTGTTACAGCAGCAATAGGAAACTAATACTGAGCCGAATCATCTTAATAGTGAGAGTTGTAAATTTCACCGACAGCAGTACTCAAACAAATACTCCAAATGAGCAGGTGCAAGGATGGCAGTGGGTAATGTGGGGGTCTGTGGCAAGAGCAGCTTATGCTCCAGTTAATCATCAGTACATAGGAATGCTGCTAGAGTTCTGATTTTTTGAGGAGCTGAGAAATCTGGATTTTTAAAACCATGAGTTTCTCTTTTTTTGTGTATTGGCAGCTAATTCAATGTTTTAAAAATATTGAGCAAGTGAAACAATCCACATCTAGGAAGAGGTCTTGCATTGGAGAGTATTTTAATTGTGTGATAGTTTATCTGTGATGTTTTGGGGTTTTTAAATTTGTTTGTTTTGGTGATTTGTTACCAGCTTCTTTGCGAATGGGTATATCTGTTGGTTTCTTAAATGCACGTGGTCCTCTGTCAGTGGGAATCAGTAGGATTTCCTTTAGAAACTAGAGAAAACAAATGTATATATTTGACCTTAGTTTCCTTAGCTAATAGTTGGCATTTACTTGTTTGGAAAATAGAATAAGCCATTAGATCATTTTGTGCTATAACAAACACACACGGAGACTCAGCAAGGATTAAAGTACAGTTGTGGTTCATCACCCCCAAAACAGTGATTTTATGTATCCTACACAGGAGATCTTACGATTATAATGATCTTGTACTCATTGGCAAAATGAGACAAAAATTAATCATCTATTTTTCTTTGTGTCCTTTCTTTGTTTCCCCGTCGTTCCTGTCTTGGTCTTGCCTCTTTGTAATTCTGTCATCTTTTTTCTTCTATCGTGTTTTTCTTCCTCTGTGTTTCTTTCGTTTTCTCATTATATTTATGCCACTCACCCTTTTTCTTTCATTATTTAGAGTTGTTCTTACATTTAACAGCACTTGTTTTTATTTCACCCAAGAAGCTTGTGCCCTTGTTCAGAACTATTTGACAATAAGTAAAGCTTACCTTTCTTCATGAATGGTAGAAATTTATTGCAGATTTATTGCAGAAAATTTCCACTTTATTAAGCTGACAGATTTTGCTTGAAGGCATACTACCCTGTGAAATTCTAAATTTGATTTAAAGGTCAGAGGAAAAGCCTGGCATCTACAATCTGCCTTTGAATTGTTTTTGTAACACTAAATAGAGTTTACAAGAAGAGGAAATTGCAATTGGTCAGCAGAAGACATGCCAATCACAGGTTCTCTCAATAAACTCTTTGCCTTTAACCAAGCTAAGAGAGGAAGAAAATGATGAGATTAACATGATCTTGTGGAACGTATGAAATTTCAGGTTCAATTAGGTGTACCAATTGGATGAACTACTTTGCGGGAAGAGAGGGAAACACACTATTTCTCTGAAAGCTAGAGAGAAACCTTAATTACAGTTGTCAACCACAAGGGTATTCGCATTTGCATACATAAAATAACTTTCTAAAAGGATATATGTGTGTGTATATACATATAATAAGCTTTATTTTTGTTTGTTTCTGAATACATAATAGCTTAACTCGCTGCTAGTGATAAACAGGTAATTTATTTCCAAATGCTTTGTTACCACAGCAAAAATATATTACCTTCTTAATTGAAATTATTTTGTACATAATCAAGTTGTACATTTTAGCAGTAGGGCAGCTTAATGAAAATTTTAAATTTACTGTGTTAGTCCTTTAAAATGTGCAAACTTTAGTTATCTGATAATGAATCCTTAGTAATGGTGTGAAAGAGAGAAAATAAAGCAAACATCTAAAACTTCTAAAAGCTGTTAACATCAGGGTTGTCAGAAATCAGGAATAAGACTAAAATATGAATGCAAAATTGTCTAATATTGTTTTGATGGTTGTGGAATAACCACTTTTGGTGACCATTGTACTTCTTTCTACTAAAGGGTAACTCTTCAAAGGTCACCTTGAGGTAGAAACACATTGAGGTCCTCTAGAAACAATGTAGACTCCTGGCTATGCAAACAAAACAATAGCTTGTAACAGAATCTATATTTACTTCAATTAAGTCTTCTGCCAGAAATTAATCCCTGGTTAAAAAAAAAAAAAACCAACTGTTATTGACAATGTGGCTGATAGAGGTAGCACATTAGGACTTTTGTGGTGATGGCAACAACCATTCTCCTTCTCGTGTTCTTTTTGTGTCATGTCCTCAGCTATCAGTGGTAACTTCCGTAGGCTTCAAATACGGTTATTAATATGGCCTGCAGGTTCTTGTTTTTTAAATAACTTTTTTTCATCGACTATAATAGTAACACATGCTCACTGTTTAAAGTTTGGACCATTCATAATAACCTAAGGAAAAATGGAAATATCCCCACAGTCTTACTACACAGAAATAATTACTTAATAATTGTGAATATTTTGGTCTGTTTCCTCTAGTTTTTCATTCTGTGCATTATGCACACATTGGCGTGCGTGCGCTACTGGTGTGTGTGTGTGTGTGTGTGTGAATTGTTACAAAATAGGAGGCATAGACTATATAAATTTTATGTTTGTTTTTACATTTAACATTGTGAGAATTTTTCATATTATTAACAGTTTTGAAAATCCTGGCTTATGATAGCTGAGTAATATTCCATCCTAAGGAAGAAGCATCTTTGTTTATTTGTGTAGGATATTAAGGTTATCTCTAATTTTTCACTGTCAGAAATTGTCCTGTGGTAAAGACCTTTGTACCTAAGGCTCTATATATAGCTTGGATTTTTTTTTAAGGATCTTTTCCCAAAAGTGTAATACCAGCTTCAAAGGATACATGAATGACCCTGAGGCTCTCAATCCATGTTGCTAAAATATAGCAGTGTCCACACGGTGGGTGAGGTTTTGGGACCTCCCCTTTCTTTTTTCGTGTGGCTTTGGCCGCACAGCCAGAAAGCAGTGCTTTAGGCAGGAGCCGAATCAGTGTCAGTGGAGCAGGCTGCTTCTGTGCTTTCCTCTCCTGCCAGGATCCTAGTCACATCTGAGTTTGCTGACAGTATACATTTAGATTCTTGTTACTTCCTCAGAAACAGAAAGGCAGAAACTGGGTCTGATCTGGAATTTTATCTATATATATGTGAAATATATACATACTATGTATATATATGTGTGTGTGTGTATATATATTTATACACCCACTATGCAGGTAAATAATTAAAGTGGCTCAGAAAGTTTGTAAGACTTATGACAAGATACTTATGAAACAAATCACTCCTTTTTGAAGGGATGGGATGCACTATATTAGAAGCTCAAGAGTAGAGTAAAAATACTTCAATTGGAATTCTTAAGCAATTAACAAGTTCATTTTGATTATGTTTAAATAATGCATCAGTACATTTTAAATTCTGTATAAAGATAATTAATATTATAAACATAATAACACATAATACTGACTAATCAAAATGTGTAGTAATTTGTATTATTTCATTTACCCACAATGTAGATATTATTATTATCTACATTTTATATATGAGGTAACGAAATTAGAAGCATTTAAATTTACCCAGATAGCAAAGAAAAAATCTGGCATTAGAAACCATGTGTAGTGACTCCCAAACGTGGCCTTCAACTACTTTCTAGCAGTACTGTACCTTATTACTTTATCGAACTATAATTTTACAGTTTATCTACAGCAATTAAATATTGTTAAAATATAATTTTCAAAAAAAGTAAATTATGACTCAGATAAAATGAACATGTGTTAGATATTTTAACTCAGTGAGGAAACCTGGGGGATCTTATAATTGGTGGAAAGGAGAAGTCTGAAATAAAGGAATGTTGAGCCAGAAGTGCAAATGGAGGCAAAATCAGCTCCTTCTGCAATGAGAGAAGGAAGTCAGTTGAACTGCTGAACAGAGCAGAATTTGGATGTCTATAGACAAGAATTATTTTGCTTTGCTATTAGTTATCTGTCATTTACAGAGTTGTAAAATAGCTCCCATAGAGTAGATAATTCTCTGGGCTAGACAATGCTTAGGTTTCCATTGAAGCATGATTTTTCTGGTGTGCCCTTAGAACCCAACACGAAAATTTCTTGCCATAGAGTAAGATAGTTCAGTCCTTCACATGCCTCTAGCTGAAGTTACGCAGGTACCTGAGGTGAGAGGAATTCACGTGAATTATGTAAACATTCAATTCTGTTGGTGGAGACTTGACCAAATCCACCCTGTGCAATGACTTCACCAAAGCCATTTCAGAAGAAGATGGGGGAAGGTGTTTTATTAATTCCTCAACTTGCATCTTCATATTTTCTTGGTTTGTGAAATCACAACATCATTTTTCTAAATGCCAGCCTTGCAAATTCAAGCTGGGAATGAGATTCAAGCTGTGTTTTTTCTGCTTCTTATAGTCCATCATCACCAGTAATAAAGAGCCTGCAAATTTGTCAGCCAAGTCCTGACAGTAAAATCTTTATTGCTGGTGATGATGTAAGAGGCTAAAGGGACACAGCTTGAGTTGTAGATCCCAGAATATAGAAAGCTGAAGTCAAGAAAAAAAAAATCTTACACCAAACACATTTGATCATTAAGGCAAGATAAATGTGGAACCCAGCAAGGCCGATTTTATAGCCATGGAACGGCCATAAGTACTGTTAATTGTTAATCACAAGGTGAAGAAATTTAATGTAGGGACTAACTAGCCAAATAGAAAGAACTGGAAAAATTAGGAAATTAATTTAAAGCAACAGCTAGCAATACAAGTCAGATTCAGTGTACAGCTGCAGGGAAAAATTGATAAAGCAATTTCTCAGAAAATCGATATAAAGTACTACAAAATTGCCTTGTGATAAGAGTTGCAGGAGAAACAAACATTTAGCCTTTTAAGAATTGGAGCATTGTTTAATTAAAATTAAGCCACATCCAAAGGGTTGGTTAATTACCACAGGTTGTGATCAAGCAGCATTAATAAAAAAGCAAGATCTAAATTGGGTAACAAAACAATACAATATAAAACAAGCAACAAACAAAAACGTACTTTATCTGTAACCTCTCTAAACAAAGTGAAATGGAGGTTTGCTGGAACTATGCTGCTGACCTGAGGTAGATCTGAGATCCCTTCTCTGCCCACAGTTCCAGAAAAAGAGAAACTTTTCCAAACTTGTTCTGTGCCCTGTCCTTGCATTGCTGTATTGCTCAGAGCTGGACAGGAGGCTTGTGTCTTCAGTCCTGGGATGTCTCCACTCTCCAAAAATGTATCCTGCCCATCACAGTGCTACAACTGTTATGAGATAGCTGCACCTTGGGGATTCATTGACAACTGAGAGCATAGTTTTTTTTTTTTTTTTTTTTTTTTTCTTCTGAGATGAATTCTTGCTCTGTCGCCCAGGCTGGAGGCTGGAGTGCAGTGGTGTGACCTCAGCTCACTGCACCCAACCTACACCTCCTGGGATCAAGGAATTCTCTTGCCTCAGCCTCCTAAGTAGCTAGGATTACAGGCGCCCACCACCAAGCCCAGCTAATTTTTGTATTTTTAGTAGAGACAGGGTTTCACCATGTTGACTGGACTGGTCTCCAACTCCTGACCTCAAGTGATCCGGCTCCTTGGCCTCCCAGAGTGCTGGGATTACAAGCATGAGCCACCGCACCCAGCCAGAGCATAGGTTTTTATATGGTTTTGGTGTTTGTCCTCCAAATCTCATGTTGAAATGTAATCCCCAGTGTTGGAGGTGGGGCCTGGTGGGAGGTGTTTGGGTCATGGGGGGTGGACTCTTCACGAATAGCTTCATGTCCTCCCCACAGCAATGAGTGATATTGAGTTCAAGTGAGATCTGGTTGTTTAAAAGAGTGTGGCACCTCCCCACTCCCTTTCTCCTGCTCCCACTTGCCTTGTGATGTGCCTGCTCCCTGCCTGTTCTGCCATAATTTTAAGCTTCCTAAGGCCTCACCAGAAGCAGATGTTGGCAGCATGCTTCCTGCACAGCCTGCAGAATAGCGAGCCAATTAAACCTCGTTACTTTATCAATTACCCAGTTTTAGGCATCTCTTTATAGTAATGCAAGGACGACCTAATATAGCTGTGTAAAATAATAAAGAGCAAAACTGAAAATGTGAAGCCCCTTAAAAAATTAAGAATTTCAAGATAGTAACAGCAGGGCATTCAACCAAACAAGGGGTGCTGCTGAGCATGGAGCCCTGAATGACTTGTGGGTCACACACTCTTGAAGCTACCCTTGGGTGCTTTTAAAAAACTGTGTGAGAATATGAAAGCCAAAACCAAAAATAGTACACGAATTGAAGGCAAACATCTAGTAAAAGAGAAAAGAGACATTTCTAACATATATTGAATGTTGAATACTTACAACGTATCAGGCTGCTTATTTAATTCTCTCAACAGCTCTATTAATGCAGGAGGTTATTTCCATCCACGTGTTGCAGATGAGGATACTGAGTGACTTAATGAATTACACAAGGTCATGTGTCCTTTAAGCAGTTGAGCAAACCTCAGAACCAAGTCTCTGGCATGAGTACCCAAACCACTGCTCTTAGCCCCAAGAAAGAGTTGAACTGGATCCAGTTTCATTCCTCTGCATTTGGTTAGTCAGTTTCCCCAGTACTATTTATTGAATAGGGTGTCGTTTCAAAATGGCTACTATTAAAACATGAAAAACAACAGATGTTGGTGAGGTTGTCTAGAAAAGGGAACACTTGGATGCTGTTGGTGGAAATTTAAATTAGTTTAGTCCTTGTAAAAAAGTGGTTTGTAGATTTCTTAACTAAAAATAGAATTACCATTCAACCCAACAGTCCCGTTATTGGGTATGTACCCAAAAGAAAATAAATTGTTCTAACAAAAAGACACCTGCGCTAGTATGTTTATCACAGCACTATTCATAATAGCAAAAACATGGAATTGACCTAGATGCTCATCAGTGGATTGGATAAAGAAAATGCACGTATACACCACAGAATACAACACAGCCATAAACAAGAATGCAATAATGTCCAATAATGTCCTTTGCAGCAACATGGATGCAGCTAGATGCCATTATCTTACATGCTTTAATGCAGAAACAGAAAAGCAAAACCCACATATTTTCACTAGTAAGTGGGAGCAAAACATTTGATATACATAGGCACAAAGGTGGGAAAAATAGACCCTGGGGGTCAGGCACGGTGGCTCATGCCTGTAATCCCAGCACTTTGGGAGGCTGAGGTGGTGCTTAAGCTCAGGAGTTTGAGACCAGCCTGGGCAATATGGCAAAACCCATCTTAAAAAAAAAAAAAAAAAAAAAAAAGACACTGGGAATTCTAAATGAAGGGAAGGAAAGGGGAGGCAAGGTTGAAAAAATACCTGTCAGGCACTGTGTTCACGGCCATTAGAAAGCAGTCAATCAACTCCTACCTGAAGCTATGAGTTTCTCAGTTTTCTACTCTAAGGCTGGTTGCTTCAACTATTTGAGCCATCACATACCTTTTCCTTCGTTCCCTATTTAACTTTGCCAGAATTCATTTCTGTTGTTTGCACCCAAAGTCTCCAATTAATATATGTGACAATTATTGGAATAATTGTAGCATTTTCATTCTGAATTTTCTGACCTCTCTATGCCTGAAAGCCCTCATGAGTGTCTAGCAAGGGCCTGGGTGGGAAAAGTAAGAAATAGAATGGAAGGATAAATAAAGGTAACTATGGGGAAGAACAGGACAAGAAGAGACAGGAGAAGGGGCTAGAGGAAGGAATCAGTTGTGTGCCATTCAAAGTTAAGGTACTGAATTTGTTTGTCTTTCATGAGACAGTCTGAATTCTTTTGTTTTTTAAAGGGCTGTGTTGATCATCATTTTCACACTGTAGCAGGGGGGTATGGATTCAGTGCAGTGGTCCAACGACCTCATTAAGCCAAATTCCAGAATTAAGTTTGCTGTGTTTGCCTTAAGTCAGTGTCAGGAATGCTCACCTCCTTCAGCACGGGGCCTTCACGCTTACAGTAGACCTTCTGTACGTACTCGTCGAGGTCTGTAAGAATTGATGGATACGTACACATTTGTGAGGATATAGTTCTTGAAATTGCTACCCAGGAAGGAAACTATCTTCAAGGTAGTGAAACCATTAACAGTGCAGTGGAAAGGTTTTTATGATGGTCCCATCCCCACCTCCTGGTGTTCATGAGCTTGTGTGATCTCCTTCTATTAAGTGTAGGGGGGATTGTGACTTGCTTCTTACACATAGAATGCAGCAAAGATGATGGGACTATACATGATTACATGACATCATACTGGAGTCTGTCCCTTACTAGCTTTGGGGAAGCAAGTGGTCATGTTGGGGAGCCCCTTGTGGTAAGGAATCGTGGACAGCCTCAAGGAACTGGGGCAGCAGAAACTGTGGACTTTGGTCCTATAGTGGCAAGAAAATAAATTTTGATAACTAACTAATTGTGGAAGCTAATCTTCCCTATCCCAGCCTTAGATGGGACCACAGCCCCAGTTGACACCTGAATTACACCCTTGTGAGACACTGAGTACCTTGGTAAGCTGTGCACAGGATGTTTTTTTAAGCTTCTAGGTTTCTGGTAATATTGCTTCTTAGTGATAGGTAACTACGACAGGTAGCTTATGTCATAGATGAGAGCCTGGATTTGGAAAGCCATTAGAACCAGTAGAGCCTCACCTCTGCCCTTTCATACTTGTATCCTTGGATGACTTGGCTAACCTAAGGCCGAGTTTTGCAATAGGCATAAAGCAAGGTTACTCAACCTTGGCACTATTGACTTTTGGAGCTGGGAGACTATTCTATGCATTGTAGGATGTTTAGCAGCATTCCTGGCCTCTACCCGTTAAAGCATCTCCTGCCCCCAATCCATGACAACCAAAAATGTCTCCAGACATTGCCAAATGTTGCCAGAGGGGTAGGGTAGGGGAAAAATTGCTCCCAGTTGAGAATTACTGGTATCAAGATTAGTGAGGATGATAATAGTGGTTACGCCTACTTAATGGTGTCATTAAACCATAAAATGGACGTTTTAAATGAGATAGACAAAAACTTGAAAATTTTAATAATAAGAACTTAAAGAATGTAATGCATCAAGGATATTTTTATTCTCTTAGTTGCATCTGTTGCCGGAACATGGATTTTGGCTGATGCCAAATCTGTCAAGAAGGGAGCAATATCTCCTAGCATGAGATGAGAGAAAATGCTAGCTCATGAGAGTGAGAGGGGAGGAAGATATGAGATGGAAAGAGGAAAGGAAGGTCAAAGCCCTCAGTGGAGCTATGTGCTTCATGGAACTTCTGGGTTTACCAAAGGTTGCACATATGTGGTTGGGAATGGGATGCTGAGAGCAGAATCCAATGGGCACTAGCAGTCATATGGGTGAGACAAGTACTCTTGAAGGCTCCGTTAGCCTGTGACATTGGGTTGGGAGCAACACTGCCCAGATCTTGAGGGATGTGGGACCCCAAGTGATGCCTGGATTGTGTTGATGTTGTTGTCATCATCATTATGACTACAGGTATAGATGGGTACTAGCTAGAAGCGTTTCTTTTTCAAATCCAGACATTTTAAATTTCTTCCCAATTGAAAACAAAAGTGTTGCAGTTTCATATAAAAGTGAGTGAATGAGCACCTTGGGCCTCCTGGTAATTAGTTTAAGCTGGAACATCACTGACCAAAAATAATAAAAAGGGAATCTCCTATCTCTTTATAAAGCTTGGTTATAGTGATTGGACACAGTTTAAACCAGCCTAAAATGATGGAAAATTCCCTGAAGGAAGAAAACAGAGAATGCAGAAGAAGCTACCCTTGCTAATCAGTTATAAAATAGTTCAGTAAAAGCCTCTTGTATCGATTACTTTTTCTTTCTCTTTTCCTTTTCCTTCGTCCTAATTTCCATCCTTGGCCTCTTCACCCTGCACAATATTTGGTCCTGTAACAAAAAGGTCCAAAATGCACATAAGTCCACAAAATCGATAGTGGAGGGTCAGTGAATACAACAGGTGCATTTGAACACTGTCTTTACAATAATGCCTCCAGGAGATGAAATAGCAACAGTTAGCACTTTCACCATTTTCACACATGTGGAAATGCTTCTAAATGCTGCATGTGCACTAACCCGTCTGACTTGAGAGAAGCCCTGTCATGCTATAAGGTGCCATTCTTGTGCCTACTTGTGAGATAATAACAGTACTACTAATGAACATCTGTCTAGTGGCATGTTCTGGTTTGAAGACTCTACACTGATTAACTCATTTGATTTAATCCTTATGTAACAACTCTCTGAAATTGTTATTATCCAATTTTAAAGCTGAGAAAATTGAGGCATGGAGGGGTGAAGGGCCTTGCCAGGATTTCTCAGGTAATCTTGTCCTACTGTACCTGCCATCGCTACCTTCACCTTCCCATCTGGTAGACAGCTCCATGCAAACCTGGAAAGTTTTAGATATGTCTACAGTTAACTCAGAACAAAGCAAGCACTAGAAGTGGTGTATGCATGTGAGTGTGTGTGTTCCTCCAAAATGAAAGATGAATATTTAGGTAAGACTAGATTCCATTTATTTTGCGGTACATCTGCAGCCCAAATAGAACTGCTCACTGCATTTTTTCATGCTGTAGTAAATGTTGAAGTTTGTTTCCAGTAATGAAATAGTGCAATTATATGTACTTGTGAGATAAGTCACAAAGCAAGAGATAAGCACTACTGTTTAGATATCAACAAAAGAGTATAACTGCTAAAAACTAGGTTACATTTTAGCCCTGTCTAAGTAAGCCTGGAATGTGTGTAAAATCACTAGCATAGAGTTTTGCAAAGTAGGTTATCAGGCTCTGGTTTGAGCTACACTTTGGCAGCTTGTGACACCCAAAGACAATTCTGTGATATTTGTATTGTTAAATGTGATCTCCAGCAGCATCTGTAAAGTGAGGCAATAAATAGCTCGCGTCTTTTGCTGGAGGCGGCAAGCGACTCTTTGCATAGGTAGTAAAATCACAAAAGTTGCAGGTACATCAGGAAGCAGCAGTGGTGTCAGATGGAAAAGATTCATACCTGAATGAGCAATTAGCATCAAACTTATCTGAGGGGAGATGACATATGCACATCCACTTTATTCTGAAGAAGCAGAATTTTTATTCCATTGCTCAAGATATCTCTCAATCAGGGGTTCTTAACCTTTTAGAGGACGCCAAGTCCTCTGAGATTTTCATGAAAAGTGTGATCTCATAACCAGAACAATCTACATAGGCATCTGTAATTGAAGAAGAGTTTTTATTCCTTATGTCTCCTCTACCCATTTTTTTGTCTTTTAAAAATCATTCAAGCAGGAAGATGTATCCTGGGCTTCTCTGTCTCATAGAAGACTTCATTTTCAAAAGGCTGAGTGTGTAAGAAGAGGAACAGAGTTTATGGGGTTAGTCTTAGGATTTGCTCAAATCAGGGATGACTCTTCTCTTTGCATCAGACTGTACCTTGAAAGAACTACAGAGAGAAATGGTAGATTCCAAGGAGACAGAGAAAATTACAGAGTGCCACATTCAGATTACTCCCTACGTAAGTTACATACAGACATTACAGAGCTCTTCTCATGGTGAGCTTCTTCAGTGGTCTGTGCGGTTCTGCTCCCAGGGGTTGGGTGACTGACTTGTCCATGGGAATGAACACAAAGTCCATAGCCAAGACCCTGGAGATTGGCCAAGACTGAGTGACCCAAGGAAATGAGATTGGGTGGAGTATTCTACCTGCTTGTATACTTTTGAGGTGTGTTGTGGCATCTAATCTCGAATCTCTTGTCTCACTGGAGATATCGAGGAGCCAGTTTCTGTTTTAGTAGAAATTAAAAATTGAGAAAGCAAAATTTATGAACATATGGATATTGAACAGGGACACTAGAGATATCTTTTTCATTGCTACAGATATACTGCCCAGGAAGGGACTGACAGTTGCTAGTATAATTTATTTTGGTAGTAATCATAGTCCGTTCATCCCATCTGCTTCTCTTAAGAAGAGAGAATGGGATACAGTGATACAAAGGGTATGGAGGATCATGAAGGAAGTTTCTCACGGCCTTCCTCGTAAGGAGGAAAGAGCCAGAAGAGATGTGTAGGATGATGTAGAGTTCTCTGTGAGAATAAAGGACATGAAATAAGTTTTTCACAGGTTCTGCACATGTGGAACACATGCATATACATTTGTGACAGACATATACTCAAAACACACACACCACACACACACTCACAACATATTAGAGAGAGAAGCTGGGATCTAGACCCAGAGAGAACTTCTGGGCAGCATCCTAAGGCTTTGTAAAGGCTAAACCATAGCTTACATATGCATAAAAGCACACAGATACAGGGCACCCATGCTCCAGAATTCATTTGCTCTGAACTAGTTATAATTTGTAGAATTCATCCTGTTAGATTAGGCCTCATGCATACTGTTCCCTAGGTCCACAATGCTTAATCCCAGCCCTAACTCTTCTTTATTCAGCAAATTGTCACCGTTCTTCAAAACTCAGCTCAGGCAACAGTTCCTTCAGCAATTCCATCCTACACATCAAGGCAATTCGTGTAAGTCTCTTCCATGATCTTGTAACCCATGTGCTGACATTTTAAGTTGTACTGTACTAATTGATTTAATTGTTTCTTCCTCCTCTGAATTCCAAGTTTCTTGAGGGCAGGGGCCATGTTTCATTCAACTGTGCTTTGCATAGTGTCCTTCATAATATATGCATGCATAGGTGAAGGAATTGATGACTCAGGAAAACCAGGATGATGAATATTGAATGAAGAGTTTGAATGAAGTGGAAAAACTCAGTAATAGCTGGCTTTTGAAAAGAGTATCTTTCAACAAAAGTGACTGATTATGCTAACAAATGTAGGGGAAATAAAAATGTGAATCAGGAGCTTGCATTTGGCCCTAGATAGTTGCAGACTGCCAGTAGTTACCAAGGGGCAAGATGTATAATGGTTAGAAGCTTAGGATCCTGAACTAAAAAGTCAAGGGTTCAAAGCCAAGCTCTCACCATTACTATCCATATGAGCATGAGACAGTTATTGAACTTTTCTGAGCTTCCACTTCCTAATCTGTTAAAAGAGAGTGAGAAGTAGACACCTTTTTTAGGTATTGTAAAGATTCAATAGAAAGATTGCATGTACAGTGGTTAGTTGGGTACCTGACACATGGCTCCGGTATCTCATAAATGTTAACACTGTGTAGGTCTATTTGAAGGCAGTTGCATTTGCTTGGGACTCTTTCCCCAAGCTGAAATTTTAGGACAATACTGGATATCAGCTTATAACAGTGCCATCCTATGTTCTGCTTAATAAATGCTTAATAAATTAATTTTATGGTCTCTATTTTGAGTAAAAGCATGCGATTTTCATTCATTAGTATTCATGAGCATTGTCCATAGTAATAACATTTCACAAACATTAAAGAATTTAATGTCTACACATGCCACTTTTATCTGTCTATATCTATCTATCATCTATCAACTATATACAGACACATAGACATCAATAAAGTTTCGGTGGTAATTATCACTAGCAATATTTTCTACTCATGAATTTTTTTTTTCAGCAAGGGTCATCAAACTTATTTACAAAGAAGCACGCTACGAACATTCATGTTTTTTCTATTCTGGAATTTGTGACCACAGTCAGACTTCTGAATCCTTCTTTATTTGTACTTTGCATGTTGTAGGAGGTCTAGAACATTCATATTAATGTACTTCACTAGCTAGAAATGAATATCAAAAACTGAATTATGGAAATAGTGGCATAATTATAGTATGACAGTAGTAGGGAATTAATCTTAGGACAACTGCCTAAGGCATTGGGAAACACTGGTCAGCCACACTGTCTTTAGTGATGGACTGAGGTAGGTTCAGTTAATTGCACTAGCAGCTTTAGAGGAGCAGAGAGGCCTGATAGAGTCCAAAAATAATATTATAAAAAATTATTTTCAGCTAGATTGAATCTAAAAACAAGCAGAGAGGTCGCTAGAATTCCCAAATTCTTATCTTGACTTTGATCTTGAAAGCTGTATGACTTTTGGACCTAAATTTCTTCAATATATACAGTAGTCATGACAGGAGGAAAGACATTCAAAACATGGGGTATATGAATGATCATCAAAAAGTTCGTGAACTTCTTGTAACTTTTCTGTGTAGGTGCATTTTTCTGGAGTGAGTCTGGGCTATTTTCATCAGATTTTTGAAGGGGTTCATGAATATAAACATAATCAATAATCACTCCCCATATTGTACAATGTAAAATCTTAAGGATTTTAAGATTTCCTCTCAGATCCAAGATTTTATGATTCTCTTAAGGTTGCTACTAAAACCTAATAATATAAACATATAAAATACATAAGAAGTTTTGTAAAGATAATGTCTTGTTTCTAATTCCTTTTTGGGAAAATAGCAGAGTGTAACAGTCAAAGCTCAGTGGATCTAGTAACATATATTTCAAACTGAGTTTAAATAATTGTTATGGTATTTTAATAGTTGTACCTTGAAAAATTGACTCTATGTTCAAATATATTTTGAAAATATATACTATATCTCTCTCAGAGATTCCTAGAGCCATTGGCATATAGTAAGCCCTAAGCAATTCTACACTTAAGAACCTGTTTACATTTTTTAAACACAGTGTATTCTAATTTACTTGATTATAGAGCTTCTTAACAACAACAAAAAACACCTGTTTACATCTTAAAAGATAATTCTTCTGAGGAATGCATTATTAGTAATGCTGACCTAGTCTATTTCATCTTTAATTCTTCAAGGAATGTTGGTGGCCTTCACCGGGTTCTTTGAGGTCTGATAATGTTTTCTTAATGGCATACATGCATTTCAGTTACAATTTCATGATGTTTTAGGAAGGCTTAAATAAGTGTAGGAAAAAGTGACCCATTTTCAAATGGCAGAAGGGAGGTATAATTAGAAAGAGCTGAATGTTGTGCTGGATAAATTCAGAAATGCAAGGGCAAGGGAGGGTGTATGGAGAGTTGTGGGTATCTGATTAGAGGTTCATTCATTCATGCATTTGTTTATTTATTCATTCTAGAATAAGTATTGAAAATCTCCTAAGTAATGGGATCGTGAGAGTACCTGATAATCTGAAGAAGACTGGGAAACAATGTCTTACCTTAAGGTACTCAAAATCAAATGATATTAGGAGGCAGGAAATAATTACAATACAGAATGATGCATTATAGGGTAGATGTAGATACTATTGCTCCAAAAACACAGAAAAAGGAGCCAGTTATTTTGGCAGATCTGAAGAAGGCTTCAAGGACCAGATGACATTTGAATTGGCTTTAATAGTCACAGTTGAATAAATTAAGTCTATTCATTCATAGGAAGGCTTAAAATGAGTATAGGAAAAAACATAGCAGGAGGATATGCTGCTTATTAAAGTGAAAATTATACCAGTTTAGATTTTGGCTAATGGCATTTTGGCTGCAGTGAAAAAAAAACCCCAACTCAAACCAGCTTAAACAATAAAGAAGTATATTATCTCACTAATAGCAACTTCAGAAGGAGGCCTTCAGGGTCATTAACTTATTTCTTGCTCCATTTTGCCATCTTTATCCTGAATTTATTCTCAGCAAGATGGCTGCAGAAGTTGCAGCCTTTACATCTACAGAAACAATGTCTAGAAGCAAAGAGATTTTCTCCCCTTTGGTTCCTTCTTAGGAGAAAGAAAACCCTTCTCAGGACTCTCTTAAGAGATGTCTCTATATGTTTTATTCACCAGATATGAGCCACATGACGGGTCCTAAGCCAATCTCTGGCAAGGGGATCTTTACACCAATAAAGTCCACTTAGAACGCTGAGAGTGATGCCATCTTACCCAAAGTACATGGGTTGCACAGCAAAGAGGTGCATACCTGTTTAAAGTGAGAATCCTGTCCGGAACTGAGAAAGGAGTAAGGAGGTGCTCAGCAGGCAATCTACAGCGTATTCCAAGAGGGCTATCAAAGAACATTGCCATGTGCAAGATACTTTTTTGATAGCAGATATATTGTCTTTCCCTGTGTCAGGGCCAAGACTAACAGTCTGAACATAGGTAGTTGCCTGGGGTGCTTCTCTATAATCTTATCTATATTTTAATCTGAAAGAGCATGTATTATTGTAATTTAAAACACTATTCTTTACAATATCTTCCACACTGGCATACCATAAGGTATCTTGGAACTATTCAAATTCACGTCTCCCTTGAGTCTTTGTTCTCTACTAGAATTTAGCATGGTCCTTTCTAAGAACATGAACTATAATATTAGAGACGTGCTCAAAGTCTCATACTATGTGCTATGCAAAGTTAGATTTGTAGAAAATCATTAGATCATGATGATGATTTGACAGTAAATTGTGATTTCAGTTAATGACAAACATAAAAAGGTGTTGAACTAATTCAAATAAATAGAGTTGCAGTTTCTTTATTGTACATAGAGAAAGAAAAAGCCCAACCACATCAATCTTTTTGTTTTCATATTGATTAACATTAATTGCTTAAAACTCTGATGCCAGCAATATATTACTGATTTATGGTTTGTGAAAGCTATTGACATATGTGGAGATGCAATAAGGAATTTTTTTTTAAGGCATGATTAGAATAGATTGCAATGGGGATTATCTAATTATTGAGTAAGCACTAGTGATGAACTTTCGTAATAAAAATACCGTATGCTCACCAGGGGACTGTGGGACTAAAATAATGGCTGACTCTGACAGCACAAATTAGTTTTTCTTTTTTTTTGCTCTTAAGTAGAAATTCTCACAAATGTTCTTTTGGAAGCAAAGAATGAGTGAGTTGAATAACTGTTTTCCACTCCTTCATCTCAATTTTCCTTTTTAAAATTATTAGTTATTTGAATTATTCCCTAATTGAATTATTCCCCAATTGAATTATTCCCCTTTTTTTCCTAAATAATTCATTTTTAAGCATCCAACAATAGAAGTGACAAAACCTCAATGTAAGGCACAATGTCATTAACTATTTTGTACCCATAGCTTATATTTTTAGTACATTTACTGTGTGTCAGGACCTTGACAATTATCCACAAGCCCCAGTGGACCCTGAATATGACCAACTCCCCATGTTCAATCCCCATAATTGTAATACCTAGTATGGTTTATGTTTTCCTAACTGGTTCCTGGCTGATGCTGTGTATTGTTACTTTACCCACATTTCAGGTAAAGAAACCCACAGAAGGGAAAATTACAGCTAATGGATAGAAACTGTGTTTGAACTAAGGCAGTTTGACTTCAGTGTCAAACTCCTTTATACCCCATTGTTCTTCTGGATCTTAAATTTAGAAGTCTGAATTGGGAGAGACCATAGAAAATGTTTAATACAACTAATATTGTACTCTGTGGTGAAAAACTGAAAGCTTTTCCTCTAATATCAGCACAAGATAAGGATGCCCACTCTCAACACTTATATTAAACATAGTACTGGAAGTCCTAGCCAGAGCAGTCAGGCAAGAAAAAGAAAGAAAAGGCATCCAGCAAAATTCTCCTTGTAGGTAACATAATCTTATGTATGGGAAACCCTATAATCTACAAAAAAAAAAAAAAAAAAAAAAAAAAAAAAAAAAAAAAAAAATCCCTCTTAGAATTAATAAATTCAATTAAATTACAGGATATGAAATCGACCTGCAAAAATCAATTATATTTCTATACACTAACAGTGAACAATACAAAAAGGAAGTTGAGAAAATACCATTTATAATATCAACAAATAACCATAATAATAAGGTTAATCAAGGATGTAGAAGACTTATACATTGAAAATGACACAAAATTGATTAAAAATAATTTAAAAGACACAAATAAATGGAAAGACATCTAATCCATACTACAGATTCCATACTATCCTCATCAAAATCCCAATGGCAGTGTTTCAGAATAGTAAAAACAATCATAAGATTTCTATGGAACTCCCAAAGACCAAGAATAGACAAAGCAATGTTGATAAAGAAGAATAAAGCTAGAAACACCAAAATTATTGACTTCTAAATATATAATAAAACTATTCTAATTAAAAGACCGTGGTCCTGGCACAAAGACAGACATATAGACCAGTGGAACAGAATAAAGAGCCGAGAAACACATACATATATGATCAACTGATCTTCAATGAGAGTGTCAAGATTATCAATGGAGAAAGGACAGTCTTTTTAACAAATGGTGTTAGAAATACTGGATTATCCACATGCAAAAGAATAAAATTGAATCCTTATCTTATACCATATATAAAAATCAACTCAAAATACAGACTTAAATGTAAGACCTGAAACTGTAAAACTCCTGGAAGAAAATAGGAGAGAACCTCCTTGAAAATGTCTCAGTTTCTAGAAGGAAGCAAAATTTTAGAAAAGTGAAATACTTGCCAAACTAGGTCACACCCAAAGGGCAGTATTTTCTTTTATTCATTCAATTCACTGAACAAATGTTGATCCAGGGTTTTCTATTTTGGGCACTTGCCATACAGTAATGGAACAAACTAAGTTTCTACTCTCATGGAGTTGGTAGGATATTTATATGTTAAGAGATGGAAAATAGTAAATTACAGAAGCCCCAAAGAAGGAGATGTATGCAACGCAGTGGGGGTGGCCTAAAAATTTGGTAGAGTGATCTAGGTAGACCTCATTAAGAAGGTGACATCTGAGTAAAGACTTAAAGTTGTTGTTGAGGTAAGGTGAGAGGATATATGGGGACAGAGCATGCCAGGTATGGGAAGATAAGCATAAAGGCTTAGGAAGAAACATGCTTGCCAGGATAAGACACATCTAGGAGGATGGTGTGGCTGGATGGAGGGAGAGTATAGGAGATGAAGTCAAAGAGGAACTGAGATCTGGAGGCCTCCATAAAGACTCAGAAGTTTCTTTCAGGTTGGCAACTATTGCACAGTTGAGCAGAAGAGTAACCGGGTCTGACCAACATGTACAAATTTTTTAATATATGTTGTTTCATTTTATGTTTAAACTATTTTTATCCCGTGCTCTAACCTGTTCCTAGAGTTCCAGATTTATGTACACAACTGCCTTATATGCATCATTAGACATCTCAGACTTAACATGACAACATTGGAAACCTTGATTCTCCACCAAATATGCCTCTTCCCCAGACATCTCCCCTTCTCAGTAAATGACAACTCATCCCTTTCCGTTGATCAGGCCCAAACCCCAAGGGATTCTTACCTCCCTCTTTCCTCATTTCTTATTTATTAGCTAATCCCATTGACTACATTAAAATTAGCTAATCCCATTAACTACATTAAAAATTAGTTCAAAAACCCACTGCTTACACATGTGCTGCTTCCATCCTACCACTTTGCATCTCTCTCGAACTCTGACCATCATCTCCTAACAGACCTTGCTGCTTATACTTTTGCCTACTTGCAGCCTACATCTCATCATAATAGCTGGAGTGAAACTTTTAAAATGTAAGTCAGGTCATGCTGTTACTCTGCTTAAAACTCTTCACTAGCTCCTTATTTCCAGCAAAACAAAATCTAGTGTCTTTGCAATGGCCGTTATGGCCCTATGTGACCTTACCCTTTACCATTTCTCTGACCACATGTCCTACTAATCTCCCTCTTATTTGTGTTATTGCAGTCACACTTGACTCCTTGCTGTTCTTTAAACACGTTTAGTGCAGTTACTCATCAAAACATTTGTTTTCATCATTTCCTCAACTTAGAAGCCTTTTCTCTTACATATCTCTCACTTGTTGGTCATATTTTATGTGACTGGGAGGGAAAAATATCTGATATAGTCTTAGTTATTGCTTCATGCACAGCTCTGATAAAAGTGCTTAAACATAGAAGTGGGTTTCAATAAATAAGTTGTTGGACTGATGGATGGTTAGATGGATTAATGAATGGATGGGTGAGGCAGATGTTTGGATTGATAGATGGATAGGTGGTTGGATGGGTAGGTGGATGAATGGATGAGTGGTTAGAAGAGTGAATGGGTGGATTGAAAATAAACTGGTAATGTTTACATAATTCATCTGGAAGCCATGCATATGAAGAAAATGGCCTGAGATGATGATGATGATGACGATGACGATGATAATGATGATGGAGAGAGTCACCTCATATGTTTACTTATTTTTGCCTGAATTAGTTTAAATTTAGTATTGTTACTTACCTGAAAACTAAATAGAGTCTAAGACTATACCACCTCATAAGATTATCTTTATTCACTTGAAAAATATGTATTGAGAACTTTCTATGCCAGCCACAATTCCAAACATTGAGAACAGAAAAATAAATAAGATCTTTGCTTATGGAGTTCACATCTTAGAGGAAAAGACAGACTAGTATATAAATAACACGGTTTCAGATAGTAATATGTGCTATTAAGAGAAATCAGTGAGTAGGAGAGGATAGGGAATGATAAAGTTTGTTCTCTGAGGATCCTTAGAGAAAGCCTATCAAAGGAAGGATATTCCAGAATAGGCAGATCCATAGAGACAGAGAACAGATCAGTGATTTCTAGGGGCTGGTGGGAGGTGGGAATGAGGAAGGCCTGCTTAATGAGCACTGGGTTGTCTTTTGGGGTGATGAAAATGTTTTGGAAGTAAAAGTGTTGGTTGCACTAAATGTACTAAATACCACTGAATTGTTCACTTTAAAATGCTTACTTTTATGTTAATTTCATCACAATAAAACTAAAAATGAAAAAAGGGCAAAATGTTAACGCAGAGATTTGAAGAATGAGAAGCTGAGCCAGGTAAGAGCATTTGAATGTTGCAGACTGCTCCAAGTAGAGGGAAGAGAAAATGGATAGATTCTGAATTGGGGCAGGTTGGGATGCTTGGGTTAGTTTCAGAAGTCTAGGGATAGAAGCAGTTAAAATGTAGAGATTGAAAAGAGAGTGGCAGGAGAGGAGCCCAAAAGAGTGGCTGTGCTCAACTGGTCAGTCCCTTGTACCCAAATATGGAGCAGTGAACTACCCATCTAGTGGTTTTCTCAGGCAAATGCAAAAGAGAGAGAGCAGCTAGCAAGTGATTATAATGTGGGGCAACAGGAGCTAAACTAGACAAGAATAGAAGTGAGAACATGAAAATGTAAGATAAAAAAGTAGCAGAGCGGATGGATTGGATGCCTGTATTATTCCATTCTCAGGCTCCTACAAAGAACTGCCCAAGACCAGGTGATTTACAAGGAAAAGAGGCTTAATTGGCTTACAGTTCCACAGGGCTGGGGAGGCCTCAGGAAACTTACAGTCATGGTGGAAGGGGAAGCAAACATGTCCTTCTTCACATGGTGGCAGGAGAGAGAAGAATGAGAGCCAAGCAAGAGGGGAAGCCCCTTATAAAACCACCCGATCTTGTGAGAACTTACTCATTATCACAAAAATAGTATGGGAGAAACTGCCCCCATGATGCAGTTATCTCCCACCAGTTCTCTTCTACCACGTGTAGGGATTATGGGAACTACAATTCAAGATGAGATTTGAGTGGAGACACAATCAAACTATATCAATGTCTCAGTAGGGTTAGAGAATTGTTGCATAGAAATACTAGAGAGAAACTGAACTGGAAAGATAGATTGTGGTGGTTAGCAAGTGGGACCCATGGAATTAAGATTTGACTTGTTTTGAGGTGGTATGGCTCTCAGTGATGCAGTTAGTAGTGTAATTATATAAGTGCAAGACTGAGGTCAACTAGAGGAAACACTGTGGTATGTGTGAATTCAGATTATCAGCCTATGTGATTGTTTAAGGTCCCAAGGGAACTGATGGGAGAAATGAAAATGCAGGCCTCTGAGCCACAGTCTTTGTTGAATAATGGGGGGATGTCATGTTTCTAGGAGATGGCAACAAGGATGAATATGAGTTTGCATCTTAGATGGCATTTACTTCATGGAAGAAGGTGGAACAAATTGTTTTGAGGGAGCTATGAAGAGCTAGAAGGACAACTACCTTACTCACAGGCCTGGTAGGACCTGGGATGTGCAGGAGAAATTGTATTTTGATTACAGTAAAGTTTGTTAGAGCCAGAAGAAAAAGAGAATATTTCAAGAAGAGATGGGGAGTCGGGGTGATTTTTCTGGTGACAGACCATGAGTTCCAGTGTAGGACAGGAGTTGGAAGTTGCAGATTGGGCCATATCAGAGCATCCACCCACCCTCTGGGGATAAAATGAAGGATGCGTGGAGATGCTTGGACTTTGATTAATAACTGGTATAAAAGGGAAGTAAAACTAGGTCATAATAGGTCTGTGCTATTATGACCAAGTTTGGCTTGGCTTCCTGGCACTTTGTGGGACTGAGGCTAAAGATATATGGTGGGCAGCTGGGTAATAGGGAGCTGCAGAGATAAAGATGAACATTCCTAAACTGCTTCTCTGAAGAAAAAAACAACCAACTTTCAACTAAAACTCGGTAGGACTATTCAGACATTCTTGATAGCATCTCATCCAGTAATAGTTTATGGTAAACATCTTCAATAGCTCCTTGACAAAAAGTGGTAAATTTATTCATCTGGTAAAAAATAAATTGATTTCTGGCAAAAGGGCCCTCTGTGAATTGATATTTGACAAACCGAGTTTTGTTTGCTGCTGTTGCTTCCAGCAGAGAAGCTAGAGGTGTACCCGGAGCAGGTGGCACTCATTAGATGCTATTCTCGTTTCTTACTTTCTACATTAAACATCTTGGAGAAGGCCTCCAATTGGCTCATCTTGGGTACATGATGTCTCTGTGGTCAGAGGTGGGGTTTCGTGAAGGGCAGATGGCCTTGGGCATGAGGGGCAAGGGATTTCCCTGGAACAGGGGAGTAGGCTGGGTACTCTTCCCTTAAGAAGGCGGAGATGCTGGACAAACAGGGCAATTCCTTTATAGATTATTATTCCAGATTATTAGTCTTCAATTTGACCACAGAGAATGGGAGATTTAGAGAGTTAAAATGACTCAGACCCTCAGGATCAGAGATTGTCACATATAAAACCTCACAGCCCCTGGACCTCATCCCTACAGCTCTGAAAACATCTGCTAAGCTCCTACTCATAAATTATCAATCTGTGCACTTATATTTTATCCTGAAGTTCACACAAATTCATCTTACGAATTCACCAACATGACTCAGTGATCAAAATTACTTACGTGTAGCTCCCAATGTCTGCTGTAGCTGATGCACCAAAAATCAGACCCTCTGGCGAGAAGTCACAGTAGCAACAGAAACTTGGGTGTTGGATAAAAATCAGCCAGGGCTCATCATGTGCACAGAGCTTCGGGGAATTTTAAACCTGAAAAAGATCCCTGACCTCAGTGCTTTGTCTGTTCAACTTGTTCCTTCTCTTGGTGGAGAGGAAACACTATCAATAGTGTACAATTTATTTTTTCTGTTGTGTGAATCAGATGTTATGAGAGTAGATGTCTTGGTTTATTTTAAATAGGAAGAAATTGATGATATTTACCTGGTATCATTTAATACATGAGTGGTCAAGTTCAAACCACATACCTGACATTCTGGTTTGCCATGAAGTATACTTTGCCCTTCATCTCACCTAAAATACATGTATAAATTGAGAGTTTTTATATTTATTTAATCTTAAGCATTGCTCAGACAACAAATACTAATTTAAGATCTCTGATGCTATATTTTCGAGTGTGATTCTGATAAGACCTGCTTTTCAAGTGGGCTGGGTAAACCCAAGATTACACTGAAAACAACCATTAGCTTTGGTGCTGTTTTTGTTTCTTAAAACAATTCTTGTCAACTAGGGCTAGCCCCAATATCAAAGAACAGTTATACAGGCGTGTAAAAAAATCCTCCCTTCTGAGTGAGTGAAATAAATCATTGCTCACTAACGGTGATATTTAGTGAGATTAATTTGAATTGCTTCCTCTTCTGGCTACATTTCACCACAGTCAGTATTTATCTTTTGAAGGTTTCCCAATCATCCACAAGAGATGGATTAGACTGAATTAGTTTTACAGGCGGAAATGTAAAAACAGAAATATAAATTGGAGTCTAATGACCATGGTTTGAAAAACTTTATGTACAGCACTCTGAAGACCACTAAAATAAATGTTTCCTGTGTCAGACAGAGCTTGACTCTAATTTCTGAATTTTTTTTCTTTAAGCAAGGAGGTTGAGTGATGACATATGGCTTGTGTCTGGTCATGATATCTTGGTGAAACAATCTGGGTGAAATAATTTTACAATTCGGGGACCTTGCATTGTATTTGACCTGATTTAAATGAGGAGGATTAAAAATTCATGCCATCACTATAATCTTGATGATGCTCTACATTTTTGAAGTTTAAGAACAATAATCTTTCATAATCATCTTTTTAAAAAAATTCTCAGTAGGTATTGGCTTCTTGTTTTACATACTAAAGAGTTCCGTGTTTTTTAGATAAATGTTATGAGGCAGCAGGCACACAATATTATAATGGTTTAGTATCACAATAGAGATTTAGGATCCTCAAATAACGTAAATTTGTGAGCACATATTGATTGCCTTGAGAGCAACCATTTCTTAGTCTCCTTTTTTTCCCCTAACACTCATAGTTTTCTCTGGGAATTTATTCCTTCTCCATTTTTGGTCTTGCATGTTGGGTAGAACAGGCCTGTCCCACAGTGTGAAGAATGTGAACTTGTTTTTGTGATGTGCATTAATGTGTCATAATTGAGGTGGAGATGACTCTTGGGAACACTGAGATGCCTCCTTTTGTTCCAAGAGGGCTAGTAAGAGCAATTCTGCATCTTCTGTTATGTGTGAAACAGCAGGTGCTGAGCCCCGGGAAATGCTCATGATTCTCAACAGAAGCAGAAATTGGACAAAGCAGGTGTGAGGGAGGGCAGAGGGGAGGCCATAAAGAAAGAGATCCTTGGTGGTCAGACCCTCAGCTGAAGACTTTCCAATTATGTGACACAAACAAATTGTTCCTGGAGTTTGGAGGAGCAACCCAGGTAATAGTCGCTTGCTAAGTATTTGTGATCCATTGACTCTATGAACGACTGGATGCATCCCATGTTAGTGAAGCTCATAAATTGAGAATTTATAGTTAGGGGCAAATTTTTCTCAAAAAAGAAAGAAAAAGATTTACCAACATTCTTCTTTAAACAAGAAATTTACTTAAAACATTTAAAATTTCAATATGTGAACATGTGAATTACATACAAATGTTCTGCAGCCTGCCAATGGGCTGAAATAAATTATACTTCTTTTTTTCTTTTCTTACAAATGCCCCACTTTTAAACACCCACATTTTTACAAGTGTCAAGTGTTGTGGAGAAACTGATGGCTATGAAGGATAGTCACTCCTCCTATCTCTCAAACACAGCCTGTTGACCTATCTTAGGGGCATGCGGTAGGATTCTTCCTGGTTTCCTTGTGATTGAGTGAGGCTGTTGACTGACTCTTGCCAATGAGCTGCAAGCAGACGTGTTACTTCTGGGATAAATATTTAGTTACCAGTGTGAGATCCGCTGGAGCTCTGGAGGTATGAAGGTCACCAATATTTGTGCCTCAGCCATGAGTGACTGATAGGAGCAGAGATCCCTGCCTACCTGCAGTGCCCATGGAGATTTTGGAATTGTTGGTTACTACATTAGAAACTAGCCTATCTGGACTGACCCACTGGTATCATGACTCAGTTATAGACAAAGGCACTAAAGCTAAATTCCCTCTGATCCGTGAGATAAACTGGCTTACAAATAGTTTTTCAATGGGATGACTGGTTAGACAATTATTTTCCTGAGCACAAGTTTTGGCGTTGAAGACCTAGAGGCATGTCCCTGGTTTCTGCAAACAGTGCCCTGCACAGGGACAAGTCAGAGAGGCTGTATAGAGGACACAGTAAAGGACTGGAGAAGAAGAAAGAGGAGGAAACAGATGAGATGCCGCATGTGTGGGTGAAGAGAGTGTTCATTTTTTGGAGTGGAGGGTAGAAAAATTAGAAAAAAAAGGGGGGGAGGATTCTATAAAGTGTTGGGATATAACTTAGTTTATCACAAGTTTTCCTCAAGTGATACAAGCAAAGATCAGACTACTTATGTGATCACCTTGTTTAGAATGTGCTACTTTTGTTTAACTTTATTGAAAGGCTGGTCCATAAAGATTCTAACCTTTATTAAGGTGATGTATATAAAACCAAGAATATGATTTGTTTGGAGTGAAGGCTTAATTTAAATTTTTGGGAAAGTTGGGCAGGCAATAAATATTTTAATTTTTATTCAGTAAGACTTAGGAATGTTTGCCATATGACCTAGAAATTCCACTCCTAGATAACTACCCAACAGAAATAAAAACATATACACACAAAGACTTGTATGTAAATGTTTGTGGCAACATTATTCATAATGCCCCAAAAGTGTCAATGGTATAAATATCCATCAACTGATGAATAAATAAATACAGTAGGGCCATAGAGTAGAATACTATTCAGCCATAAAAAGGAGAAAGATGCTGATATCTGCAACAAAGAATTTATAGGATGAATCTTAAACAGAAATGCTAAATGAAAGAAACCAAGCACATACAAAAATATGATTCCACTTATAAGAAATGTCCAGAAAAGGCAAATCTATGAAGGCAGAATAGAGATGAGGAGTTGCTTGGATCTGGGAGTGTGAATGCAGATTAATTTAAATGGGCATGATGATGAGTGTTTGAGTGATGAGAATGTTCTGAAACTGAATCCTGGTGATGGCTGTACAACTATAAATCTATTAAAAATTATTGAATTTTATACTTAAAATGGGTGAGGTTTTTGTTTGTTTGTTTGTTTGTTTCCTTAGATGGAGTCTCACTCTGTTGCCCAGGCTGGAGTGCAGTGGCGTGATCTCCACTCACTGCAACTCCACCTCCCGGGTTCACGCCATTCTCCTGCCTCAGCCTCCCGAGTAACTGGGACTACAGGTGCCCGCCACCGCACCCAGCTAATATTTTGTATTTTTAGTAGAGATGGGGTTTCACCATGTTAGCCAGGTTGGTCTCGATCTCCTGATCTTGTGATCCACCTGCCTCAGCCTCCCAAAGTGCTGGGATTACAGGCATGAGCCACCGTGCCCGGCCTAAAGTGGATGAGTTTTATGGTATGGAAGTGATATCTCAATAAAACTGTTTTAAATATTTCAGGGGCGCACCATGGACTCTATTTCTTTTAATAAAGTGCACGTAATTTGTAACCAGGGACATATAGAGTGCCTGGCATGTAATAATTGCTTAATAAATATATGTTGAATTGAATCAAAGTTGTGTCCCTCGAAAGAGCCAGGGAGGTCTATACATGTGCATGCCTGACTCTGAAGGCAGCTGGATTCTGCAGTCTAGCTGGAGAGGACCGGCAGCAGGATGGCTAACGCTTCTCTTCCTGAGTTTCTACATCTGCTCAGCCAACTGTGATCGTCAATTACAAAATCCACATGATTACAGTGAACATATGCTGGTTTAGAGTCACACGGCTTCCCATACCTCTTAGTTTGGCAGCAATATCTCAAATTTCTTTTGGCAAAACACCCCTTCATATTTTCAGTCCATTTAGTTTGAATGGAGTTGACCTCACTTTCAGTACCTGGGATGGGCATGTGGGTCAAACCAAGTCAATCGGTGATCCCATCCCCCTGAACACTGTGATTGGTCTGGGACAGACAGGATCCCTGCTGGGCCATTGAGACGGGGCTCTGGACTTTGATTCAAATTCAGGGAAAAGAGGTTCCCCCTCTGGATTTGAGCCACTGAGGAATCTACCTCTTAGAGCTTTTGGCCGGTATTTTTCCACTGTGGAAAGCTTGAGAGTGAAGCCATCCTGGAGGAGAGCTGAGCTAGGAGGTGGAGCAAGATGGATCCTGGCAGCATCTTTGCATCCCTGGAGTCAGCCTTCCCTGAGTGTTTCACAAGTCAATGGCAACCCTCCTTTTCGAAGTCAGCTTGGATTGTGTTTTTGGTCAGTCAAAACCTGAGCCCTGAGATAGGGATACTTCTTACGTGCTGGAAAAAAAGAAATAGGGATACTTCTTACATGCTGGAAAAAAGAAAGGGTAGAGGTTATGCAGGCCCCATGGTGTATTCATCCTTCCATTTTAGATGCGTGTGCCAGGCAGTGGCCTGCAAGGAGCTAATGAAGTCAAATCTGAGATCCTTGTTACTTTGAAGCTAGAACTGGGGCAGGTCACCCATCAGTTTTTGTTAGTATTAATGATAGTAATTACAGCTACCATTTATTGTGTGCTTAGTCTGTGCCAAATTCTATTTAAAGTGCTCTATGTACAGACCCTGTGCTTACTGTTTACTCACATCATTTCATGTGATCATCCCAGCACACTGGTGAGTTGATACTTTTATTGTCCCCATTTTACACAGGAAGAAACTGAGGCTGACTTGCTGGGTAATAATAGGCATCATTCAACAGGTCCTTGTTAGGTATTAGGCATAGTTTTAAACACTTTTTGTATTCTGACTCATTAAATCTTCATGACTATTCTATGAGGCAGGTAGTACTATCATTTCCACTTAAAAGATGAAGAACTTGAGGCCACAGAGCTGCTGAGGGCTGAGCCAGCCCATAATACAGGTCTACAGATCAAACTGCGATCCATCTGACTTGCAGTCTCATGCTCATGAATATTAGGGTCTACTGCCATGTTTTTAAAATATTTTTTACCATATTTAAATATGGAGTAACTTTAGACTTATAGAAACTACAGAAATGAGACACAAAGAAATGATAAATGCATGAGATGATGGATATCCCAATTACTCTGGTTTGATCCTTCCACATTGTATACTTGTATCAAAATATCATATGTACCCCATAAATATGTACAACTATTATGTATACATAATGAAAGAAGAAAAAATATTTGCAAAGATAATACAGAGAATTCTGTTATGTCACATGCCCGTGGTACATTTGTCAAAACTAAGAAATCAACATTGGTGCATTATTATTTACTAAAGCTCCTTGATTTACTTGGATTTCACCAGCATATCCATTATTGTCTATCAGTTGTGCTTGTATCTTATCCACGGCTCCATACTGCATTTAGCTCTGCTGTCTTTCTGTGAATCCCTTTCATATTGGAGCTTTTGGAACAAATAAATGCAATGTTTGCTCTTGGTCTTTTCCGAGTTGGAAGAAAAAAAATAAGTTGTTTTTCTCTCCCCTCCCCCCTCCCCTCCCTTCCCCAGTTTTATTGAGAGATAATTCCCTTTGATTTTTCAGATACGCAAAATGGACCTGAATTAGGCCCTGATACATGCTGAGAACTTCATGACTCTGACCTCTGACCTAGCATTTTCCAGTGGCCATCCATCACGCCAGGGCCAGCCCCAGATATACTGAATCCCACTCTGTGGGGTGAGGGAGGCCTGAAATTGGCATTTTAAATAGACTTTTCAGGTGACTGGATGCATGCTATCTTTGAGATCCACTGTTATAGAACCTCTCATGTGCAAGAGACACCCTTAAACAAGAGTCCAAACTAAAACATAAGCACACAGTCTTTGCACCATTGTTGTGGCAGACACATTTCTTCTTTAATCTTTATACTAGTGTGAATTATGGCAACTATCCATATCCACTCAACTAAAACTTATCCCTGGGAGAGAGAGGAAGGATGAAGACGGAGAGAGAATTTTAGAACATGACATCTGCCTCCTTAGATGGAGGACTTGAATTCGCTTTGCCTGGCGTTGTCAGGTTCTACGTGCCCATGGAGGTTCCTGTCTTTTGGTTGTGCTGCTGCTATTTGTGAGTCAGCCACTATATCTGGCACTTGGTCAATGAAACGATCTCATTTGACACTGGAGAAAAAATCAGTAGTTCAGACTTCTCAAGAGTTGTTAAAATTCTGTTCTCTATGAGTGACCCAGGGGATTTTTCAAGAATAGTTATGACTAGATAAGACTTTAGAACTGGATTCTTGCAGAAGAAAGAAATTCCTTATACTTAGAGAAAATCCTCTCTGTAAAGTATATAAATTCATCTTATACCACATATACACATATTTGGTCATCCCTCCGTATCAGAGGGTTTTGCCTCTGTGGATTCAACTAAATGTAGATCAAAAATATTTAGAAAAAATTACTTCTGTACTGAACATGTACAAACTCTTAGAACTTCTCGTTATTCCCTAAATAATGCACTATAACAGCGATTTACCTAGCATTTACATTGCACTGCATTAGGTGTAAGTAACTTGGAGATGATTTAAAGTATATGAGCAGATGTGCATAAGTTATATGCAAATACTATGCCACTTTATATCAGGGACTGCAGTATTTGCAGATTTTCATATCTGTGGTAGGTCCTGGAACCAGTCCCCTGTGGGTACCAAGGGGCAACTGCATATATATCATTTATATGTTAGGAATAATAAGCATCTACAAATTATTACATTATTTATTCCCAGTGACAGCATTTCGAGATATGTTTATTATTGCCCTTTTGTAGACGTTTATCTCGAGCTCTGAGAAGTGAAGAGACTTGCTCAAGCTCACCTAGCTGGTGAGCCAGGTAGGCATGATTTGAAAGCCACGTGTTCTGGCTTCAGTGTCTGCTCTCAACCACTGCTATGCGTAGGTGCCGGCCAGAGAACGTGTGATAACCAGTGTGTAAACTAACAAATGACAGAAGAGATTAAGCATGAGACCCTGGCCACACAGCATTGCTTATGTGTGCTGACTACCAAGACGTGGCAACTAAACAGAAATACTAACGATGTGATGTTTTCTAAGCAATGGCAGATGAACTGAAAAATTGAATTATCCATAGCTAGTAACTAATAATGGATATGATAAGGTTAGGGCTGCTTGCAAGTGTCTACAAATGAAAAAGAACATGACAAGGGCAGAGCATTACGATGAGGTTCTACAGGGAGACCAATGCGACATTGCAAGATAAATGGAACTTGCCTCACCTTTGACTTTCACGTACGCCTCCTAAGCTCTGCAACTGCCTCTGATTACATGCTCAGATTTCTCAGTCCAAATCTTCCCAGAAGTGTGGTTCTTATGAAAGGATCTGGGTTTTGTTTTTTAAAAGTTTTCCTTGCAAATGATTGTCTTTCTCAAGTTCATGCAAACAGGACCTGTTTGTGCTTTAGCTAATACTTTCTCCTTCTTTAAAGACATAATACGATATTACCATGCACATTGAATGGAATCTCTGTAGCTGTATAAATAAGACCATAATGAGTTCTGGGCTGATGTGGGGAGCACACCACCAGCAAAACAAATACAAGTGTCTCCAGCGTTTTCACTCACCTTGGTTGATTTACATGGGCTGCACGCCACATTTTATCCTGATGGCTCTCATTCTCCTACGGTACATGTACTACAGAGACAATAATGGATGGAACCTCTGCTTGCCAGCCTTGCCCCTTTACTGTACCAAGTACTATTACTGTGAGGAAGAGGCATCATTCACTCCCTCTTAGGCAGCTTGTTTACGAGAAATCAGTAATATTTTCTAATATGTTGAGTTCTGCTGTGCACAGCCACTTCTTGAGGGAATTTTCCTTGACACATTTGAAAAAAATTTATGAGCAGAAAAAATATTTTAATATCTTGATGAAAAATAAAACCGTGAATGATGTTTCATTACCACCAAAAGGATATAAAACATTAAATGGATAGAAATAATGATCATTAGGTTTGTAAGAGACATTTGACGTCTTTTTAAAATAACCTTTTAAAAATACAATTATATATAACCATATAATTATATATTTACATATACAATATACATAAAATATAATATGTATTGCAGAGTTCTATTGCCAAATTTTGGCTTTTCCACTCACTTTTACAGCTGGATTGTGGAGCCATGACCCTGGCTAGCCTCATGGGATGAAGCCTTCCCAGTTTGAATTGGGAGTAGAGATTGGAAGGACCAGGGACTGCAGAGAGTTCTTGGTGACAGAATCAGCAGCAGCAGCAGCACCAGCAACATGGTAGTTCCGGGAACACGAGAGACTGCCCTTTGGTGAAGGTGCACCTGGTGGGGCCCGGAGCCCAGAGCTGCAGTGACTGTTGCTGGTCAGGCCACCTTTGGTGTGCACTGTTCTGAGGCTAATTGATGAAGTGGCATGATTTGGGTGGGCCTCGCGTTCCTGCCTCTTCCGTTTTGTCTTCCTAATTTTCCTTCCTTCCTTCCTTCCTTCCTTCCTTCCTTCCTTCCTTCCTTCCTTCCTTCCTTCCCTCCCTCCCTCCCTTCCTTCCCTCCCTCCCTCCCTCCTTCCTTCCTTCCTTCCTTCCTTCCCTCCCTCCTTCCCTCCTTCCCTCCCTCCTTCCCTCCTTCCCTCCTTCCCCTTTTTTTTTTGACAGAGTCTTGCTGTGTTGCCCAGGCTGGAGTGCAGTGACGCATCTTGGCTCACTGCAACCTCTTCCTCCCGGGTTCAAGTGATTCTCCTGCCTCAGCCTCCCGAGTAGCTGGGACTACAGGCATGCACCACCACGCCCGGCTAATTTTTGTATTATTAGTAGAGGCAGGGTTTCACCATGTTGCCCAGGCTGATCTCAAACTCCTGACATCTTGATCTGCCCGTCTCGGCCTCCGGAAGTGCTGGGATTACAGGCATGAGCCACCGCGCCCAGCCTTCTCTTGCTAGTTTTCTAAGCCCTATTCCAGCAACCCTCTTAAAGATTTCCTGAGCTTCTCAATAGGCTTTTCATAGATTCTTTGTCTACAGTGATCAGCTAGTCAATTTTTATTACTTACAGCCAGGAACACTGATACATTTCCACTTTAATATATGCACACACCTGTGGGTTTTCATTTTTAAACAAAGTAGAAATTTTCATATATTTATTTTACCTGTTTGGTAATTCAACACTAGGTCATGTATTTTGATTTTCTTTGTACCAGGTGCTTCTAGTTTTATAAAATGGAGTGTACTATAGGATCTTTTGAAACCATAAATTAAACAGTCTCTAAAATCCTTTCCTACTTGTTTGATAATCAGAGATTGATCTCTTTTTGATGATTTGCAGGATCTTTTCATAGTCCTAACCATTTTTTAGCTGTTGGCACCTGGCTTATGGCTGGTTGTAGTTTTCTACTTTTACAGAAGGGGAACTTCTGTATTACGCTGGTTTAGGGTTGCCAAATTTGGCAAATAAAAATACAGGACACACAGTTAAATTTGAATTTCAGATACACAGTGAATTTTCTTTAGTATATGTTTGTTATACTTTTAATATTTGATATGACAGCCCAATGATGATTGAAACCTCCAGCCTCATGACCTGCCGTCACTCCTTGGAATGAAGTGTGATCCTGAGGAGTTGTGTAAGGTCAGACTGTCAGGCCTCTGAGCCCAAGCTAAGCCATCATATCCCCTGTGACCTGCAGGTAAACATCCAGATGGCCTGAAGTAACTGAAGATCCACAAAAGAAGGGAAAATAGCCTTAACTGATGACATTCCACCGTTGTGATTTGTTTCTGCCCCCCGCTAACTGATCAAGGTACTTTGTAATCTCCCCTCCCTTAAGAAGGTTCTTTGTAATTCTCCCCACCCTTGAGAATGCACTTTGTGAGATCCACCCGCTGCCCACAAAACATTGCTCCTAATTCCACTGCCTATCCCAAAACCTGTAAGAATTCATGACAATCCCACCACCCTTTCCTGGCTCTCTTTTCGGACTCAACCCGCCTGCACCCAGGTGGAACAAACAGCCTCGTTGCTCTCACAAAGCCTGTTTGGTGGTCTCTTCCCACGGACGGGCATGACACAGACTCCACCATGTTACAATTCATAAAACTCTGATAGAGATTTGGGAATTAAGTCACCACTTTCTTCCTTTTTCAAACTGATTAGAACTGTGCAATTTTGGGTAGAAATTGCTTAAAGTTTCCAGCACATAGATAAAATTCTATTTTCTAAGTCTACTATTGGCTGTTTTTGAAATTTTTTACTCTGTCGATCACTTCTATTGCAGCATGGGGAGACTATATATTTGTGCTGATGATGCTATTTTATTTTGAAGTCCAAATTATTTCATACTTACATGTTTCATGAAATGCATGTGATATGCGTGCATACATATATTTACATACACACACACACAAAGTGCTGGCTTAATCTAGAAATTTTATGTGGTATTTTTCCCTTTTATTGTAAATTTGGAAGTTTATGCCTTGGACGTTAAGTATTGTGATTGCACCTACAACATTTATTTGCGAATCTAGCTCCCTCATCATCTTTGTCTCATTAGCCCACATTCATTCCCTTACACTAAATATGCACAATGCAAACACAACTCCAATAACATTGTTTTTACCAATATTCCAAGTGCCAAAAAAATTAGAGAACAAGAAATCCAGCCTTAATTTGGAAATGCTCAGGAATTTCCCTTGATTCGCAAAATTAAATAAAAGCCATCTTCTTTAAAAGTTTGCTGGTAATTTTTTTTTGGTGGCGGGGAGCAGGGGCATATCCTGTCCTTCTAAGAGGAAAAACAAAATGTGGCTGAAAGTAACTCTTATAGACAGATGGAATGCATTTTTTTTGTTTGCTTAAAAATCAGTAAAAACTTTCCCTTCTTTAGAAATTCATTATTGTGATTTGAATAACTTAGAGAACGTGAACAGAAATTCCAAAGAACTCCTAAGCACTGGGTGACTTTCTGACTCATGAGAGAGCATTGATATTTATTTTTCTCTCCGAAGTAATGCCTGAGGGCTTTTGAGGGAGGTACTAGAAAATTTGAAGAGCTATTCCTATTTGATTACTTCTGAGAACCTTGGATTCAGACAGAAAGAAAATAGTCAAAAGTAGATAAAGCATTATTTTTGCCGTTAAAAAGGAAAAAAAAAGTTCCTAGTAAAGTACAGGAGTGTAGATGAAAAATTCTGAAAACTCTTAAGTATTCAAATCCAAGAATATTTAGTCACAGCGATTCTAGAACTAGTATTTTGGGTCAGCCATTTTTGAGACATACATCAAAGAGGTTAAAAGACAAAAATTGAGGAATGAAAATGGAAATCCCCACTCCGCCTCCACCAAGGGTAGAGTAGGGGTATAAGGCTGACGCCACTAATGCCTATTCAATATCCATGTTCTCTGAGTTTATTACAGAGTGAATTTGTTTAGAGTGACAAGGTGTGCAGAAAAGTACAAATACAAAATCATCTTTAGCCAAGGGCTGAGATAATCTCTGATCTACTCTGAATCTTTCTGACTTCTACCCACCAGCCAAAGAAAACTGGCTGCTTTTAAGGACAGACCAGATAACAGGCAGCAAGTCTACACAGAACAGGCTGGGAGAAAAGCTGCCCCTTTTCTCTGGATCTTCCTGTATGTTCCATAGCTCCTCTTTTATTGCCTCTCTATCTGCGGAGGTCCAAGGGTTTCCACTCTGAAGCACCTCCACCACAAAAACCCATGAGTGAAACAGAAAGAAAGAGGGTGCAAGTCATTTAGAGGCATTACTGATGTGGTCCTGGGAGTAGCCACAACGGTGCTCCATGGCTGCATCTGTGACAGGAGAGAAGCATCAGTAGAAAAGTTTGTAATAGTAGACACTAGTGAGGCATTTCTGGAGAATAACTTAGCATCACATGGCAAAATCCTTAAAATATTCATGCATATTGACCAATAATCTCTCTCCTAAGAAATAACTCTGAAAAGTATGATAATGAGATGTTCATCATAGCATTATTTATAATATCCAAAAGCCTGGAACTAATCTCTATGCTCTGCTCTGCATATAGTTAAATTAAGCTGCATGTATTAAAAATAATGTTATAGATTATTTTTATAGACATGAAAAAATGTTTTAATATACTGTTTAAAATGCTATTACAAAAGCCTATACAGTACAAGTTAATGTGTGCATTGGAGGGTCAACAGTACAGTTAAGAGCCGAGCTCTGGAGCCAGACTGCTTGTGTTTAAGCTGTCTTGCCACTAACTAGCCTCGTGAACTTGGGCAAATTATTATTTCTTTTAGGTTGATTCTTTTTTGAATTACCTGTTTTTTATTTCCGTAGTTTTTGGGGTACGGGTGGTTTTTGGTTACATGGATGATCTCTATAGTGGTGAATTCTGAGATTTTAGTGCACCCATCACCTGAGCAGTGTACACTAACAGCCAATATGTAGTCTTTTATTCCTCACCCCTTCCCAAACTCCTCCTACCAAATTCCAAAGTCCACTATATCATTCTCTGTATGTCTTTGCTTCCTCATAGCTTAGCTCCTAGTGCTTGCTTCCTCATAGTTTAGCTTCTACTCATAGCTTGTCTCCTCATTACTTAGTTCCTGTAGCTTAGCTCCTAGTGAGAACATACTATATTTGGTTTTCCATTCCTGAGTTACTTCACTTAGAGTAATGGCCTCCAGCTCCATCAAAGTTGCTGTGAAAGACTTAGTTATTTCATTCCTTTTTCTGGCTAAGTAGTATTCCATAGTGTACAGATACCACATTTTCTTTATTCACTTGTTGGTCAATGAGCACTTAGGCTGGTCCCATACCTTTGCAATTGTGAACTGTGCTGCTAGAAACATGCATGTACTTGTGTCTTTTTCATAGAAAGACTTCTTTTCCTTTGGATAGACACCTGGTAGTGGGATTACTGGATCTAGTGGTGGATCTACTTTTAGTTATTTAAAGAATCTCCATACTGTTTTCCATAGTGATTGTACTAATTTACATTCCCACCAGCAGTGTCAAAGTGTTCCCTTTTCACCTCATCCACACCAACATCTACTGTTTTTAGACTTTTTAATTAGGGGTGTTCTTACAGGAGTAAGGTAGTATCTCCTAGTGGTTTTAATTTGCATGTTTCTGGTGATTAGTGAAGTTAACCATTTTTTCATATGTTTGTTGGCTGTTTGTACGTCTTCTTTTGAGAAATGTCTATTCATATCCTTTGTTGGGCAAATAACTGGGCGGTGGTACTTCTTGTACCTGATTGTAACAGATTAATTCTCATTTGTTAATCCACATAATCACGACCATAGTAATATATAACTATAATAGCTAGCAGTCTCAATCTGTTTTATATGCTAGGCACTATTCTAAACACTTTATGTGTAGTAACTCAGTTTCTCTTCACAAACAACCCTATTTGCAGGTATTTTCCCCATTTTGCAGATGGGATAAATGAGGCTTTCTTATGCTTGATTTCATCTCTTATCATGGATGACTGCAGTATTCTTGCTTTCCATAAATTATGTCTACTTCTAATCCATTCTTGTCACAACAGAAAGAAAAACTGTTAAAATGCAAACTAAATAACATCAATCCCACCCTCTACTTCAAACTCTGCAGTAGTTTTCTATTCTGTTGGAGAAAGTACAATCCCAATGTCTTAGCAAGGGCTTCAAGGCTCTATCTGATCTGCCCACTTGAACAATCTCAACTCAGGCCACTTTTTCTTACTCATCAATTTCTAGCCACAATGGAGGGTTTTTCCAAATCCTTGAACAGTGCCGTATTGTTTTCTTGCCCCTATTTCTTCTCCCTATAATTATTTTTCCCTCTGTTTTTACATGGACAACACTTGGGCCTCCTCCAGATCTCCCTTTAAATGTCTCCTCTTCCACAGGATTTCTATGAAATCCTTATGCTTTCTGCTTTTATTCTCTCTCTCTCTCTCTTTTTTTTTTTTTCTGTTTTTGAGACAGAGTCTCACTCTGTTGCCCAGGCTGGAGTGCAAAGGCACCATCTGGACTCGCTGCAATCTCTACCTCCTAGGTTCAAGCAATTCTCCTGCCTCAGCCTCCCGAGTAGCTGGGACTACACGTGCATGCCACCATGCCTGGCTAATTTTTGTGTTTTTAGTAGAGATGGGGTTTTGCCATGTTGGCCAAGCTGGTCTCAAACTCCTGACCTCAGGTAATCTGCCCACCTCGGCCTCTCAAAGTGCTGGGATTACAGGCATGAGCCACTGCACTTGGCCTGCTTTTATTTTTTATCATAAAACATACCCATTTTCTTTGCTATCTCCTCTTCCAAATTGTAATTATATATCCAATTGTGTGTTTGTCTGTCATCATATTGGACCAGGAGTTTCATGCAGACAGTGTTAATATCTTTTTTATTCACTATTTTAATTAACTAAGTGCCTAACACATGCTTGTACCTCATTGGCATTAATACATATCTGTTGGATGGATGGATGGTTGGATGGATGGATGGATGGATGGACGGACAAAAGGATAGATGGGTAGATGAATGAGACAGATGGATGAATAGATAAATGGATGGATGGATGGATGGATGGATGGATGGATAGATGGATGGATAGAAGACTGAATGGGATGGATAGAAGAATGGATGGGATGGATAGATGGATTAATGAGTGCTGCAGCTCAGGTATGGTTTCTTTTATGTAGAAAGGAATTTCTACCTTGTTACCATAAAAGCATGTGTGCACCACAATTTCCTATCTAATGGTGTTCCTTACATTTTGTGTGTACATCCATGCACATCTGTTGTTGCCATTCATTTATGAGCCCCTTGAAACCAGGGATCACCTCTTACTCAACTCTGTTTTCTCCTCAGCTTTTAGCACACTCTTTTACACTAGTAAGAGTTCAGCATGAGTTTGCTGAGTTGAAACAAGAATATGCTAGTTGACTGGGATAGCTAATTTGGTAAAGTAATTGCTGTTAATGAGTGAAAAATGACTTAATCTGCGCTTCTTCCTAGTTAATATTTTTGTGTTTATATAGAAGTCTCCTACTGTTAGAAAAGTTTTTGATGACCTAAACAGTGGGTATTTGAGGTCCTGAGATAGATTCCAGAATTTCAGAGATAGACACACTTGGTAATCCTCACATCATATCATGTAGGCAGATGTCTATCTAGGTACAACACTTGCCCTAAATATATAAATGGGAAATTATGAAAGCTGCCAGTTGCTGAGTGTTCACTGTGTGCTGGGGACTGTGCTAAGCAGTTCAAATATGGATTCACTCCCTTTGATTAATCCTAACTATACTCCCAAAAAGGTGGTATCATTACCCTCCTTTTTACAGAGAAAATAATAAAGGTGGAGAAAATAGGTAATTTCGCCAAGGTCATTTAGCTAATAAGAAACACAGTTGGTATTTGAACCTGGTCTGTTTGACTCCACATCCTCTTACATGGTACCCTGTGTTTACTACCTCCCAACAGATTGCAGGGTTGCCCTGCTGTGTTTTCTGGTTATACAGTTGAATGACAATATTGCACAGTTTGGGGAGGGAAGATAATATGAGGGTGTGATAAAGGCTGACACAGACAGAGCCTGCTGCATGCAAACAGAATGTTAATGCTTAACCGATGGGGACTTACTGGAAATGCGCCAACATTAGGTGGAAATGAAACCAACTGAGGGGCACCAGTGGAGGCTCACCCAGACAGAGCAAAGGCAGGTGAGAGCAGGCGGGATATTTGCACTGATGAAAGAAGTGGAAGCAATGTTGGGGGAAATTCAGAAACCCTATTGCCCTCTTTCTCTGCAGCCTGGTTACATGTTTTTGGCAGGGTTAATTTGCACATTTTTTTTTTCCATCTTAATCTGATTTTGTGGTTCATAAAATTTTTTTTTTTTTTTTTTTTGATAGAAGAGTTAGGTATTTCTTCTCCTGGTCTTGAAAGCAAATAATTAAAAGTTTTAGAGAATATTTGTCCTTGATATTGAAGGAAGTCTGTGAAGGGGTAAGTGTAGAAATAAAGAAGTTATCTCACACAGTGAATATTTAAATATCCTATATCTCCAAAGAGACAATTTTTTTTTTTTTTTTTTTTTTAGTGACAAAGTGTTATACTGCACTTCTCAGCTTCATTCATTATTGTTGTTGCATTTATAATTTAATTTATTACTTTGACTTGAGAATGAGCTAAAATATCAACTATCCAAACTGGGAAGGAGTGATGGTTTGGGACATATGTTGACAAATGCTTGCCCAAGGCGAAGCAGGTCTTGAAAGGAAGCTACACTTTAATTAAAAGCTGTGCCTTTTACATCTCAACGTTTGTTTGTCTTTAATGAAAGTTTAGATAAAGGGGCTTGTTAATTACATATCTGTCTCCCAATGTGGTCCTTTTCCATTTGCATTTGTTATCATGGCTTTTTCCAATTTCACTTAACTGATGTAGAACATAGCAAATATTCTAAGTTATTAAGGGTTATAGCTATAAACTCCCCATAATTAGTAAAAATACTTTATAATTAGTGCATCTATCTGACCTCAAAATTGAAGTGTCTTGAGGTCATATTGTGAGATAGGTTGTAGGTAAAAGTGGAGAAAAAAGGAGGGCCTCATAGAATCTCATAGATTCAAATCTATGAGAGTTACTCACCTTGATTTCAGATAAGTAGAATAAATACATTTTTGTTCAAATGAGGTTCAGCTGTTAGCACAGCACTACATGTTTGACAGATAAAACATGAAATCGCATATATCATACACAATAGCTATGGGCATTTAAGATGTTTCTTTTAAAAATGCATAAAGTGCTTTTTTTAAAGATAAAATGAATAGACCTGTATATAAAGTATAAGAAAACATTAAAATTAATAAAATATAGAAAATCTTATAAAAATAATCTGTAATGTCATGTCCCAATTATAACTGTTTTTGACATTGAAGTTTTCATATGTATCTTCATGTTTAGATACACATATAGTTATATATAATCAGGTATATTAATTGAGCTCATAATCCACTTGCATTTGTTTATATAAGTGCACATATTCATATATTAAGTTTTAGATTCTGTTCGGACTTTTCTGTTTTCTTATTTCCTGTCTTCCTAAGGTACAATGAGTAATTCCATCAGTAAGGATTCTTTGGTAGAAAGCATCAGAAACCAACTTTGACTGACATAACTAAAAAAGGAGTTTGTCTGAAGGGTTGATGAATGCTCAAAGAGTTGAAGGAACCAGACTTAGAAAGAACAGAAATTAGTTCCAGAAGGTGTTGATTGCAGAGACTGCTTGACAGTTTCATTCAACTGCTCCTTCTGTAGTGAATGAATTTCAGCAAACCTCAGTCCTATTTGCCACTCTTGAGAGAAATTCAAGGGAGAGTGTGCCTAGTTGGCCCAGGCTTAGGTAATGAGTCTTCCCTTTAGCTGAAAGGGAGTAATGATCAGGACACATTGATTAATTTTCCAGACTATGTCCAGAAGAAGAAAAGATCATTTCTTTTAAAGAAATCAGAAAAAAAAAATGTTACTGAAAGAAGATGGGATGAATGTGATGCCTGGACATAACCAATGTCTGTTGCTATGATTTTCTAACTACTTTTGGGTCACATTTATATCTTCGATGAGATTTTGAGTTCCTCTAGGCCAGTGATTCTCAACCAGGGGTGGTTTGGTGCCCTAGTGAACATTTGGCCATGTCTGGAGACATTTTTAGTTGTCAAAACTGGGGGCATTCCTATTGGCATCTAGTGGGTAGAGGCTGAGGATGCTGCTAAACATACTGCAATACACAGGACAGCCCCCCATGAGAAAGAATTATCTGGTTTCAAATGTCAACAGTCTTGATGTTGAGAAACTCTGGTCTAGGTAAAAGTTAGCACATTTTACCTCCTTTTTAGTACCCTTAGAGTTAATTGACACTTTCTGCAACATTACCATCTCTATCTCTACTTTCAAGGAAGAGAAATGCTAAAACAAAATGGCGTATCATTGCATGTATGATCTAGAATTCTTCAGTGAAAAATAAGTTCCACTGATCAGAAAAGGAAGAACCCAACATTGATCAAAGTTATCTGAATATGGTGGGTACAATCTGGCTCCTGAATGCTCAGATAAATTCAGGGAAGTGGAGATGAAAGAGGAAGGAAAGACATGGATTTCCACTCTTACAGGATAGACTGTGACTCAATATATGGCAGAGAGGAAGAATTATAGGATGAATCAGTAGGGTTTGTAGCCAAACTAGCACAATAATATATTTGGGGAACTTCGAGAGCAAGTTCTGACTAAGTAAGGCAGAGGGTGCAACTTCTGGTAAGTTCAGGGGACAGATAGGTGACAAAAATGAATAAAACTGAACAGAGTATAACAAGAGTGGTGGAAACTGTGAGGTCACAAGCCCGGTGTAGAGGGGCCAGCCCTTACTCATTCTTGGGCAGTTATTTTCTTGTAGGAATAGAGGCCCAGTATTTCTAGATCTTCTGAGATTCAAGGGAAGCTGGAAATCTGGATTTCCTATGTTGCGTCCCAATTTGTAAATACTACAAATAAATTATATTTTTAAATAAGCCCTTTGCAGGATTAATAAAACACATTGTAAGTCAAATTTGGTCTTCCTCTACCAGTTTAGCCTCTGAAATAAGTCCTATTCAAATTATAGAGACTCTTAAACCTCAAGGAAGAATTCAGGTGCACAGGCTTGTAGGTTTTTAGACCAAGTAGAAGCCTTATGTAAACGCATGTTTTTAAAAACTTTATTTCTCTCCTTTATTCCCTTTTCCCCTCCAAAGCAGAACTTTTGTGATTGAGAGGGGTTGACTATTACACACTCCCTCCTGAGTCAGTTTGTGCTGCTGCCGGTTTCTCTGCCACCGCCTGTCTCAAGACCACCACCCGTGGTGCCATGACAATCTTTCTGCATGGCTCTACCCCATGCTAGGACCCACTTGCCTTTCCTCATTCTTCTCAAAGCAGCACTAAGCCAGGCGGAGTGATAGAGCAGACTTTTGGGGATGGTTCCCTAGGCACTAAAGAGAATTTCAGCTGAGGTGCACAAGCATGCCCTAATGGGAAGAGAATGGACTCTGGAGCCAGCTGCCTGGCTGTGGATCTCAGTTTTACCTCTCACATCTAACCTTGAGTGGCTCTTATGTGTCACTCACACATAACGGTGGTGTGAGGGTTAAATCAAGCTAGTGCACGGAACATGCTTAGAACTCTATTACTGAAAATATATCAGCCCATCTCCACTGAAGTTCATTTCTTAATGGCCACGTTCCCACAAGTATCTAACTTTAGTCATAAACTTAGATCTTCTTCTCAAATATTTTTCTTCTTTCTGGTCCCCTTACCTCCCCCATCTCACAACCTATCTGCGTTCTTTAGTCTTAACCAGAAAACAACTCCATATTCTTCTTGTGGGGAATACTTTATTTTCTTTGTGTTGTGCTTCATCCTCTCTTTCAAGACCAGGGTAGAGGAATCCTCATTTTTTACACTCTGAGTGGACTGTTAGGATACTCGGTTGCAGGTGACACCAGACATGGTTCAAACAAGCTTAAAAAATAAATGACATTAACTGGCTCTTGTTACAGAAAAGGTAGAGCCTCTGTAGAATTTACACCAAGCACAGCTTGGTCCGCACTAACAGTATCTTCAAAGCCCTGCTTTCCTTCTATGTCCCGTCTTCCTTCCATGATGTCTGATTTATTCTAACCCCAGTTCCCTTTATGGTCCCCACATTGCTGTTACCTACAAGCCACTTTCTCACTGGGAATGTCTCTTTTCCAGCAAAATCCTGAAACTCTTTTTTCTTTTTTTTCCAGCTCTTCACCCAAATGCCCATCCTGTACCAGTTACTGTAGACAGAGAAGTAAAATGCTGATTGGCTTAGTGAAGTCAAGTGTTCTGTCCTTAGAGATGAGTGGCATGCGAGTCACTGGAACCCTGAGGACAACAGATGGTAATGAGAGCTGTCAGAAGTAGGAAAGGCCGTATACATATGTGCACAACAGGGCCCATAAAAATATTCTTTTAGACTAATGGTTCTCATATATGAGCTTACATCAGAACCACCTAGAAAGCCTGTTGAAACACAGAATTATGGGTCCTATTCCCAGAGTTTCTGATCTGGGACAGGGCCTGAGAATTTTTATTTCCAGTGAGTTCACCAGGCGACACTAATGCTGCCAGTCTAGGAACAGAACTTGGAAAGCCACCGGGTTAGACTGAATCGAACCAAACAATAAGCAATCCCTCTGAAACCAGACGAAGCTACCTTTAGTTGTCATTTTAAATCATGTTTTTATTTTTATTTTATTTTTCAAGATCCTTCAAGTAACCAGGTCCACGGAGGTGATTTGCTTTTTCCAGGTGCCATAGGTACTTTGTGGCCAAACTTAGAGAAGATCTCTTTTTTTAAATTTTTTTATTTTTAAACTACATCTTGCTGTCTTTACAGAATGGATGATGGGACACCATTCTAGGGTATTTTATAGAAAGTATCCTGGTAGGAGAGTGGTACTATAGGAACACAGCATTTCAAAAGTAAATGCAGCAGTTTGCGTGCTGTCTCCTATAGCCAAGCTTTAGATGGAAATGGGATTCATACCTCAGCTCTGAGATGCGTCCTTGCTCTTATGAACAAAACTGGTGCCCTCCAGCTTCTGAGGATGTGCTCTCCTCCATCCTCATACACACCAGAAAGAGACAGCAGAGGTTGAATGTCCTGCTTTTGAGCAGAGGTTAAGGCTGAAAACAGGGGACCTTAGAGAGATTGATTCAAAAGTAGTTCACCTTTCACCAAGGTGAGCATTAAAGGAATAAAAAAAGAATTTGTCTTTGAGAGGCACCCTTTAATAAGGCAGACCATCTGGTACCCTGATTTAAAAGATCTTTCCTCAGGGCTCTTGGGAAAGCATGTCTCTCACTTCCTCAGCTTTGCCTTCCCATGGTTTAGGAGCTGCCCAGTAGAGAATTCTCCAGTACCACCTTCCAGACTCCCTCAGACACTTGACAGCACTTCTCTGCTCTGAATTAATACTGAGAGTGGAATCCTTATTGTACAAGCCCCAGCTGCAAATTTGTGGTTGTCTGCTTCAGTGTGTTGCCGCAGAAAAAGTCATTGTCCGTCTGGTGACAAATTCTTTCTTTCCTCTCTCCACCTCTTTCTTCTTTCCTTCTTGTAGACATTTAGCAAACTTTCCTGAACAAGGGGTGCCACAGGGGGAAAGAAGGATATATAAGGTATAATCTCCAGCCTCAAAGAACTCTCAGTCTGTTGGAAAATATTAAATCTGGTCCTGAATACTTAAAATTCAAGACAGAGGTGGCTAGTAGTAAGCAGAATCCAATGTTATTTATACCATATTACCTTCATATTTTATACAGTCATTCATTTGGTCTTTTGTTATTTCAACATACAGTTATTAAATTCTATTCCAAGTACTGCAGATATTGCAGTGAACAGGATCAAAAAGGTCTTCTGTAGGGAGTGGGGACTGTGGTATAAAGAGAACAGGTTCACAGGGAGAGAGAGTGTGACTGGGCAAGGGAGCTTTGGATACTGCAAGCGTGGAAGGTTTTTCTGAGCGGAGATCTGAAGAGCAGGCATGCAAGAATCTTGCTATGTAGGCAGTAGAAACAGCAAATCCACAATTCCTTGAGATGTGTTGGCAGGATCCAGAAACAGAGAAATCCTATGTGATTGAAGGATTGTGAACTTCAGGGGAAGAGTGGGTGATAGAAGAGAGACTGACAAATAGCAGAGGCCAGGTTGGGGAGCCTTACATGCCTTGGAAAAGGGCTTGGGTCCATTCTAACTGTAAAGAGAAGGAGCCATTGGAGAATTTTAAGCCAGAGATAACTCGAGTCAAATAAATTAACAAGGTCCAGGTGTCTGGGACTTCTCCAAATCTCATTATGTTAACATAACCTATATATGTGCTCAATTAATACCAATGGAATTGACTGTGTCCTTTTGTATAAACAGAATATGACCTGCCAACTCCTTACTAAAGTCAGGACTACTCTAATTTCATTCTTTCTAAGAGAGGTTAAAAAATGTTTATCTCAAATGAATGTTTAAGAAAACAGAATTGAGCCATCGACAGTTTTAAATGTTGGTGCAAAAGTAATCATGGTTTTTGCAACTAAAAGTAATTTATTTGAAAATCAGAGTTTTAGACTGTCCAACCCCTGAAGTCATCAGCTGGGCTATGACAATTTCCAATGAAAAATAATTGGCTTGAATTATCTGTCTTGTTTATCAACAGAGGCATTTTTCATGTCTTCCTTAAACCCCTCAGCTTACCTAGCTTTGGTAGGTATATCTTAGGATTTTCCTGCAATGTCATTAGATCAAACTCCTTAACATTTCTCTTTCCTGTCTTTATTAGTTAATTTCTCAATCTGCAGTATCCGTGGTCATACAGCCCTTTATTCGAATGACATTTCACTACTTCTTTTGAATTATTTGTTTTTTCAGATGAGGAAAGGATTGGCAGATTAAGACATGGTCTGGAGATAAACAAGTTACATCTTGTTTTGTCACGTTCCCATAGCAAGCAGGAAAACAAGTCAGTCAAAACCCTCCCAATAAATGTTAAAAAGTATTTCCCTTTGTGTACATCAGTTCTGAATTGGTTTCTCTCATTTTTGCATCCCTAGCAAAAGAAAGAAGAGTTGCTGATTTCACTTTACATACCAATATTTGCAGGTTTCACCTTCATGACCTTAAAAGAGCGTTTCCACATGTCTACCCAGTGTAAGTGTGAGTCCAGCTTGGTTTTCAAAGAGCTCTGAGGGTTTTTTTTGCTATCTAAACTCCAAATCTTGCCATACTGTGAGCTCCAACTTAAATCCTTATGCAAAATAATTGCTGAGTAAAAGTGGTATTTGCACCAATTCCTCCCTAAGTGCAAGCAAAGTACAGTCTATAGAATTACGAACGAAGCGCTGATTAAGAAGTGACAGCAGAGATTTTTCAGTAATGAAGGGACGAACGGCAGTTGTTTGGAGACCTGCCAGGTTCTTGCAATTAATTTTGCTCAAAAGTCAGCAGGATGGCGTGCTGTGGCTTTGCAGACTGAGTGGGCATTTTGCTTCGCAGATTGGCTGGGACTTGCTTTGATTTTTGAACATGAGAGCTTTTCCCCACCTGTTTTGTTCATCCTTTCTAAAAACTAGTCATTGTTTTCATGGGGAAAGGTCTTCATATCCACGGGGTGAAATGGGAAAAGAGGTAATGTCACAAAATAACAGTGGCCTCTTCCTACGTCACCATGACTCAGTAATAAAGTGTGAGTGTGGGTTGTTCTCTAAACCCTCACGTTAAAATATCAAGTAAGTAGTTTCAAAATGAGTGGAAAGGTTCAGAGTGTGCAATAAACTGAGAGGACTTATCAGGTCAGGGCTGGCACAGGCTGCAGTTAAACTCCAGAACTACTGAGATAAACAATTTGCCCATAATACAAACAAAAATGACAGGAGTTTGTGTTAAAACCACTGGATGAATTTGTTGGGGGAACAGAACATTTATACAATGCAATGAATCTTCCCACAGATCATTTTTATTTAGAGAAAAGAAGATAACTTTTAAAGCAGAGAAGCTTCCCAGAAACTACCTCACTCATATGATCTGCATTAACATCAACAAGAGAACAAATTACTATCGTGTGCCTCCTGGGACGCCGAGAAAGACACAATATCACTCCTATAGCATTCATGTGTAATTCTGATCTAATCACAAGGAAACTACCAGACAGACCTAAATTTAAGAATATTCTACAAAACAACTCTCTTTGCCCTTCAAAAAATGTCAATGTCATGAAAGCCTGTTCCAGATTGAGGGCACAAAAGAGACAAGACAATTAAATGCAGAGGATGACCCTGGATTGGACCCTGGGTCAAAGAAAAAATGGTGCAAAGTATGTTATGGGGACAATTAGTGAAACTTGAATATGGAATATGTATTAGATAACAGTATTATGTCCATAATAATGTCCTGAATTTAATCAATGATTTAGGATTATGTAAAAAAAATTCTTATTTTCAGGAGATATGTACTGATATATTTAGGATGAAAGAACAAATTGTTCAGCAAAATAATTGAATGTATGTATACTGCATACACATATTATATATGTATACCTGCATATGCACAGAGAAAGCACTAGTGATTCAGGTGTGCAGTATATTGAATTAATGAATCTTACTATTTTTGCAAGTTTTTCTTTAAGTCTGAATGTTTTCTTTCTTTTTTTTTTTTTTTTAAGTCTGAATGTTTTCAAGATGAGAAGTTGAAAAAGAAGCAAGGGGGAAGTGAGTGGGAGGAAAAAAGGATGGGATGGGGAGGAGAGGCTTGGAGACACCTGAGGCTCATTTGTACACTACTGGGGGCGCTGCAGGCACCAGCTGTCCTAGAGCCCTTACTCTAGCCTGCAGGACCCCGTTGGCTGTTTGTAAGTTCATGTCACCTGTCCTTTCCTTCATATCTGGACTAGTGGACAGAGCAAAAGGCATGCTCCCCTCCACTTGGGATTTTTGGGAGCCTGAGAGGAATAGACCAAGCTGCTTCTCCATTTGGACAATTCCCCGCTCAGTTTAGACTCCATTCACTACGGTTTTGCAGGCCCTTCGGAGGAATTTAGATCCTTTTGGAAGTATCCCATTGGCTGCCGTTGTCCTGAGACATTTCTCTGTTTAATGTTGCTGGGATCCAGCTGGCTAGCTAACTAACCAATCAACACAGGGGTCTTTTCTTTTTATAAGGCCATAGCCCACCTTTTTATCCTCCTAAACTAGCCATTGATTTGTGATTTGATTGATTCTCCCCACCCCTGACCCCTCAATTAAAAAAAAAAAAAAAACGCACGACATTTCTGTCTTTATAAATCTTGAAATAAAATAAGCTTTATTTATCTAATGGTAGTTCTGCAGGAAAGTTAGGGGTGGATGTGGAAGAGGAAGTAGTTTCATGAATGGTAACAGAGAGATAAACCTCCGAGCCTTTTCCAGCTGTAGGGATTTTTGAAAGTCTGTGAAGGAAGAAAAGGAAGTTAATAAGCAAATGTTATAAATGTAGACTCTGTTTAGCCATTATATTTTTTTATTTATGTTTATGTTGCTTTGAAGATTTTCATCCCTAAGGCTTTTTAAAAATGTTTCAGCTTTATCATCATACTCAGAGGACCCACTCAGCCTTCTGTATTTAATGTACATCAATGTACAGTAGGCCCCAGACTGTTTCCAACTGCTGAAGTTCTTTTTTTTTTTTTTTTTTTTTTTTTTTTTGAGACGGAGTCTCGCTCTGTCACCCTGGCTGGAGTGCAGTGGCCCGATCTCAGCTCACTGCAAGCTCCGCCTCCCGGGTTCACGCCATTCTCCTGCCTCAGCCTCCCGAGTAGCTGGGACTACAGGCGCCCGAGCGCCCGGCTAGTTTTTTGTATTTTTTAGTAGAGACGGGGTTTCACCATGTTAGCCAGGATGGTCTCGATCTCCTGACCTCGTGATCCGCCCGTCTCGGCCTCCCAAAGTGCTAGGATTACAGGCTTGAGCCACCGCGCCCGGCCCCCAACTGCTGAAGTTCTAATAACTGCAATTTGAGGTTTTAGTAGTTGAGGGTAGAGTTTGAGGGTTGACCCCTGGAATAAGGTAAGTTGATTTCCTGGGAGTGAAGAACAGCTCAGATAACTTGGAGTCATGCTTCTCAAAGTGTGGTCCTCAAACCTGTGCCAAAATTCCCTAACTAATTTCCACCTGTTCCATAACTAATTTCTACCCATTCACAAGAGAAGGGGAGATACTAAAAGTGCTTAGAGACTTTTATAGCTATTTCCTAGAATAATTTTATTCTAATAACTAAAATGGAATCCTTGTGTTTTTGGTTATTTTAAAATTTTGTTTATTAGTATTTTATTTTTATCATATTTTGCAAAAAAGTATTCGTTTGAGCTGAATTGGAGTTGAGAGTAATCTGTCTCTTCATTATAGACAGTTTGAGCAGCACTGTCTTTGGGAAACCAAGGTTTGACCCCCGCTAAATGAAGACTCACACCTTCATCTCTCAACTCGGCTTCTTTTCTAGAATATCTACTTTATTCTCCCCTCCCTAAAGACTTGCCATCTCAGCTTCCCAAAGCAGAAAATGACTTTGGACTGACCCTAACAGTGAATCATAACCTTTGCTAGCTGGATGAACTTGGGGAAGATACTTAATATCTCTAACTTTTTTCGATTTCTTTACAGCATGGAGATAACACTAATACCTACTGCAGTGAGTTGTTTTAAGCATTAAGTGAGATACCATGCATCCGATATTTAGCACACAATGTGCACTCAAAAATCATTTTTTTTCCATTCAGAATTGAGTTTACTTATTTTTTAAAGTGTCTATACTTTAGAATAAGACAAGTTTCCATGGTTGTTATCAACCACTTATTTCTGGTACATCCATGATCGATCCACTGCCATGTATAGTCTTACAGGTTGTACACTGCCTAAATTCTAAGACTGTTTACGTACTTGATGAGATAAATAGTCAAGGTAGAGGTAATGCACAAGACCTAGGTCCTCATTTTTTGCTAATTTATTTATAATAACCTTTAAATAAAAGGTTTTAAATAAAAGGATTTGATTTAAAGGTTATTTTAGAAATAAATTGAGTTAGAAATAAATCATTTAATTAAATTATAATTAAATTTAACTATTACATTTAAAATATAGTGTGATTAAAGATATATAATTTTATGATTTTAGACTCATTCTCTTATTAAAATGCAATGGCGATAAATGGCTTAAACATTTTTATGTTCTTTCAAATATTAGGTGTCATTATGGCTGTTTTATTAGAAAGAACAGTTATTCAATTTAAGTGGCTTAAGAGATTCCAGAATCAAATTTTAAGGCATGTTGCAAGTATAAGGTGCTTACTGGATGATTTGGAATGGTCAAATGTTGAACAAATGAATAAATGTTTTCTTGATCCAAACTTTTGTCTCATTATTCTCTCTTAGACTTCTAGGGTAATCTATTAGAGCTATTGAAGAGGAAAATTTATCCTGACAAAGCTAGATGGGAAAGAGGTAAAATGATAACATGTCAGAGAAAGTGAGTATCTACTTATTTATCAGAAAACAGAGAGTACCGTTTAATCTCCTGTGCATGATCATGGATAGATCAAAGTGTGGTTGCAAGTGAAATGGGATAAATGACAAAATGACAGTTTTATAAAGTTAAGCCCGAATCACATTGATTCTGTATCTTCTAGACATGCACTAAATGTTTTGCAAGCAAATTACTGTTTTAGTCCCACTTCAGGGGTGATGATTAGCATATTTATTGGGTAATGATGAGCTATCAAATTATCAACCACTGGTCAGAAACATGTCACTTGCGGGGTCCATGGTGAATAGCCTACAGCCAAACAGATGGCTCTCGGCTCTGTAATGCCAAAAGGCTTGTTGGAAGGCTTTGCCTTTACCCCTGACCCAGAGCAGCAGGAAATGAGGATTTCGAGAGGAAAAACAACCTCAGAACGGAAAAGTCAATTTGCATAAACAAGATGGACTTTTTGTTGGAGAGGATTGGAGGAAAAAAAGCAAAATCATGAAAATGCAGTATCCATATATCTGCAATAGAAACTCTCATAATTCTAAGGCAGAAGATTCTGTTTCAATATTCGGCACGACACAATATAGCAATTCAATGCATAGTATTTGGAGTCATATAATCTTGGTTTTCAACTTCATAACAAACCATCCCCAAATTTAGTGTCTTAAGGAACATTTATTATTGCTTACAAGTCTACAGGTTGGCTGGATGGTAATTCTGGCCTGGGTCAGGGCTTGGCAGGGCTCAGCTAATCTCTGCTAGGCTCTTTTATGCTGCTGTGGTTGGTTGGCCTATCAGTTAGTATTGTGTAGTCTAAGATGACCTCACCTGGTAGGCTCTTCCCCATGTGGTCTCTCATTCTCTAGTAGGCTGACTGGGCTGAGTTCATATGGCAATCTCAGGGGTCTAAGAGGCACAACAGAAGCAAGTTCTGATTCCTTGAGGCTCTTGGGACTGAGGCTTGAACCGGGACACTGTCACTTACACTGCATCTGATTGGCCAAGGTAAGCCACAAGGCCAGCAAGATTCAGAGAGTGAAGAAATAGATTTCACCTCTTGATTGGAGAAACTGCAAGGTTACATTGCAAAGAGCCTGGCTTTAGGGAGAATTGTGACCATATTTGCAAATAATTTACCATGTGCATTCATCAGCTGTGGGGTTTTAGATAACTACTCTTTAGCCTCTTTGCATGTAAAATAGAAATAATAATTACTCTCAAAGTGTTGTTGTGATGATTAAGTGATAGAAGGATTGTAAAGAGCTTAGCTCATTGTCTGGACACAATAAACCCTCAGGAAATGTTGTTATTAACACTGTCTATGATTACTACTACCAGAACACCAAATTATTTAGAAAAGCAAATAACTCCTTCTGCTGGGTTTGCTGTTTTCCCTGTACTGGCTGAAGCTACACAACCACTTAGTTCCAGAGTCATCTAGAATGATTTGAAGTCCAACTTCCTACTGCTCACTCTGTTCCAGCTACACTGGTGATCTATTTCTCAGAACAGTGCAGTTGCATAGGAGGTGCTCAGTGAATGTTTGTTGAATTAACAAGCATCCTTGTTTAAAAGGACATGAATGTTTAATTTGTACTGGCCTCTGACATCTGTTTTATGATGTCTGTTGTTTGTATATCTCATGCCCACAAAGGTGGAACATGTATTAATTGCTCAATTTATATTTGCCGAATTAAATAGTTTTTTTTCCAGTGGAATTTGACTTTTCCTGCCCCACCTTCCCAAAACAATGCCCCCCTCTCTTACCCCTAGGACTGATTTTCAGCATTTATATCCAGTTTTCCCTCAAGGGAGATTGTTGATCTTTGGGATTTCTTAAGAAGATTAGTGAGGGCACTTAACATTTTGTCAAAACTTTTGTTTTTAAACTGGGTGCACCTTCCAGGAAAAATGAAGAGGATCATTGTCTCTCTCTCTCTCTGTATATATGCACACTTGTATACACAAATACTCTTCACACACATATTTGTTTGTTGGCCTGTTATTTATATATTATTTGGCCTGTTATTTATATATTATTATGTATTACATTATCTGTGTCTTACTACATCTAACTGACTAGATTTGTCAGGCATTTATCTTTAAATCCTAAATTAAATTTTGTTTGTAAAAAATGTGTTCTGTATTTTCTATCAAGCTGTTCTTTAAGCATTAGGTTTTATATGTGGGGATTCTCATTAAGAAAACTCTGAAGCAACGTTAAGAGAACTTCAGCCTTGCCATTTACCATTAAGTGAATTTGATAAAAGAAATAAAGCAAGTTGCACTATTCAAAATAGCAAAGACATGGAATCAACCCAAATGCCCATCAGGATAGAGTGGATAAAGAAAATGTGGTACATATACACCATGGGATACTATGCAGCCATAAAAAGGAACAAGCTCACGTCCTTTGCAGGAACATGGGTGGAGTTGGAAGCCATTATCCTCAGCAAACTAACGTAGTGACAGAAAACCAAATACTACATGTTCTCACTTATAAGTGGTAGCTGAACAATAGGAACACATGGACACATGCAGGGGAACAACACACACTGGGACCTGTCAGGGGGGTGGGGGGAGGGGGAGGGAGAGCATCAGGAAAAATAGCTAATGCATGCTGGGTTCAATACCTAGTGATGGGTTGATGGGTGCAGCAAACCACCATGGCACATGTTTACCTGTGCAACAAACCTGCACATCCTGCACATGTACCCTAGAACTTAAACACTTAAAAAGAGGAACTGGGGATGTTTATCTTGGTTTAGTAGATAAACTTAGAGGATGCACACAGAGGAACTCTTACATCTGAAGTGTGGTCCTTGTGAAGTCAGAAAAGAATCCTGGGACCATTGGGAAAGAATTGTAGAAAGGCCAATTTGAACTCCAGCTGAGGAATTCTCCCTTCTTTCTGTTTCCTTCAGAGTGATCTGAAATGCAGTTCGATTGCTTTGGAGAAGTAAGGGATGCTCATGAATAGAGACGTTTAAGCAAAGACTGGAAAGTCCATAAATAATGCATTGTTTAGAATTAGAGTTCACAGTTCCTGAAATTTTGGGATCCTAAGATATATCAGATACTTCTGATGGATTCTCTTGTCATTGTAAAATAATTTATTTTTGAATAACCTTGATATTGTTTTCAGCTTTATTTCAAACCCTTGGTAATATTCAAATCATTTTAACAGTTTCCCAACAATGCTTTATAATTTTTGTAAACAATTAGAATTAAAAGCTGTATTGCTTGTCTTCATACTTAGTTTGCATATACTCAATTCCTGCCAATTTTTCAGTTATCATGAAGTACATACTGTTAACTTCCAGTGCCAGACAAGAGCAACACTTAGCCCTTGTTAATCTGCTATGTATTTATTTACGGCTGCAATGTATTATTGCTATTTTTTTTTTTTTTGGGTCCAAATAGACTTTGAGGCAGATGCATTCTTAAAATGAATTAATTATTAATTTACTGTGAAGTGAGTTTGATCGGAGTTCTAGCACCACTGGCCCAGAAGGTAACATGTAAGATAAAGTTAACTAGATAATGTGATAATCTGCCAAATTAATGCATTATATATACAACTTCAAATATATTTAATGATACAGTAGCAGGGCACAGATATATAATTACAGATCAAGCAAATTATATTTTAATGAAGAAAGTTTGTCTTTTTTCAAAGATTTTTGATGATGTCTATAATTTTCATAGCTGAATTTTGTATTTGATTGTTTTCTCAGTGGCCAGGAATCTTTGAAGTATCCTTGGCTCTTCTGTTCTTTTTATAGGGAAAGTATTGTTCCCATTCGGCCACTGGTTATAACTTCCAAACTGAAAGCAGGTCACCCTGTAATTTAAAGGAAACAAACAAAAAAGCTAATACAATACAGTGCCAGAGGAAAATGTCTCGGACCTGTAATTGCTGGCAACTGAGGGTCCTGGTGGCTGTCTCTTGAAGTGGTACTCAGTGCTGAGCTAGGCCTGCTTAAGTCATTTCAGAATTTTTATCTAAGAGAAGCCTCAGGAGAATGGGTGGTAGGGCAGAGGGGAAACTGGGAGTATGTAGTGGGTAGGTGCTAGGATTTGAAGTTCTTGTATGTTCTCCCTTTTAATTAGAATACCTCACTTAGAATCAATGACCCCTCTTCCCCCCACCACCCTCCTTGTTGCTTCCTTCCTTTTCTCTTTTCCCTCTACACTTTTATCCATGCTCATGGCTTTAGTTGCCAGTTACATGCTGAAGACAACCAGAATCCAATAAAAGAAAGTGTTTCGATGAGAGGGTGGTTAACCCTGGTTTAAAAGTGATGAAGAAGAATGATGGTTTCCAGCTGCATCCATGTCCCTACAAAGGACACAAACTCATCCTTTTTCATGGCTGCATAGTATTCCATGGTGTATATGTGCCACATTTTCTTAATTCAATCTGTCACTGATGGACATTTGGGTTGATTCCAAGTCTTTGCTATTGTGAATAGTGCCGCAATAAACATGCGTGTGCATGTGTCTTTATAGCAGCATAATTTATAATCCTTTGGGTATATACCCAGTATCACAAGAACAGAAAACCAAACACCGCATGTTCTCACTCATAGGTGGGAACTGAACAATGAGATCACTTGGACTCAGGAAGGGGAACATCACACACTGGGGCCTATCATGGGGGGGGCGGGAGGGATTGCATTGAGAGTTATACCTGATGTAAATGACGAGTTGATGGGTGCAGCACACCAACATGGCACAAGTATACATATGTAACAAACCTGCACGTTATGCACATGTACCCTACAACTTAAAGTATAATAATAATTAATTAAAAAAAAAAAGTGATGAAGAAGAGAGGCAGTGCCATTTTCCCAGATGTCCAACACTGTGACTGTCACAGAGTACATGAGCAATAAAATAGTTGGAAATAAATGAATTTGGGATAGCTAAAAGTAGAATGCTTTGGGGTATTCTGAGAATGACTAGAATTTAAAGTTGAGTGGATCTGAACCATGGCAACACCCAAAATGCAGTCACCACTTTACCACAGCTCTGAAATGAATGAATGCTATTTGGCTTCATTCTATGGCACACTTAAAACTTGAGTGTGCAGCTTTGGTGGATTGGTTTATTCCTTCTTTTGGCTGAGTGAAATATTCAGGCAATGATGAGAAAGTGTATAATGGAGTTAGCTTATGAGAGACTATTTTTAAGCTCTACAAATAAGAATTACTTTTATTTTGTCGTTGTTTTCCTATTATTTCCCTGTTGGTCAACTTTTCTTATCAAACCAGCAAAGAAAAGGGACAGTAGGACAAACACAATGTGGATCCGATCCATGCTCTGCAAGTTAACTTAAATGAGAGTCAGATATCTGCTATCCTGCCAGCCCTTTATGGGCTCCTTTGGGGGTTAGCAAAGGATGTTATTTATTTTCTATGGGAAATCATGAAAGGAAGACTTAAGCTGCCCTCCTGGGTTTAGGTTGTAGTAGACATTTGTATGTTTATGTGTTTGTTTTGGTTTTATTTTCTTTAATTAATTAACTTATTATTTTATTTGCTGCCTAACTTTCATCTATTCTTCTTCTAGTTACAGACCAAATTTAATCTGAGAGAACCAGTGTTTTAAGTCAAAGCAGTTGAAATGGGACTTGTTCTATTCCCAGCTCTAGGGATGCTCACATGACCTGGGTCTAGTATTTCTTCTTCCTTGTCATAGGGTTTGGTTTAGGTTTGGGCACAAAAAGTTCGGGACATCTCTTCAAGTGTGGAGTGAGAGGAACTTTATTTTCTTTCGGTCTTGAACCTAGGAGTCCATTAATCTGGCTCTATTGACAGCCATCTTCTACCAGAAGGGGTCTAAAATTGAAGCCAACATAGAGGAGAACAGAGAAGACAGACAGTCTAGGTCCTGGTGACATCATTTGACCCAGTAGATCGAGCCACGTGGTCAGCCAATTCCAATTCTGCACTTTTTAGCTACATAAATAAAGAAATCCCCCTTTAGCTTAAGTATATTTGACATGTACTTTTGTCCTGTGCAACCAAAAAAAAATTTAACTAGATCTGCTGCATCCAGCATAGAATTATAAAATAAGAAATGTGTTCTAGCCTTATTCTCTAGAATCTAAATAATCTAGTATCAAGAAAAAAATCTAAAACCAAGACTCTAGATGTTTGCAAGATGAGGATCACAAAAGACTAGCAGAGGGTTTGAAATTAGCCTATAAATCCAACTAGAGCATACAGCAATAGTACAGTTGAAAAATAAGGCCCAAGCTTACCCTTCTCTAGTACTAGCTAGACAATTTAGACAAAAGGTTTTCCATAATATTTGCCTACTTTTTATATAGTCCTCCTTCACCTGACAATTAGAAACCCTCCTCTCCTGTTGAGCTGGTTATAAGTTATCAGAAAAAGACCTTCAATGAGCCTAAACACCTACCTCAATTAGATAAAGTTCTTGAGAATTGAAACTCATGATAAATAAGAGTGCTACTAATCAGTAAGATTCATAGTGATGGAATGACCATAAAAATGTAAGCTATTTAGGGAAAGATATACTGTTAGTAGAATGAGATTTGAAAAGCATTAAACACTGGATCATTTTCTTTACAAAAACATCCTGTCTCTTTCTCTGTCTGCTTGGAACATTAAACACAAATGAGTCTGGCAAAATATTAAGTCTTTCGATGATTTATGGTTAATACTAAATTCAGAGAAAAACACACCAGTTTGAGGCATTATTGTTATTAAGGGACAGTCAGTGCTTTTATCTTTTGCAATCAGCATGTTAGCCCATATTCTTTCTTTTGCATATTCATAGTCATGGTCATTTTAGAGGCAATATACATAACTTGATTTTTTTTTTTTATTTCTTCACCATGGCGACTTCTGGTTGGAAAGATTCCATAATTTAATATGTTCCCCAACAGAAAAGTTTTAAGACTTATTTTACTTTCAGAGAAAAGACATGAAATGATGCACATGCAAATGAGAAATAAGTCCAGGATGCTGTGTTATTGAGATCTGGCCCCTGGAGGAGGTTTCTTTTACAATTTCCCCTACGCCATTTCACACACACATTTGTATTCTGCAGCTATCTTGTTGTGGGTTCCTTTGTCCGTCACTTCTCTCATCAGACTGGAGACCATTTCTTATCTTTTCCCATTCTGTTCCAGCAAAAATGCAGTATTTGTTCCAATTCAGCAAAACCTTATTTATAAATGATGATAGAACTGAAAATACATAAAACTGAAAAAATGGTTGGTGGTATTTTTTTTTGACAAATTGAACCAATTTGAAGAAGACAGAAAACTTATCAGATCCCCATTCCAGACGCATGAGCTGAAATCATCCTGTAGTTCATCCAGACTCTTCCACTGTGCTTTGGGCCATGGCTAAGAATGGAAAACAGTGACCCTGAACAATCTTTCCTTTTTCCAAATGTCCAAAGCAGAATAGAATATTTTAAAATTATCTGAATGGGCAGTCCCAAGACAGTCATTTTGAGTAACACAAGGAAAAGGTAACACTGACCTGTATGAGGTGCAGTTTGCTTGCCAAAGGGTAATTCATCTAATTCAACTAATTCTAATTCTCAATAAACCTGTTAGAACAGTGAAAGTGTTTACGTGGTAAGCATACACCCTGAGATTTGGAATAGTTTGAAGAATTCACAATCATATGAAGTCTTATTTAACACTAAAATATAAATGGAATAAACTCGGAGAAGCAGAAAACTTTCTTTCTCCTCAGAGAATTATTTATTCTCAGTTTACCTCCCCAAAAAGAATATCTTACTTCATGTTCTTATACCACAGCCTACCTTCATTTGAAGCACTTTCAAGGTTGAAATGTTAAATGCATTGGTATAAGTTCTCAAGGGCAAGGACAGCATAATTATTTGCTCCCATTGAATTCCTAGAACCTAATGCTAGGGTGGACACATAATAGACACACAGATATTTGTGGGTGAATAACAAGTTTATATGAAAGAACGTTCATTAAATATTGTTTATTGTGGTGGTTGGAAGGGGAACCTGAGTGTTAAACAATAGGGAAATTGAAAAAAATGCATTAGAGTATATCTGTAATGATGAGATGGCATGAGGGTTCCAAAATTAATGTTTTTAAAAAACTTTTAAGGGCAATGGCAGCTCAAGCAACATAGTGAGACCCTGTCTGTACAAACACAACAACAACAACGACAATAACAACAACAACAAACCCTGGCACAGTGGTGCATGCCTGTAGTCCCAGTGACTCAAGGGGCTGAGGTAGGAGGATTGCTTGAGCCTGGGAGATTGAGGCTGCAGTGAGCTGAGACTGCGCCACTGCACTCCAGCCTGGGTGACAGAGCAAGACCTTATCTCAAAAAAGGAAATGGTATTTAGTGAAGAAAGACAGAACAAAATCTTGGACGACCTTGAGTAATTATTCTTAAAAAAAAATTGCAGAATAATTTTCTTTTTATCTTTTTTTTTTCTCTTGCTTCAACTAATTGCTATAAAATAATGTTATGTCCACACTCCTGAAGTAGGAAGTCAGTCCCATGAACATGTAAAAGTGGGGCTTAAAAACCTGTAAAATCTTTTCCCTTCTACATTAGGGTTGACCCTGAGCCTTATTTGTCTCCCAAAGTGTGATGTACATCATATAGGAAAAGAATTCCCCTGAGATTTTTTCTGGCAGTTAATTTCCATATAAGGCATCTCAGAAACCCAACTTGCTAAAAGGGAGTTCTATTCTATCAGAACAAAACAGAGTGAAGAATATGTACGTTTTACTGATAGGCAAATTCAACATACCTAGAGACCACATAACTGGAACTAAATGCAGGAATAGTTTTTATAGTTACATTGTAGGCTGCTGTTTCTCAAACCACGTAGTAGAAAAGCAAATTCCTTGGGAACCTTATCTGGTGGTCCAAGGAGAATCAGCCAAACTTGAAAAATTCCATAAACTAAGACTCTCTCCTTTACATTCCAAATTATATTTGCATATTAAAGGTTCAGAGAACTCTCCCAGCCAATAAAAAAAAATCAGTATCATTTATAATGAAGCAAGTAAACTTACTTGCACCAGATAATACTGGTTTCTAGGTATAGCTATTAAGTTAATAAGTAGCTTTTTATCAATAGCAAGTTAATAGCATCATTACACCTTTGTTTTAATGGAGGATAAAGCCCCAAGAACTTCCTGAAGATTTCGTAATTTTGATTATTGCAATAACTTATTTTGTTCATAAAAATCTAGTACAATATAATTTCACAAGTATTATTACATACACATTGCATAGAGAATACCAAAACATTGTTGACCTAGAACTGACTCGTATTAGTTGGCTTACTCATTTTCTAAGGAACTTTTCTTCTCCATGTAGTAGTTCAGAGATCACATAATTCAAATTAATGAAAGAGCAAAATGATAACTTACTATATATCATGAATATTTGGTATGTATTTTTGGTCACTATTGAAGGAGTGGTGTAATACTGTGAATTCTGTAGTATCATATGCAAGGTGGGTTTAGGAAGTACATTGCTTAATTTTTCTAAATTGTTTTTATCACCTGAAATGAACTTGTGTACTGGTATCACAATCATGTTAACACTGCATATTTTAATAAGTATCAGGAAAAAAAATGCAACCAGCACACCAAACTTGTAATTTTTCCAGTTACTACTGTTTAGAATGAAGTTAAAATCAGCCTAAGGTTTTAGAAAATGAGCTGATTTAAATAAAAATGTTATAAGCATTAATAATATAAGTGATACAGGGCAAAAATCTCTAAATAGTTATGTGAATGATTGATGTTTGGGAAGCTCTAAGTTTACTGTTTCATGAGACTAGTTGCAATTACCAGTCTCTCATACCAAATGCAGTGGTTAAACTAGTGGTTCCCAAAGCTGACCCTGCATTGGAATAAACTGGGAAGTATTTATAACTACCATCGGTCTTCATCCTACAGCAGTTAAATGCAAATCTCCAGGCATGGAATCTGGGCATTAGGAATACTGTAAAGCTCCCTGGTGACTTCATTGTGCATGCAGCCAGGGTTCAGAAATGTGGGGCTAAGGTGTCATCCTAGTTCAGCGATTGTGTCTGATTTCTTTCTTTCTTCTGCCTACTTCTGGATCTTTCTCTAATCTGACTTGTCTAAATTCACATTCCATGCCAATCCACTGAGCCCACACTGGTCAACGATTTTGTTGAACCAAAACTGAAATATTAGAGGCAGGGAGTTCTTGATCTTTCTGTTGTCATGGTTTGAGTTCCAACATTTATACTAGTTTCCTGTCTCCATTATGCAGATTTTATAATCAAATTTTTGTCATTCTAGCTATTTGTGACCTACATAACACTGTGAAAATTCCATGCAAAAGTTGGAAATAATAACTTTTCTACAGTGCAAATGAACCTGCAGCAAAATTTTGTAAAATATTTGAGACTGCTTTCTACAAGATGTTGTCTCTACATATTTCCTATAACTGCAGTGGTCAATTTGTTGATAGATCCCCTTAGTTTTCAGGGTATAAAAACGCTCTTCTGGCCTGAGTTGGAGAGTGATTCCTGCATTATTTAAAATACTAGATTCGGCTCCCTTTTCTCTCCTCCATGCATCTGACTCCCACTCTCAAATGTCTCAACCAGAGCAGGTAAGGTTAAAGGTTATCTACTTTCATGATAATTGATTTTTGTTTTATTTTTATTCTACAAATAATTACCAGATAACTATTGAATGCATACACATTTGGAGGTTAAGCATGCAAAAAATTTATTTTGTCCAATATATTCAGACTGGATGCTGAAATGCTTTATGATTTGAGAACAGAAATATAAAATATCAACCCTTCAACATCCAGACAACCAGAGGTAGGAAGTAATTTCCCTGCCTCAACATTGGTCTGTTTATTCTCTTTTTTCTTTCTTTTTTTTTTTTTTTAAAGACGGCGTTTTGCTCTTGTTGCCCAGGTTGGAGCGCAATGGTGCAGTCTCAGCTCACCACAATCTCTGCCTCCTGGGTTCAAGTGATTCTCCTGCCTCAGCCTCCCAAGTAGCTGGGATTACAGGCATGCTCCACTACGCCCGGCTAATTATGCATTTTTAGTAGAGATAGATTTTCTCCATGTTGGTCAGGCTGGCCTCGAACTGCCGACCTTAGGTGATCTGCCCGCCTCAACCTCCCAGAGTGCTGGGATTACAGGCGTGAGCCACTGTGTCTGGCTGACGTGTTTATTCTTTTACACCTGCGTTTCTAAAAGCAGACAATTGTAAAAAGTGATTTGGGTTGTCTTTTTTGGTTCATGAAAATGTTTAATCAGCATTAAAGTTACAGTTCTCTCCCTATGAATCTTTCTTTGTCTACCTTCTATTCTCCCATGCTACCCCTTTCTCTTGTGAACCCCCAAGTTAACAATCAATTCTTGGTTTTCCTAAGGGATTCGATATGAGATTTTTGTGAACTTCTAAATTTGAGAGCATCTTTATAGCAGGTGTTGAGAACCCTTTTCTATGAAGAACCAAATAGTAAATAGTTTGTTTTTGGACTATACAGTGTCTGTTGCAACTACTCAACTCTGCCATTATAGCATTAAATTGGCCATTGACAATATGTAAATGAATGAGCATGGCTGTGTTCGGATACAACTTTAGTTACAGGTGGTGGGCCAGATTTAGTTTATTCACTGTTGCTCTGCAGCATACAGTTTTTCCCACAAAGCTGAGTCAGGTAAAACTAAGAAATCTTAGTGACTTCCTCACACCCTTACGACTCTATAAATATAAAACTAAAGTTGCCTATAAAACCATTAAAGTTAATTCTGCCCTTAAAATGAACTCTGTGCAATTGTACATTATATCAGTATTATTTTACTATTGACCATGAACTTAACCTGAATCTGCAATATCTTATCCCTTTACCACAATTATTGCACATAGACAGGCAGAGGATGATGAAACTGTGCTGATGTGTAGAGGCCAGATGATAGACCAGGCACCAGCTCAAGGGATTCACTCCCACAGGCCCACCCTTTAAATGGACCACACCAGTGACCTTCAGCATCCTAGATGAAGAATGGAAACTGAAAAATTTTATATTTGTGCATGCCAAGATTCCTGCATATCAGGGAATTTAGCACTCAATTATTTATATATAGACCACCTTAAATCCTTCATTCTTCTGTGTGTGCTGGCTATGTCCACCCAACCATGCTACTAACTCGTGGCTGTCCACATCAGCCACAACATTTAGCAGAAGGCCAAATACACAGTTAACAAATGAATATATTTTTACTACACAATGCCTGGGTTAGAGGATTGTCTGGTTCAGATATTGCTCCTTCTTCTAAATATATTCATTAAAAAATACATTTTGGTTACATGAGAGAGCCATACAAGCCAGTTCTGTATAAAGTAAACTCAAGTGATGAGCTCATTGTATGACCTAGGTCCTCTCATTTACTTGTCAGAGATGGACATTGCTAATCTCATCTTTTTTTTTTTTTTTTCATCACAAAGCTGCTTATCCTCTGGGGCAGAAGAGCAGAGGGATGAATTTGTATTTATTTATTTCAATTAACAAATTAAAATTGTATATATTGTGTACAACCTGTTGTTTGAAATATGCATATATTGTGGAATGTCTAACTTGAGCTAATGAACATATACACTACCTCCTATATTCTTATATATTTTTTGTAGTGAGAAGACTTCAAATCTATTATCTTAGCAGTTTTCAAGTATACAATACACTGTAATTAACTAAAGTCACCATGTTGTAAAACAGTTCTCTTGAACTTATTCCTTCTATCTAACTGAAATTTTGTATCATTTGACCAACATCTCCCTAACCCTTCCCACTACCACCCCGACTCCCTGGCAACCATCACTCTACTCTCTGCTTTTATGAGTTCATTGTTTTTAGATTCTACATGTAAGTGATACCATGCAGTATTTGACTTTCTGGGCCTGGCTTATTTCACTTAGCCTAATGTCCTCCAGGTTCATCCACGTTGTCACAAATGATAGGATTTCCTTCCTTTTTAAGGCTGAATAATATTCTGTTGTATAGATATACTACATTTTCTCTATCAGTTCATCTATTGGTGGACATTGCCCTGATCCTTAAATAGCATCACCAATCTTGGGATGATTGGGAAGTTTTGATCATTCTCTTATATAATTGTATATTTAGCAATTCTTTAGTAACTTACTGGCATCTGGTACACATTGTGCTGGTTACCAAGTGTTGGGGGAAAAAAAAAGGAAAAAAGTGTAGTCTCTTTTCTGGAGGAGCTCTAGGCCAGTGGGAAAGATGGACACTCTCACAGACAGTGGTAACTCAGTTCCTTTGTAAGGAAAAACAGAAGGTATCAGGAGAGAGAGAGAGAAGCATCCTGAACACGATAGCAAGGTCCAAGACAACTTTCTGCACGGAGTGACGTACAAGCTGGGACCAAAGAATAGATATTTAGGGGTTAACCAGGTGAAGAGTGATATGGTTTGACTCTGTGTCCCCACCCAAATCTCATCTTGAATTGGTAATCCCCATGTGTCAAAGGAGGGATTTGGTGGGAGGAGATTGGATCATGGAGGTGGTTTCCCCCATGTTGTTCTTGTGATAATGAGGGAGTTCTCATGAGATCTGGTTGTTTGATAAGTGTCTGGCATTTCTCCCTTCATGCTCTCTCTCTCCTACTGCCATGTAAGATGTGCCTTGCTTCTGCTTCACCTTCTGCCATAACTATAAGTTTTTGGAGGCCTCCCCAGCCGTGTAGAACTGTGAGTCAATTAAACGTATTTTCTTTATAAATTACCCAGTCTCAGGTAGTATCCTTATAGCAGTGTGATAATGGAATAATACAAAGAATTGGTACCGAGGTTTTGGGGCACTGCTATAAAGATAACCTGGAAATGTGGAAGCAATGGTGGAACTAGGTAATGGGCAGATGTTGAAAGAGTTTGGAGGGCTCAGAAAAAGACAGGAAGATGTTGAAAAGTTTGGAACTTTACTAGAGACTTGTTGAATGGTTTTGACCAAAATGCTGATAGTGATATGGACAGTGAAGTCCAAGCTGGGGTGGTCTCAGATGGAGATAAGAAACTTATTGGGAACTGGAGTGAAGGTCACTCATGATATGCTTTAGCAAAGAGACTGGTGGCATTTTGCCCCACCCTAGAGATCTGTGGAACTTTGAACTTGAGAGAGATGATTTAGGGTATCTGGTGGAAAGAATTTCTAAGCAGCAAGGCATTCAAGAGGTGACCTGAATTATTCTGAAAGTGTTCAGTTATCAGCATTCACAAAGAGATGATTTCAAATCAGAACTTATGTTTAAATGCGAAGCAGGGAATAAAGGTTTGGAAAATTTGCAGCTTGGACATGTGGTAGAAAAGAAAATTTCATTTTCTGTGGAGGAATTCAAGCTGGCTGCAGAAATTTGCATAAGTAACAAGGAGCTTATGAGCCAAGACAATGAGGAAAATATCTCCAGGGCTTGTTAGAGACCTTCACAGCAGCCCCTCTCATCACAAACCCGGAGGCCTAGAAGGGAAAAATGACTTCATTGCTCTTTGCAGTTTTGGGTCTTGGTGCCCTGCATCTCAGCTGCTCTAGCTCCAGCTAAGGCTAAAAGTGGCCGAGGTACAGCTCAGGCTATTGCTTCAGAGGGCATAAGCCCCAAGCCTTGATGACTTTCATGTGGTGTTGGGCCTGCAGGTATGCACAAGACAAGAATTGAGCTTTGAGAACCTCCACCTGGATTTCAGAGGATACATGGAAATGCCTGGATGTCCAGACAGAAGTCTGCTGCAAGGGTGCAGGCCTCATGGAAAACCTCTGCTAGGACAGTGCAGAAAGGAAATGTGGTGTTGGAGCCCACACGCAGAGTCCCCACTGGTGCACTGCCTAGTGGAGCTGTGAGTAGAGGGCTACCATCCCCCAGCCCCTAGAATGGTTGATCCACTGACAGCTTGCACTATGCACTTAGAAAAGCCACAGGCATTCAATGCCAGCTTGTGAAGGCAGCCAAAGGGGCTGTACCCTCAACAGCCACAGGGGTGAGCTGCGAAACACCATGAGAGCCCACCCCTTGCATCAGCAAGCCCTGGATATGAGACATGGAGTCAAAGGAGATCATTTCAGAGCTTTAAGTTTTAATGATTGCCCTGACAAGTTTCAAACTTGCTTGGGTCCTATGGCCCCTTCGTTTTGGCCAATTTCCCCTATTTTGAATGGGAACATTTACCTAATATATGTACCCCCATTGTATTTTGAAAGTAACTAACTTGCTTTTGATTTTACAGGCTCATAGGTGGAAGGCACTTACCTTGTGTCAGATGAGACTGTGGACTTGAACTTTTGAGTTAATGCTGGAATGAGTTAAAGACTTTTTGGGGGACTATTGGGAAGGCATGATGGGTTTTGAAATATGAAAAGAACATGAGATTTGGGAGGCTCTGGGGTAGAATGATACGGTTTGGCTCTGTGTCCCTGTCCAAGTCTCATCTCGAATTTTAATCCCCGTATGTTGAGGGAGGGACCTGGTGGGAGGTGATTGGATCATGGCGGCATTTTCCTCCATGCTGTTTTCATGATAGTGAGGGAGTTCTTATGAGATCTGGTTGTTGATAGATGTCTGGTACTTCCCACTTCATTTGCTCTTTGTCCTGCTGCCATGTAAGACATGCCTTCCTTCCCTGTTACCTTCTGTCATGACCGTAAGTTTTCTGAGGCCTCCACAGGCAGGCAGAACTGTGAGTCAATTAAACCTCTTTTCTTTATAAATTACCAGGTCTCAGGTAGCATCTTTATAGCAGTGTGAAAATAGACTAATACAAAGGGCATGGCTGAAAGCGAAAGGCAAGGTGCTCCAAGAAGGGAAAATTGCTGTACAAAGGCCTAGAGCAGAGTGATATGATCCAGATAGCTGTAGAACTGTGCGGTCCCAGGATAGGTGACTTTTGTGTGATGTATCCTGAACATGGAGCAGCCTGAGAAAGGTGAGGATTCTGGGTTACAGTGCTGATTGATTTAACAAATGCCAGGAGACACTGGGAGAATTGTAGTAAAGGTATTAGGAATAATCTTCCCAAATGAAGTTAAAACTGGGAGTTGATTGTAAGGGGAATTTGTGGCGTCTCCTTCCTTTGACGCCTGTTAAAACATGATAGATTGTAATGGACCTTGGAGTGTTTGTAACTACATAATTCTCACTTTGTCAACAATGAGTGACCTCATTGAATCACAGAAATAAGGTGACTGTCAAAAGGCAGTCTGCCTGTGCCTTGTACTTCACCTCCAGACACACATCAAAGATTTGCTGATTAGCCCACTGTCTTCTCCAGCCCACACATCGACCCATGCTCTGACACTCCCCTTCTATGCACACCGATTATGGTGAAACCCCACTGTAGCAAGGCTGTGTGTTATAAAGGGCCTTCCCTGTTGACTTTCTAAATTTTCACAGTGAAACGCTTGTTCTTTTTGCTTTGGTAGCATATATAGTACTGAGTACAAACATAACACACATATGCACGTATGCACACACACTCCATACGTGTATTCATGTTCATATGTTTTAGTTAAAAAGCAGATTGCTCAGATGAGTATAAAGGAAATGGTAGTTTAGGTGGTACACAGATACTCTGATAACTTATATTGATTGACAGTTGGGGAATATTATTTTCATAAACAAAATATGCATTTCTGGAGATCTGAATCCTGCTTTGAATCTCAGGTTTACTACGTCACATCTTGGGAAAGTTACTCCATTTCACTGCATGCTAGTTTTAAAACCTGTGAAATGGGTTAATGGAACCTACAGCGTTGATTTTTGGTTTTTGGAGAACTAACGCAGACACTAGGAAACGCTGAGCAGAGAGTTTAGCACATGGCAATGGTGTAAACATTAGTTCCTGCCTTGGTGCCTCCAATCTCTCCTACTATATTTTGATGATGTTCTCCTTCTGGCAGATCTGAATTTACTCTTTATCTTGTATCCACCATTACCCAGCACATTGCTTTTTGCTTGAATTTATATAAGGCTTTAAAAAAATCAGGTTCCTAATTCTGCATTTCTTTTTCACAATTATCAAGCAAAAGGCAAATTCTTGTTAGGCCTGTTTCTGATGTGCAGTCAGCATTCCAATAAAGGAGACAACCATTCCGTGTTTTTATTTTCCAATTGCCATGTTCACTGTGATGGTGTGAAGATATTTTTATTGTAGGCTCAGTGCAAAAATGAAGTGTGCATGGTAAGACTTGGGAGCGGAATATGTCTCATGCCTCACATCTCTCAGAAGTTAAAAGGTTTTATTTAATAGAAAAGGTATAATTTCCTATTTATAAGTCCATTTTAAAGAAAATTCTAAATTCCAGGCTTCAATTAGATTTCACTTAAAACAATTAACATCCTGTTTCTGTTCTAGGATTCAATCCAGGGCATCACATTGCATTTATATGTCATATTCTCCTCTGTCCTTTCTGTTCTGTGAATTTCTCAGAATTTATTTTTCATGACCTCAAGGGCCTTGAGGAGCACTGGCCTCATAACCAGCAGAATGTTCCCAATCTGGGCCTGTCTGATGTTTTGTTTATGAATAGGCTGGGGTTATAGATTTTTGGGGAAAGAAGCCGCGGGGGTGAGGTGTCCTTCTTATCACATCACATCAGGTGGCACATTATATCCAGATGACATCTCTGGTGAGATTGACCTTCATCAGTTGGTAAAACTGGTCCTTGCTAGGATTCTCCACTGTATGTTATTCTTTCTACCTTTCCATACTCTACTCTTTGAAAGCAAGTCAATACGTATGGCCCCCTTTCAAGACAGGAGGGATGAAGAGTTAACCTCGGGAGCTTTCCTGGAGGTAGAAGTGTCTACAGATAGTAAATAGACTATTTTGTAAGAAAGATTTGTCTCTATAAGCCCATTTATAAAAATGAAATTTGTGTTGGGGGGGTGCATTTTCCCTGTAAATCAAGTCCCACACAATATAATAAAACCTACATGTAGTGTGATATCGTTAGTCCCTCTGGTCTTTGTGATTTGAAGTATTTATATAACAAAGTGTCCCTGAAATGTATTCTTGATTTTCATCTGTAAAACAGAAGGGCTAGCCTCAAATACTAATCTTTGTTTTCTTTTGAAAATAAAAATGAAAATTCCTTTATTAAAATGTTGGAAGATACATGGTCCCACAGGGATTTAGCAAAAAGAACAAAAGATGAATTGCTGGCAAGTCTGGAAGGCATTTCTGCCAACTTTCATGGAGCATTTTTCTAACACAAATGTCACTTATCTAGAGTAGAATAATTTATTCAGTGCAGATAAACTATGGCAACTTGCATCTCAGACTACTTTAAGAGTTCAAGAGGGCTGGCGGATATTCCAGAGACAACCTCTACATTGGCAAAACACTTACACCTTCCAATTGGTTTGAAAACATTGGCCTATCAGAAAACGCAAAAAACAAAAAAATTTGCTGAATACTTACAATGTGATAGGCCTAAGGATACACTGAAAAAGGTGTCTACCCTTATGAACAGATGCCAGAAGTTCATTTCTCTGAAAATACTTCTTTGGAAATAACAAGCTGAAAAGTCTTTGTATACGACTTTTCAATGTAGTTACTGACTCTTCCATCTTTCCTTAGGGAAATGCAGCGGCGAAAACCTGTGGCTGAGTTTCACTTGGTGCTTCATTTTAACAAGTCAGAGGACCTGACATTGCTCTGGGAGCTTCTGTGGGAACTGCAGCCTAAAGACTGTTAGCTCACACTGGCCAGGGACTGAGAACTATGTGTATCTGTGGCCTCAGGATATGATGCAGTTTCTGCTGCATGTTAGGAGAGCTGCAGTTAGCTAAAGATGTTAGCCTTCATAGAAAAAGGGGAAAAATGCCAATACATTCCCATTATACTGAAAGCATAGAAAAAATATTAAAAGCAAAAAACAAACTCATAAAACATGAACAGTGCAAAATAAAAACTTTAATAAAGCTGATACATTGTGGCCAGGCATGGTGGCTCACGTCTATAATCCCAGCACTTTGGGAGGCTGAGGTGGGTGGATCACGAGGTCAGGAGTTCGAGACCAGCCTGGCCAACATGGTGAAACCCTGTCTCTACTAAAAATACAACAATTAACTGGGCGTGGTGGTGCATGCCTATAGTCCCAGCTACTTGGGAGGCTGAGGCAGGAGAATTGCTTGAACCTAGGAGGCGGAGAATTTGGTGAGCAGAGATTGTGCCATTGCACTCCAACCTGGGCGACAAGAGCTAAACTCCATCTTAAAAAGAAACAAAAACAAACAAACAAAACCTGAAACATTGTATTTCATCAAAATTAAAACTTTTTGAAAGATAACAAGAAGAAAGTCAAAGGCAGCCTACGGACTGGGAGGAAACATTTGCAAATCATATATTCAACAAATGACTTATATCTACAACATAGAAGTATTTCAACACAATAATAACTCAAAAAATTGGGCACAAAACTTGAACACAAATGTGACAAAATAATGTGTGTGAATGGTCAATGCTGCTAATCAGTAGTCATCAGAGAAATGTTAACGGTTTTAACCACAGCGAGATACACCACATTATATTAGATTGGAAGTAAACAAACATACAAAAAAACATTGATTTCAAGTGGAGAAAATCTGGAGCTGCTGGGAGTCTTGAACACTGTCAGTGAGAATGTAAAATGGTACATTCACTTTGGGAGTCAGTTTGGCAATTTTTTAAGAAGTTAAACATATACTTACCATAGAACTTAGCAATCCCATTCTATTTACCCCCCAAAAATGAAAATGTATATTCACATCAAAACTTCTATGTTAATAGTCACAGTAGCTGTATTTATAATATCCAAAACCTGGAAACAAACCCAAATGTCTGTCAACTGGAGAATGAAAAACAGTCATAGTGTATCCATGTGGTGGATACTATTAAGAAATAAAAAGACATGTGCTTTTAGATGTCTTCCACAACATGACTGGACCTCAGAATAATTATACTGAATTGAAAGAAACTCAGACCCAAAAAGAATATACATTGTATTATACTATTTATGTAAAGTTCTAAAACATACAAACTATTCCATAGAGAAGAAAGCAGGTCTGTCGTTATTGAATATGGGGTGGAGGAAAGGATTTCTGATCACAGAGTGTGAAGAAATTTGGGGGAGTGAATTAGTCCATTTTCACACTGCTATAAAGAACTTCCCTGAGACTGGGTAATTTATAAAGGAAAGAGGTTTACCTGACTCACAATTCCATATGGCTGGGGAGGCCTCAGGAAACTTACAATCATGATGGAAGGAGAAGCAAACACATCCTTCTTCACAAGGTGGCAGGAAGGACAGGAGCAGGGGAAACTGCCACTTACAAAACCATCAAATCTTGCAAGAACTCACTCATTATCATGAGAACAGCAGGAGAAACCACCCCCACAATCTAATCACCTTCCATCAGATCCCTCCCTTGACATGTGAAGATCACAATTTGAGATGAGATTTGTGTGGGGACACAGAGCCAAACAATATGAGGGAGTGATAAAAAGATTTGTTGTTATGATTATTGTAATGACTTTATACATATATGTATATGTCAAAACTGATCACATCTTATAACTTAAATTTATGCAATTTATTTACTTCAATTATACTTGATAAAGTTGTTTAAAAAAACTTAACATTGCATGATGTTTTGTTCAAATGATCTGATTATTTCTCCTCTAATTCAGTGGATATTAGTAAAATGTAAACTCTTTCTAGAGGAGACAAATGACATCCTAAATAACATTACATATTGCATATGAGAATGATATGGAATCCCAGTCATATCAGAGTAATAATTATTTGTCTCATAAACTAATCTAGATAATTGCACAATCATTCTGCCTGTCATAGATCTCGTGGTTTAAAATACTCTGAAATTACAGTTGATCCTTGGCATTTATAGCTTTGACATTCACAGTTTCAACAGCTCCCAGACACCTCAAAGACCCAGGATGGGGAACAGTTGGTATTTTGCTAAGGCAGAAACTTGAGGAGAACACACTGCTGGCCAGGCATGAGAAGTTAGTCGTGTGAATCACGAGTAACATCAGCCCACAGCCCAAGTGCACTTCTGACCACAGTTTTGCTCACATCCTTGCTGGGTTTGCAGTGGCCCTAATTAAGTGATCATATGTGTGCAAGCATGCATACATGTCTGTCTACAGCAGGTAACTCAGAGAAAGAAAAAAGGTGGTTAACTTGTGGTTGGAGGACATGCCTTACATGCCAATCTTAACGAAGTGTGCCTTAGTCATTGTATTGATTTGGGAAATAGTCATTGAACTCAGACCAGGTGCCTTGCAATGCAGATGCGCCAACCTTTTTCCTTTTGGGTTCAGAGCCCACCAGGGGAGACAAACACTGCCAAAGTCAGCAATTATAAGCATTATCAATGTCAGGGGGGGCATCAAGGGGGCTGTGGAAGTATCTGCTGTCTAGGGTGGGATAGGATGTCAAGCCAGCCTTGCCTGAGAGAGGGAGGGCTGAACTGAGATTAGAAAAGTGAAATGGGCCGGGCATGGTGGCTCACACCTGTAATCCCAGCACTTTGGGAGGCCGAGGTGGGTGGATCACGAGGTCAGGAGTTCAAGACCAGCCTGGCCAAGATGATGAAACTCTGTCTCTACTGAAAATACAAAAAAAGAAAAAAATAATAGCCAGGCGGGCACCTGTAATCCCAGCCACTTGGGAGGCTGAGGCAGAGAATTGCTTGAACCTGGGAGGCGGAGGTTGCAGTGAGCCGAGATTGCGCCACTGCGCTCCAGCCTGGGCGACAAGAGTGAGACTTGTCTCAAAGAAAAAGTGAAACAGCCTGAAGGAAGGAACAGGAGGCTGAATGGCAGGGACTGTTGAGGAGGAACATTCTAGGCAGAGGAAACAGCATGTGCTAAGCTAAGGGGTGCTTGGAAGAAGGAAATTAGCCAAGGTAGTCTTTTAAGTTATGGATATTTCAAAAACTATTGCTCATAAATGCCCAGTCTGTTGTTTTATATGAAAAAAAGATCGATCATCTTGTCTTTGGAATCTATGTTACTTTTATATTTTAACTTTTGTGGACTAATTTGCTATAGATTTTTGTGTTCTGCTTTTGGGGCATTTCATTTCTGGGAACATACAGTTTGAAGCATGAACAATACATAGCTTTTCTTGATTTTTTTCAGTGTGATTGTTTTTATAAGGTAACTGTATTAGCTGAATTCAAATTCCCTGAAGGGAAGGTCAAATTGTTTTGTACAAAGATAACAAATGATAAATCACAAATTCAATCACCAATTATGAATGTAGAAGTCACTACTGAGGTTTAGTCTCTCCAAAAGATACAATAAAATTATCCAACACAGTTGATAAAAGACATCATTAAGGAAAAAAAAAAAACTTTAAAGATTTTTAACTCCCAACTTGTCATTATAAAACAAATAGCAAATTTTCTTGATTTTAATAAGTCATTAATTGTAAAATACACTTTCAATTTAAAGAGCTGTTTATTTCACAAGAGAAAGAAGAACAACACTACCACGTTAAATATAGCACACTGATTGTCACATGTATTTTAATTTTGGAAATGCTGTAAAACTTAAATATTGGAAAAAAAAGTTTTAGAAAGAAAATAGCCACTCTAAGAATAACATCTTTTGAAAAGGCTGACTGTGTGCTAAGTCCTTTACTCAGCTCTTGTCATTTTATCCTCAGGAAAACCCTAAGTGGCTAAGTCCTTTTTTTATTTTTATTTTTTATTTTTGGGATGGAGTCTCACTCTGTCGCCTAGGCTGGAGTGCAATGGCACAATCTTGGCTCACTGCAACCTCCACTTCCCAAGTTGAAGTGATTCTTCTGCCTCAGCCTCCTGAGTAACTGGGATTACAGGCGCGCACCACCATGCCCAGGTAATTTTTGTATTTTTAGTAGAGATGGGGTTTCACCATGTTGGTCAGGCTGGTCTCGAACTCCTGATCTCATGGTCTGCCTCCCTCAGTCTCCCAAAGTGCTGGGATTACAAGCGTGAGACACTGCGTCTGGCCCTAAGTCCTATTTCTATCTTTGCTGTACAAATGTGCAAGCCAGGGTTCAATGCAGCTGAGCAGCTGAGTCAAGGCTAGAAAAGCTTTTACATCAATGAAATTTCCGTTACCAGGTCACACAGGAAGTTAGCAGGAGAGAGGAGAATCTTTGCAGTTCCCCTCGTCTCCTGGCAGAATTTTGCAACAGGATTACCTCCTAATAGGTCACAATGCCATGCCATCTCCCAAAGAGATGAACCTAAAAACAAGGAAGAAAATTATAAACTAGCCATCCCTTGCTCCCCAACAAACCTCGGTTCAAACTGAAGTTCCCAGTGTTCTGTTTTTGGTCTGCCAAATTGAGTGTCTTTGTGATATGTTAATCAGGACAACTAATCTCTCTAAAGCTGGCTGCAAAGCTTCTAGATCACTTAATAAGAACCCTCTGATGGGAATGGGAAGTAAATGAAGATGATTGATTTCCGCAATTTCAGTGTTTTAAAACACTGGTAGCTTTATGCAATTTAGGTGAATGGAAAAAGAGTGGCTACTCATTATGAAAAAACAATGATGGTAGACTTGTACATAGGCAGAGAGAGGAGGCAGTAAAGAAAAAATATGAACAGGAAATGCTTTTGTTTATTGTTTGGTTTGGCTTTATGTATGCTTATTTCGAATATGAAAAAGATAAAATTCAAATAATAATTGCATTTAAATAAATTCAGATCATACAGAATGGGCATCATGAGGCTTGCTTTGCCTGTGGTGAAGTTCAAGTGAAACAGTGGGAGAAAACATTTTTTCAACTGTAAAGAGCCATTTAAAAGTAAGGGGTTACTATCACAATAGTTATCAATTTCTCCCCCAGCGCCAGAACAAGTTTGGCATGCAATTTAAGGAAGTGTTATGTATCATGAGTTCATGCATATTCTTGCAGCACAGAAAACAGCCGATGGTGTGCCTTTTTGTTCTCGATCATTCAACTCTTGTTTTATGCATCTAAATCTTCTTGCTAGAGATATTCTTAGCTCTAGACATTGCCTCCCAGGTCCTTCATTGTGATTCTGATTGTCAGAGAGGAATGCAATGAATATGTGGGTTACTAGGAGATACTCTTTGGAGGTTTTATGCACTTTGCCCTTTTTGATATACAAAGGCAATGTAGGAGACAACCAAGTAAACATTCTAGAGCCAGGTCCTGGAGATTCTTACACTGTGAACATCAGGCTTACCTGTGTAGCCTGGGATGTACTAGAAATTCAGTAAATATTCATGCAACAAATGAATAAATACATATCTGAAGAAACTTACATAATATAAATCCTTCGTTAAAGGCAACATGTAAAAGAAAGCAGCTTGGCTCTTCATTAAGGAAATGCTGAATGGGTTAATGTGTTCAAATTCTGACAGAGAGCTGGTCTCAAATTCCAGCAGTCACTGACCAGCTGAATACCTGGGAAAAGTGTGGTGTGTCTTTCTCTCTCATCTGTTTTCTTTCCTCTCTTCCCTCCTCCTCCTCCTCTGTTTCTTCTTCTCTTTCACTTTCTCTCTCCTCATATTTAAAAACTTGGATTTAGTCATATTTCTTCATTGATGTCATATTACTTTATCATTTGTCCTGTGGTGTTACGATATATACAGGTTTTCATCCAGGGCTCCTGGCTCCTAACTCCTTTAGCCCTGTTACAGTCTTTTGTTGCACTGTTGGGGGTGTCGTAGGCTTCAGGGGCAGCCTCTGACCTTCCCCCACTCTTCTTTCACCTGTCTCCCACTACCTTTCTGATTGTGGGTCTTAACATCCTCCCCAGAGAGGGTCCCACCCTATACTATGAGGGGAAGGAATGCTAATGTCATCAAACTTCCACAAAAACCCAAGAACACTGGTTGATCAGGTGGAGGTTTCTGGAAAGTGGCTCCCGGTAAGGGGGACATGGAAGCTCTCTGCTCCCTGTTTCCCACACCTCACCCCAGGCATCTCTTCATCTGTATCCTTTGTAACATCCTTTATAAGAAACTTGTAAATGTAAGTAAGTGTTTCCCTGAGCTCTGTGAACCACTCTAGCGCATTAATCAAACCCAAAGAGGCAGTTGTGCAAACCCCAACTTGAAGGAGGTTGGTCAGAAGTTCTGGAGGCCTAGACTTGCTACTGGTGGCTGTGCAGTGGGGCAGTCTTGGCAACTGAGCCTTCAACCTGTGAAATCTGACGCTATCTCTGGGTAGGGTCATAACTGAATTGGAGGTCACCCAGTTGGTGCCTGCTGCTTGGTCGTGGGGAGAAAACCCACACAGTTGATCACAGAAGTCTTCTTCTGTGTTGATGATTGTTACTGCTGTGTGAGAGCAGAGGAAAAACATAGTTTGGGAGTTTTAGAGAGTTTTTTCCCTATACAGTTTCTTACAGGGCTCCTCTTTCATTTTAATTTGTCATTCATTTGTCATTTTGTCCCCATAATTCCCTCTAGCTCACCTACTCAACCCATAGGCACCCATTCAAATGTATTTAACTTCAATCTCTTTGTTTACGTTTGTTCTTGCAAAACTAATGCAAGGATTGTTCATCATGCACACATTTGTATGTGATGTAAATACACTGTGAAGTGTGTAGGTGTGCACATATGCATGTGTGTGTGTGTGTAATTTTAACATAGGTGGATAAATATGGTTCTTTCTTTGGAATGAGCCTTTGTCCTTTTCGGCGCTAGGGATTTAAGATCCATCTATATTTCTTTCTTACCCTCACATTTTGTTTTTCATCTCTCTCAGTGATGGACACATAGATTGATTCTTAACCTCCTGCAGTGAAAATTATTACACGGATTTCCTGTGGACCTGTGTGATAATTTCTTCAGATTTTACACCCAGGAGCCAAATTGCTGGTACATGGGTGTATACTTTATTTGCCTAAGTGCTGGCAGATTATATTTCAGAATCTCTAATTCTTTGTGATTTTATGTATCAAAAGAGGATAACAGCATATGCTATGGTTTGAATGTGTCCTCCAGAATTCACGTATTGGAAACCTAATTCCCAGTGTGACACTGTTGGGACACTGCATCTAATGGAAGGTGTTTAGATAATGAGGTTTCTTCCCTAATAAATAAATAATGAGGTTTCTTCCCTAAAAGATAGGTTTCTTCCCATTATAAAAAGGGTTTATGGGAGTAGGTTCTCTCTTCTACACTCTTGCCCTTCCATTGTTTTGCCATGTGATGATGCAGCCGGAAGACGTTGACCAGATTCTAGCACCTTGATATTGGACTTTCCAACATCCAGAACTGAGTCATTACATTTCTACTCATTGTAAATTACCCAGTCTCAGGTATTCTGTTACAGCAGCACAAAATGGACTAAGATAGCTTCTAATACACAAGTTTATGGTGTGGTTTCGGTGAGAGGCGACCTGTGAAGCACTAAGTCCATGGCACATGATCTGTCAGCCACATGTCAGCATATGACCTGTCTGCTCCACCTTGTGCTTCTGGCATCCAGGTAGCAACCTATGGATGATGGTGCCCTGTGGCCACTCAGCCTGACAGAGTTTCCTGTAATCTGGGTGATTTAGGGGAGTGATTCTCAAACCGTTTCTAAGTATCAAGATCACCTGGGGCAGGAGCGGGAGATGGGGCTTGTGAAAAGAAACTATAGAATTCTACCCATTTCAGTATCAGTAAGTGCAAGATGGAGACTGAAAATGTGCATTTCCAACATGTTCTCAGGTGCTGCTGCTGCTGCTGCTGCTGCTGGTGGTTGTCCTGGGTCTACAGTTTGAGAATCTTTGTTCAGGGCAAGGTGGGGGTGGAGAGGTGAGGTTGAGGCACCAGAGTGACTCAGTGGAAGAAGCAGTACATCTTGACAGCATCAGCAAAATAAGCGTTCTGAACTAGAGAACAATTTTAGAATTGGATGTTGGAACTTACAGAAACTGCATCTAACTAGTAATCCAGGAAAAATCAATATTTTGTTTTCTTTGCTTACTTTTATCTTGCCAGTCTTCCTTCCCCAATGTCTTCCTTTCTCTTGCTCTCTCTTCCCCCTACCTCCTTTCTATCTTCCTTTTATTTGCTTATTTATTTATCTTATTTTAAGGCACCCTATTCTTTCTTTGTGCAAATAATTTAAGAATACAAAAATGATCCTCTCCACAATCTGTGACCTAGTTTGAACTGGAATCACATTTTAGCTTGAGCCTTTATAGATCAAACTTGCACTGTTCTTCTGTCATGAATTATTTTATTCCTAAAAGTCTATGTTTTCTTATCTATCTTATAATCCTAAAAATAAATGAAAGATAAATAAGATAACAGATATATTCAGGTAACTTTAAATCTCTGTACCTCAGTTTATTAATTGGTATAATGGAGGTAATTTTGCTTGCTTCTTAGGGTTTCTGTGAAAAATAATGTAGTTAATACATGTAAAGAACTAATGAGTGTTTGGCACATAAAAGTCAATGAATGTTGTCTGGGCATGGGGGCTCATGCCTGTAATCCCAACACTTTGGGAGGCTGAGGTGGGTGGATCACCTGAGGTCGGGAGTTCCAGACCAGCCCGACCAACATGACGAAACCCCATCTCTACTAAAAAGACAACAGTTAGCCGGGCGTGATGGTGCGCACCTGTAATCCCAGCTACTCAGGAGGTTGAGGCAGGAGAATTTCTTGAACCCAGGAGCCGGAGGTGGCAATGAGTGGAGATGGCACCAGTGCAACCCAGCCTGGGACACAGAGTGAGACTCCATCTCCAAAAAAAAAAAAAAAAACCAAAAAGTCGATGAATGTTAGCTATCATTGCCACTACTTATTAGTTAATGCCATATGAAAACCAAGTTGGAAATATTTAGAGGTGGGAATAGGGTAGAGTGAGGAGGAGTCTGGTGGCCTGGAAGGGGAGCATGTATGCATAGCTGGCCTGTGGGACTAGATGTTGCTTAAATGAAAATACAATCATGTTTGTACTGCAGCTGATTTCTGTCTTAGTTACGGATGGCATTCAGCTGTAACAGAAACCCTAAAATAACAGTTGCCTGAACCATGTAGCAGCTTTTTTGTTTGTTTGTTTCACATGCTTGCAATCCAGAGATGGGATCCAAGCTTCTTCTCCTGTGTTGGTGCCTCATGTGTGGCTTTGTGTTTGTTTCACATGCTTGCAATCCAGAGATGGGATCCAAGCTTCTTCTCCTGTGTTGGTGCCTCATGTGTGGCTTTTGTTCCCATGTCATCTTTGAGGTTCAGCCGTCCTGTCCAAGTTCTAGCCCAGATGGGGGAAGGAGACAGTGGGGATGGAGATGTCCTGTAAAGACATTTCCCAGTGCTCATGCATGATGCTTCTTTCTGTGTCCCCTTGGCTGGAATTTAGACACACGTTCATATTGGGTGCAGCTGAAGATTGTATTCTTGGGAGGAGGACACAGGGGAGGCTAGCATTGAATTCTCCATTCCAGGAAGCTGTAGGTCAACTGAAAACTGAACTTCTGTTTCTATGGGAGATGGGAGAATGGCTCTTGGAGGACACCTGGAAATTTCTACTGTATCCCCATCTCTGTTAAACTCCAGATCAAAGAAACAGACAAAACCAACCACAACAGGTTTTCATCTGCATTCGTTCCAATTGCTGCTGTAGCAATTAGCACAAACTTGGTGGCTTAAAACAATGCAGATTTATTTTCTGAACATTTTTGAAGGTCAGAAGTCTCACGGGACTAAAATCAAGCTTTGTTGATGGAGCTGCATTTCTTCTAGAAGCTCTGGGGCTGAATCTGTTTCTCTGTCTTCTAGAGGTCCCTGCATTTCTTGACACATGACCCCATCTTCCGTCTCCAACACCAGCAGCATAGCATTTTCCAGTCTCTCTCTTTCTGACCCTCCTCTCCCTTCTCATAAAAACCCCTGTGATGGCACTGGGGCCACCTGGACGGACAGCCCAGGATCATCTTCCTCTCTCAAGATCCTTAACTGAATCCCACATGCAAAGCTCTTTCTGCCATGTCAAGTAACACATTCACAAGCTTGAGGGATTAGGACATAGGCATTTTGGGGAAACATTATTCAGCTTATTACATCCTCCTTGCTCCCAAAACTCCAAACTCTTCAAAATTATGATGCCCTCTGTTACATTTTTATTCTCCAGTGATCTAGTCCTCTCAGTTGCATTAACTGGAAATTTCTGTTTTGAGCAGTAGCCTTTCTTTTTAACAACTGCATCCAATTTGCTGGTATATCCGTTGATTCTTTTGTGTTAGTGCTTGTCAAGGTTCTTCCAGGATTCTCAAATTGGAAGAACCTGTCTCTTGATAGTGAGAAAACCTTCCTATCCTGAGGATTTCTTCCTCTAGTATTTGCCACTGTCCTGTTCCTACTCATGTAATAGAGTGGGTTGCTTTTACAGCAATTATTTGGCTCCGAATATTGGGTCAAGTCTGACTGTGGCTCTGTGTAATCAGAAGTTTTTCCACAAAAATTGTGACTCAGCTCATCACAATATATAATTATACATATCAGTTGATATTAAATATATCAGAATATATATTAATATAAAATAGTGTAATATAAATATATAATATACAGTATATAATAAAATAATATTTAACATATTTTTATAATATCTGATTTAATTAATGCTATATATTAACATATAGTAATATAAATATATAACATAATATATCATATAATATTTATATATTATGTATAACATTATAAAATATGAAATAATATAAAAATATATAACATATATCATCTGACATAATGTATATTAATATATAGTAATATATGATATATTAATATATAACATACTATTGTAATACATTTTATAATACATGCATATTACATATTAATATATGTAATATATTATATAAATATGTGACATATATCTGCTATATATTTAATATCTGATATATACAATTATATATTTTATATATTTGTATAATATATATTATATTACCAATTATATATTATATATTTTTATATATTATTATATATTAATATATAACATTATATATTAGTATATATCTGATATAATATATACAAATCATATATCACATATATGCTATAATGCCATAATACATATAATTATATAAGTATATATTATGAATATATATTGTTCATATAATGAATATATTATTATATGATGTTATAATTAATGATATATAATATATATCATTTATAATATATATCATTCATAATATATTATATGTCATTCATTTTTTAATATAATAAAAAAGAATGAGGACAAGTACCTGGGAGAATGGTATATATAAAAATTATGTATAATAATTAAAGGCATTCTTATATTACATAGGCATTTTTTATTACATTTTTATATTACATAATTATATTGTATAACTATGATAGTATACATTATATCAATGTATCATATATTAATATAATATAGTTATATATAGTCATATCCATTACATATTAATAATTATATTAATATAGAATAGTATACTATGTAATTATTGGCAATAATTACTATATATATTATATGTAATATATATTAAACTGTTATATATATTTTATATATATATAACTTTTTGTTCATGTGCTCTAGTGCTTACTAATGAACCAGGGCATGAATTTCGATATCAATCCCAGTTCTTAGTTGTAAATGTCACATTTGGCCATGTCTATTGGATATTATTTCTGATGACTTATTTCAATAATGGGGAGGTGATAATTTGATCTGTTTTAAATCGGGGCTTCCTGGTAATATGACAGTGCGTTCCATTTGACTGAGGGTTTCTTCAGTATTGTTCCTCATTCAACTTCTAAAAAATGTTCCATATATTTTTTTTCTTCAGGAATTTTATAGCTGTGCCTCAACTATCTGCTTTACTTAATACATTTATTATCTCATAAAACAACTGTTAGCAGGTGAGGACAGGTACATTTTAATCACCTTCTGTGCACCTCGTAGGATCTTGCCCAGTAGTATTAGCACACGGTTCCTTGGGATCTGGGTCATGGTGTTCCCAAGGTACACTGCCTGCACATGGAGACTCCACCAATGTTTGTTGAATGAATGAGGATAAGTGCATGGAAGAACACTGATTAATTGTTTTTGAATAGTTGACAAGGTTTGAATTAGGTTAATACTCTTTTTTATTATTTGTTAATAGAAATGGCGACCTATTGATTTCTAGTATAGGAATCTAGTTACTGATAGATATGCTGTAGGCAAGTTGTGTGTCTGAGAGTTTTTTCATTTAGGAGTTTAGTTAAAATTAAGGGACAATGCCAAGAAATGAAGCCCAACTTTAGCGTATTCCCAATTAAATGCCTGAAATCTCTTTGGTAAGTAGGTGGCATATAAACAAATGCATATAAAAAGAATTCCAATGATCTACAATGGTTAAAAATGACATATTTTATTTTAAGTCAATTTTCTCATTATTACAATATTATTAAGTTAGTTTTCTCATTAATAGAGATTTATACATTCCATGTAGTATTTTCCAGTGTTCCTTTGATAATTTTTATTTTCTGCTGTCTGATTATAAAAAGTAAAGCTTACTATAGAAAATGTTGGAAAAAAAAGAACCATACCAAAAAATCCTATGCTATTCAGATAATACTATTACTTTCTTGATAAACTTTCTATGGATATTTATAATAAGTACAATTTTAGTTCTTTCTGTATGTGTGTATTATTGTGATTACATGGTATTTTCAGGCCTGCTTTTATTTTATTCAGCATTATATTAGAATTATTTCCCCATGTCATTAAATATTCTTTGAGAATATTTTTCTTCCAGTGGTTGTACAATATGACATTACACGGATACATCAACATGATTTAAGCAGTATTCTGTTCTTTGGCATTTAGTTGAATATCCTTGTATATATGTGTGCTTTTATTTTTTTTCTCCCACAGTTTAATAAGAATTGACTCCTACCTATGAAGTAATTGGTTAAAGGTTTGAGACTATCTTAAGGCATCTGATGCACATCAACACATTTTTCAGAAAGTGCTGCCAATTTCACTAACACAGTGAAAGGGAATTCTTATGGTATGCCATTGCCTTTGCTAAATATTGCTATTTTATTTAAGAAGATGACCAGTTTGATGGATTCATATTACAAGCTCCCAGTGATTTAAAATAGAGAGTTCTCTAAAATAATATGGACCACAAGGGACCTTCAATTTTCAGAAGCCTAAAAGTTGTAGATTGTATTGTATAGGATAGTAGGTATAGATGTTATGAGAGCCTAGAAGAAATAGCTGCTTATTGAATGATAACATTTTGACTGTTTTTTTTTTTTTAAATCAGAGCAACCATCCCTGTCACTCTATTATTAGTTTCTCAGAAAAGCATGGCGTTGAATACTTTCCTATTTAGATGGTCCTCCCACCACCTGCATCCAATCCCTAATTAGCTACCCTCTATGGGAATAGGTATAGAAATGTGTTGGAGATATTTTTTTTTCTTCAGCTTTTAAGTTCAGTGGTACATGGGCAGATGTGCAGGTTTGTTACACTGGTAAGCATGTGCCATGGTGTTTGGTGTGTGGCGTTTGGTTTTCTTTCTTTTTCTTTTCTTTTTGAGATGGAGTCTCACTCTGTCGCCCAGGCTGGAGTACAGTGGTGCGATGTCGGCTCACTGCAACCTCCACCTGCTGGGTTCAAGCAATTCTCTGCCTCAGCCTCTCAAGTAGTTGGGATTACAGGCACCCACCACCACGCCCTGCTAATTTTTCTATTTTTAGTAGAGATGAGGTTTCACCATCTTGTCCAGGCTTGTCTTAAACTCCTGACCTTGTGATCCACCCGTTGGCCTCTCAAAGTGTTGGGATTACGGTTGTGAGCCACTGTGCCTGGCCAGCGTTTGGTTTTCTGTTTCTTGTATTAGTTTGCTGACGATAATGGCTTCCAACTCACATGATCTCTTTCCTTTTTATGGCTGCATAGCATTCCATGGTGTATATGTACCACTTTTTTAATCTGGTCTATCAATGATGGGCATTTAAGCTGAATCCATGTCTTTGCTGTGTGTCTTGATAATAGAATGATTTATATTCCTTTGGATGGAAATACTATTTTCTTCTTAAAATTTGAATAGCAGATCTATGCCTACTTTAAAATATAGAAACCAGGTCATTTGGAATGTGTTAAAGCTTTGTGGCATCTAGCAAAAATTGAATATATGTGTTTCAGAGTTATTTTTACCTTATTCATCAAAGAATAAGGGGCTTATTTCCCAAATTAATTTATATGTGACTCCCTCAAGGTGAATATCCAGAGTCATTTTGTTCATCATTATAAAACCTTACTCATAGAGGATGATCAAAATATACCTGATGCACAGAGAGAAACCCATATTATTTAGTTATAGATGACGGAATACTGTAAGAGGTTTAGGCTCATAGGAAAATTTTCTTAATCTAGAGGACATATTGCACACAAGAGGTAACAAAAAAAGAAATGGCAGAGGTTAGAGTTTCACTTTTGATTAAAGAAAATCCTTTCCAACAAGAGAATTAATATGTTTTCTCACTCCTAAGCCCACTTTAGTTTCCTTCCAAGCTAGAAGAACAGGAAAAATAAGTGAAACTCAGCTCTCCGTTGATGACTGTCTAACCGTTGGTGGTTTGCAGGCTTGTATTCTATTCTGTCTGATGAGGACATCACATTCAGGCACAGGTTCTTGAGAATCGCATTGGCTATCACAAACTCCCCGTTGCATAACTTGTATCACAACAAAGCCTTTGACTTTGGTTCTTTCTTCTCCTCTCTGAGGAACCCAGTGTGAGGAATCCAGTGCGGCATAGCTCTTTGTAGTCTATCCATCTTCCTTTGACCTTTCTCACACACCCATGAAAAAGATACTTTATGAGCACTATCATTTTCTCACTTTTTTTTTTCTTATTTGTGTATATCTTTAACATCCCTTTACACACAAATTACTTAGCAAAAATTGGTTGGATGTTCTTGAGTGATTTTATTCATTCCATTCCTTGGCACTTAAGTATTTTGTTCACCTTTTAGGAGCAAAGCACTGGAACCAAATCACCCCAGGTCTCTACTGGGAATCATACATTAATAAAATCCTCAACCAAATCTACACGTAATTGCTACCAATAAAAATACCTTAATGGTAATGAACATAGTGCTATGAGATTGTTTAGTAGGATTGTTTGACTCAGTAAGAAAAAGTAGACGGAGAGGAGGATTTCTGGCAAAAGAAAGGGCCTACAAAGACGCTGAAACATTGGAAGAATGAAAGGCCTTTGTAGATGAAACTCAAGAGAGAAAGAAGATGAGATCTATTGAGGCTGGGGTAGGAAGCAAAGGCTCGATTATTCAGAACCTTGCAGGATTTTAGTCTTTGATCCTAAGAGCAATAAAAAGTCACTGAAATATTTTAAGTAGAGGGTGACATGATTGTTTTTGCTTTTTGTAAATAAACTTTCTATAGAGAATTTCGAGTATATTTTAAAAATGGAAAAATATTAAGCCTCCGTCTACTGGCTAACACTGTTCAACTCATGGCCAATTATGTTTCAGCTGTGACCCAACCCACACACCCCTGCATCTTGTCACATTTATTTGAAGTAAATCTCACATACCTTATCATTACATCACTAAGCATATCTTTAAAAGTCAAGAACTCTCGTTCCAGAAAGTAAGCAGGAATATCTTTTAAAAGCTCCAGTAATTTTTAATACATAATATCATCAAATATCCAGTGTTCAAATTTTCTCAATTGTAGTGTGTGCGTATGTATACTTTCTTTGAATCAGGGTTGAGATAAGGTTCATAAGTTGCAGTTATTGATTTATCTTAGGTGTGTTTTAAACTGTACACTTTTCTACCATCTCTATTTTTATTCCTTGCAATTCATTTGTAAAGAACCATGTTGTTTATGCTATGGCATATCCCACTGTCTGAGTTTTGATTGGTGCGTTTCCATGGTGGCTTTAACATATTTCTCTGCCTTTGGTATTTCCTGCAAATTAGATCTCGAGAGGCTTTATACATTGTGGATTTCTGTTATTTTAATGTCGATCTCATAGGTGGTGTTTTAATCATGAGGAGACACATAGTTGTCTGTTTTTTCCCTCTTTTAGTGATATTAGCAGCCATTGACAATCATTGCCTAACTTCCATTAATTTACTGGAGCTTTAAATAGTGATGTTTGAGTTCTATTATTTCTTCTTCATTCATTCCAAGAAGTGGAACGTTTTATAAACGGAAGTTTCTTCATCAGCTGTTTAGTTACCCTGAGTTCGAACCCACATAGGAGAGGGAGGAGAAATATGCTGGTCTTTCCCTTTACTTAACATTTTAAAAATAACAAATACGTTTTCTAAATTTCCCCAATGAGGGATTTTTTTTCATTTGACTTTATTTTTAGAATCAGTATAAATGTATGGATTTAAACTTATTTTGTTGTTTTAATGAATTGTACTAATTGTCTTCATAGGCCCATATAGCAAAGTCAGCATTAAGTCTTAGGACTATCAGAATTCCCACCTACAGCCTCAGCTGAGGCCTGGAAGTCGAGCCTAGGCTGTCTGGGCATTATATAACAGGAGATTGGATGGGGGTAATGAAGGGCATGTGAAACTCCTTGGCTTGCCCCTTGTTAATTTGTGTCTTGAAATGTCCATATCATCTCAAAGGTTCTAAGAATGGTCTGGCCCAGAGATGGGAGGGAGGCAGTCATAAATGTGGAAAATCAGATCAAGGTTATTATATTAATTTTCTGCGGTATATGCTTTACCACAAATTTAGTGACTTAAAACAGCACTCATTTATTATATCAGTCTCCATAGATCAGGAGTCTAGGTACACAGCTGATTCTCGTGCTTGGAACCGCACCAGATTGAAATCAGGTGCTAGCCGTGGCTGCACGCCCATCTGAGGCTTGGGGTCCTCTTCCAAGCTCACTGGTGGAAAAATTTAGCCCCTTGCTATTGTAAGACTGAATCCCACAGCTCCCAGAAGCCACCCGCTGTTTCCTGTTATGTGGAACTGCCCAAAACAGGGCAGTTTTCGTCTCTATTCCTCTGAGTCTCTGACCGCTGCACCCTCTTTGAATGGGCGTTGCTGATTCGGGCAGGCTCACCCAGGATAGTCTCCCTTTTAATTAAAGTTAACCAATTATGATTTTTAATTATGTCTACAAATATATCCTTTAACCTTTTCATATAATGTAGTCTAATCAAGGGAGTATTACTTGGAGGAGGGCGGATTCCTGGATGACTTTGGCGGACCTAGCTTTCCCACCTCCTGTTTGTAGTTCTCAGAATAACTCTAGAATGTACTGAGAATGTTGCACCCTGAGATAAGGAGGAAGGGGGCGGAACAACCCAGGCTATGTCTGCATTCTTCCTAGAACAGAGTGTTCCGCAGCACGTGGGCTCATCGAGCCAGGTGCAGCCCATGGTATATAAATCCAGAGCAGTGCTGGGGTTTCTCAGCTGTGATGGGATGTGGGGCATGCGCAGATGAGACTCCATCTGTCCGAAGCTGCTTTCCTGAGCCTTGGAGGATAGTTTCGTCATGGCTCCTAGACTTCCATTTATCCTTGCTGCTAATCTGTGAGTGACAGGTCTGCTTTGCCAGACTTGCGTGAGCGTTCTATTTCACTGGACTAGACCTAAGAACTTTTACATTATTCTACCATGTTCATAGGGGAAGGGATGAAACAAGGGCCTCACTGAGGGCCATGGTAGAATTTTTCTATCTCAAATGTTTTGAGTTTACCATGAACTCATCATATTGCTGAGTGCGAGGCATAGCCAATCTCTGGGCCTCGATTTCCCTGCTTATACACTGAATATACTAAACTAAATTATTCCTAAGGCCCTCTCAACAATAATATTCTATGAGTTTACCAATCTGCTTTTCTTACAGTGTTTTTGATAGTTGTTTTTTAGGTTTATGTTTTAGAGCAGTTTTAAGTTTACTACAAATTTGAGAAAAAAGTACAAAAGGGGTCAGGTGTGGTGGCTCACTTCTGTATTCCCAGCACTTTGGGAGGCTGAGGAGGGTGGATAACCTGAGGTCAGGAGTTTGAGACTAGCCTGGCCAACATGGGAAAACCCCGTTTCTACTAAAAATACAAAAAATTAGCCAGGCGTAGTGGTATGTGCCTGTAATCTCAGTTACATGGGAGGCTAAGGCAGGAGACTTACTTGAACCTGGGAGGCAGAGATTGCAGTGAGCCGAGATCCGGCCATTGTACTCCAGCCTGGGCAACAGAGTAAGACTCTGTCTCAAAAAAAAAAAAAAAAAAAAACATAAAAAACAAAAAACAGTACAAAAGGTTCCCATACACCCTCTGCCCCCATTTCCCCACAGATGCACAGCCTCCCCCACTGTCAGCCCCCGCACCAGAGGGGTACACATGTCAAAATGGGTGAATGGACATTGACACCTCATTGTTACCCAAGGTCCATAGTTTACATTAGGTTTTTATTCATTTGACTTTTAGTTTTATTTCCCAGCTTTATTGAGCTATAATTGACAAAGAAAGACTATCCATTTAAAGCTGTATTCACAATTTAATGAATATTGGCCCCAGTGCTTAACATTGACACTTTCCACAAAAAAGGAAAAAAGTCCCCAAATCAGTTACTGCAAAAAGACACAGTTGTAAATACTTAAATGAGCTCTACCACTTGGATGGGTGGTTTTTTACACAGACCGTAAGTCAGTCATTGAGTTTAGAAGGCTTGATGTACTTAAATCTAGCTTTACAGAAACCATAAATTTGCCTTTCCAAGATAAATACTTATTTTAACAGGGTATGTTCATGTGTTTTTCTTTTTCATTGCGCAATTCATTCTAAAAATAAAAACGTGAAAAAATGTTTCATTGTTTTACAGAAATTGGAACATACTACAGTGAGTAATTTTTAATAAGAGAAACAGCATAATTAGTAGGAACCCCAGTTGATAAAATATATGTTTAATTTAAGCAATTGGTAAGCTACTTTTAAACTCAGATTAAAGTTAAGTACAGTACTTGGAATTATTTTTATGTGCAATTTAGGCCTCTATATAACAATATATTTAAGTATTTACTATAGAATCCTGGGGAGAAAGTTCAAATCTAATAGCTACTTAACAGGGTGTCACTTCAACTCCTGGTGTTTATCCCCTTAAACTTTTGTCTACTTGAAACACAAACTATGTGAAAGAGACCATGGCCTAGTCCAGGAGGGCCAGGGATGATTTGCAGTAGGTTATGCAAATTGGTGTAAGACAATGTGGTCACTTTTTAAAACAAGGTATTTGTTCATAGCCTTTAATAGTTATAGGTAGAAAACAGCTGTAAATATTTACTACAGGTTTGTTCCAGGGTGGCATATTAAAATGAATGCGATTTCAGTCTGAATGATGGAGACATTGATGTATATAATATGTATTTAGACAAGCAGACACAAAAGCAGACCTACATTCTGTCCTGTAAACTCATCAAAATCCAGTCTCTCCTTCTAGACCAGAGTTTCTCATTTTTGGCACTAGTGACATCAATTGAATAATTCTTTGTTGTGCACTTTCCTATGTTTGCAGGAGGTTTAGCACCTCCCCGACCTCTGCCTGCTAGATGCCAAACTCCCCTACCCCCACATTGTGACAAGCAAAAATGTCTGGACATTGCCACACGTCACCTGGGAAAAGTACCCCATGGAGAACCACTGTTGTAGCTGAAGTTCCCAGCCATCTCTCTATGACTTGGTGCTCATGTTTTCTATGTGCTTTATAGGTTACTCCTATAGCAACTAGACCACAAAGATATGTCTTGTCTTCTTGCTTTTCCTACAAATGTCTTTCGTAGACTGGGGGAAGAAGCAGTATGTAAAGAGTGTTGACTAATTGTTTTAGGTGCTCTTCCTGTGTACTTCTGTTTTGTCTTTCCTTGACATACCCTTCACTCACTTAATTTTTTAAATGCTTTGTTCTTCATAGTAGACCACAAGCCCCTCTAGGAGTAAGGCAGAGTCGGTCTTGCTCACTGCTATGTCCTCAGTATCAGTCCCCGACTACACTAACAACAACAGGAACAGCAATAGTTACCGGGTGTTTGCTGTGTGCTAGCCAAAACACTGAGTGCTTTGTGTATGTTAACACATTTAATGCTCACAACATTCTGTGTGTTAAGAATTATCAGACCCACTTTATAGACGAAGAACAGGTACAGAAGGGTTAAGAGAATTGACCAAGGTCAGAAAGCTAGGAAATGGTACAGGATTAAATCTAGGGAGTCTGATTCTGGAGTCTGTGCTTTTAACTTCTAAGCTGTGCTGTAGATAGTGGGAGGTCAATGAATAGTTGGAGAATGATTGTGCCAATTATGGAAGAAATGGTTGCAGACTAAGGAAGGCTGGGTGTGGAAATCAACAATTACGCTTTAAAGTAAAGGATCTACATGCATGACTTGGAAACCCAATGACTGTGAAGCAGATGGTGCTGAACGATGATCAGCCCAGGCAACAGTGCGTGTCTGTGTGTTATAGGAGTGCACACACAGCAATTCAGGGTGCTTAAGCAGATGCCCATTCTGAGCTCTTGTATTGGGATTCAGGGAGCATATACGCTAAGCTAACCCAAAAGCTGTTGATTTCTCAAGGCTTCATATCTTGGCAGTTTCCATCTATGCAAAATAGAAATCCCAAAAGGGTCCCAGTCCTTATCTCACTCCCTAAGAGAAATACTACTTAAAAAATAATCCTATTGTACCTAGAGTTGTTTGTTTTTAGTATTTTAGGAGTTCTTTTGCATATCAGTGCATAGCATTCATGTGTACAGTGTTCACAACACCTGACGCTAAATCAGAATGAATTTTGAGAGCACTAAGAACCAATGGGTCCTCAGCATTCTGTTCCCTGAAAGTCTTCACTGATGGAACTTGCCATTTGGACAACATTGCTAGTGGATCACATCTGTCGTATGATCAAACATTAATGGACAGTCACTTTGCAAAAGAACCCAGGCAATGACATATTGGCTCCATTCACTACTTGTTGTTGACCCTTCCTTTTTTAAATTAATTTTTAAAAAATATACAAAGTGCACAACATTGTCCCTCCATTCATGGGATAATTGAATTGCTACTTGCTTGAAAGTTAAGGAATTAACAGATTAAGTAGATTAATATAGTCAAACCAATAAATTAATATGAACTAGCAGATATTCCAAATATGAATCCCAAATGACCTATACTATATATTTTGATTGAATTCAGCAGTATCATGTTCTGATACTTCTGATATTTCTCCACTGAATTTAACTTGAAATCAGTGGAGAATAGAGAAGACAGTTCTGGGGATAACAGAAAACCACTAAGGGAATGTCTGAAACCACTTCGAACCCTCTTGTTTTATCTTCAGCATACCTAGGAATTTCATTCTATTCCACAAATAGGTCATGCATTTATAATATCTAAGGTGTTTTCACTCCCCCCTCTATGAAATACTAAGTTATATTTATATAGTTTGGAAAACCTCCATATCTACTGTTCACAGCCCTGGTACCTATATCCCAGTGTTTGAGAAGCACAGATCACAGAAATGTGTGGGGAGACCAACGAAAAGACTAAGAAAGCACAGCCTTACCTTTTAAGGTGCTTAAATCTGGTATTGACACTTGTAGCTAATAGATGAATACTTAGTCCTTGAGATCTAAGATTTTATTTGTATTATTTCTTTTATTTAATCTTTACAATAATTCTGTGAGGTTTTTATGATGATGACGATGATAATTGTTCTTTGGATAAAACTGCCTTAAACTTAAGACTGCTTGGGC